>NC_133121.1:11639268-12244476 GCF_033568475.1 Henckelia pumila
ATTCCCAAAGCTCAACTCTAGGAACATGTGCAAGCTTCCACTTCTGCTCGGAAAGTCTTCTCGTGAATTTCTCCGACATTGTTGCGATGCTCACATGCTCAAGATCGCTCAAATGCTCGATGCCCTCCAGCAACTCCTCCATTTCTTCACATTCCTCTAAATCCAATCGTTTCAAATGAGGCATGCAATCTTTCTCCACCCTCACACTTTTCAATCCTCTTAATTTCAAAAGGCTCAATCTTTCAAGCTTCTTAAATTTTCTGCCCTTGAAAATTAATTCTTCGCCTTCATATGCAAACATACCCATCTGTAGGCATACCAGATTGGGCAAATCTTCCAGGTGTTGTAATGGATCCTCTCTTAGTCTACTCCACCATAATTGTACTGTAGTGAGCCCATGAAGCCAACACACCCACCGAGGAAACTTCTCCAAATGTCCATGTAGGATAATTGTATGAAGAAATGGCAGAGTAAAAGAAGACCGAGAGTTATCCAAATCTATCACCTCATCCTCGTTAATGCCTGAAATGTATAGCCACCGCAGGTTGGTAAGCTTCACCAGCGACGAGCAAAGATCTCTTCCATCTTCTCTTCTCAGCTTTGTGATTCCTAATCTTCGGAGTTGAGTTAGCTTCCCTACTTCTCCCACTATTTTAATGTCATCTGCATCTATCCAATGTAGCGTTTGCAAGGATGTCAAGTGAGATCCTATTTCATATGGCGCCTTCAAGCCTTGTACACAATCAAAAGACTCTGAAGTTGCGGAGTTGTTTGATCCTATGAAGAGATGCCGAAGTCTGCCAAGCGTCAGAATCTCGATGGGCAATTCGGTCAATTTGGATTGCTCGAGATCTAGTGTCTCTAGGTTTTGAAGATTTCCGATTGATTTTGGAATGAATTTGATGTTTGTTCTGCTTAAGTCCAGATATTTGAGGTGATATAGTTTGAATACCACATTTGGGATGCTTTCGATTGAACGCTCTTTGAGATTCAATACCTTCAATAGTTTGCAGTGGCCCAAAATGTTACTGAAAGCGAGTTCTGATTTCGAATCTGCAAAATCCAACCAAAACAAAGACCGAAGATACTTCACGTTATTGAATTCTTCTCTCTCTTTCATTCTACCATGAATTGCCATGACTCGGATCTTATCAGGATACGCCATTTCTCCTCCCCTTCCGCTGGTTACTGTAAAAAGATTTTGTTCTCTTGATTTTGAAATGATGTATTCTCTTAGAATGTCGTGGAGACGAAGAAAAAGTGGCCTTCCATCAACATATGTATCTGCAACCTGGATTAGACTTCTGTTTAGAAGCTCATTCAAATAGTTCTCTGCCACTTCTTCCTGTGTCATTCCTTCTTTTGCCTCCACGAAACCTTCTGCTACCCATAGTCGAATTACTTCCCCCTTTTTGACCAAATAATCTTCTGGAAATATGCTCAAGTACAAGAAGCATGCTTTGAGATAGTAGGGCAAGTCATAATAACTTAGAGACCATAATCTGTTCATTCTTTTGAGATAGTCTCCCTGTAATTCAACACCAATGGTACGCTCAAATATTTTCCAATCTTCAAAATTGTTCTTCTTGGTCGCTAGAAGTCCACCGATGACAACAATTGCAAGCGGCAATCCCTCACATCTCTTTAATATACTTTCCGTGATTTCCTTTAAATAAGGAGGACATGAATTTCGTGGAAATGCCTTTTTGTAAAACAAGTTTTTTGAATTCTCAGTTGTCAAAGGATCTAAATTATACAATTTGCCACAGGTCTCGCTACAAGCAGCGTTTCCTATGTTGTTTGAGCGAGTCGTGATGATGATGCGGCCACAAGCACTCTTCCTTGGAAACGCATACCTGATGGATTCCCATACATCGGTTTTCCAAACGTCATCTAGGACAACCATGTAAGTTTTATCCTTGAGAAACTTGTAAACATATTCTTTCATTTCATCAGCATCCATTGCGTCTAGATTTTGAGGCGGTTGTAGCTTGACTTCCTGAGCAAGCTGGTTAATCATGTCTCGCAAAACACGCTCTAAGTTGAAATTTTCTGAAACCGTAACCCACACATGGCTATCAAAATTGGCCTTCACCGATGCATCATCATAGACCTTTTTAACGAGGGTCGTTTTGCCCAACCCACCCATGCCAACCACTGAAATGACCATAAGCCCATCATCAGTATGCTTCAGCCACCCTACAAGTTGTTTCTTTGGTTCTTCAATGCCCACAACCTCATCTTCTTCCAATAGAAGAGCATCACCTCGAGTGTCATACGTTTTGCTGCTTGATCCTTGATCCTTGAAATCATAAATCCCTTTCAATGTCATCTGAGTCTTGGTAATGTTTTCCATTCTCAACTTTATTTTTTGGAACTCAGACGCAATTTGGTGGCGGACCAACAATTTTTTCGCCGCGGTGTAAGGCTTTTTGATGTATCGTTTGTATCCATCTGCATCAGGATGTAAAGGGGCTAGTTTGAGCATGTATGTATCGAGGACATCTTCAGTGTCGTAAGATATCTCGCGCACTTGCTTGACCCATTCTTTGATTTGGGGATCAGTTTCTTCTTTCTCGTCAGCAGCTCGGAGGAATGCCCTCATCTGTCCCA
The DNA here is from genome assembly GCF_033568475.1 of Henckelia pumila. Lineage (NCBI taxonomy): Eukaryota > Viridiplantae > Streptophyta > Magnoliopsida > Lamiales > Gesneriaceae > Henckelia > Henckelia pumila. The sequence goes on from NC_133121.1 coordinate 11,641,882, forward strand.
ATTCATCTCGAATATACACCGCATTGTCTCCGATCCCTCCAAGCAATTCTCGCTCCTGTTGAAGGAAGAGCGTAAGCCGTTTGAAGAGAAACGATGCCGCACTCTCTGCCATTCTTGTTCATTCAATTCTTTGTTCTGCTGAAAGTTATAAAGATTAAGAGAAGCTATTATGCAACATAAAAACCATATAGTGTTGCTATACGTAAAAGATCGTCTAGTGACGACAAAAATTCTTCTTTCGATCGCTAGCTTTTGTTGTATCTAGATATGATCACAGTATTTAGACATTAGACATATTACTTCTGAGTGTCAATTCACGGAAAAAAAAAAACAATAAAAGATTAATATAGTTTTCAATGATCATCAATTACAAACTTGACGTTTTTTGAGTACGAATAATACTCTTTGATTAAAAGGAAAAGAAATGAAGAAGCCATTGTGTAAAGAACATAAAGACCATATTATAGAATTAGCAAAAGAATCAAACATATTATAGAATTAATTAATTTATCAGATAGAAGAAGAATCAAACATATTATAGAATTAATTAATTTATCAGATAGAAGAAGAATTAAACATATTATATACCTCAATTTCTGAGATCCATCTACTCAACTATATTATTTCTCTAATTCGCAAATATGAGAAGAAGATTAAAGGACCTCAAGTTATATAATACCTTCCCTTCCCTTCCCTTGCCTTACCTAATTAGATGGTGGAGTTGACGGTTTAGTACATGCCGATCTACATAGTTTTTTTTTTTTGAAGTCACACTCAAATACATAGTTGAAAATATACTTAAAGTCTTTGTTTATTTTTAGACGCGTAACCATTTTATGTTGACGAAATTGTTTATGATAAAATAAAACTATGTAATCAATTTCTAAACACGTTGCACGAATTTAGGTTATGGACTTGGTTTTCTTAGAAATTTTGTACTTTTTTATTCTAATTTGTGGTGCAATTGTATATTTGTTATGACTTATATATATATATATGTCGTCAATTTATATTTTGGTCTTTTATATTGTTATTATATATATATATATATATATATATATATTTCAATTTTAGTTATTTTTCCAGTGAAAGTGTTCAAATTTTTTACACCACAGGAAATAATTAAAAACTCCAAAAAATTAAAAGATATAGAATAAGATTAAAATTTTATTACTAATCATAATTGTAAAGCAACGGGAAAAAAATTGAAATTCCAAAAAACCGATAGTGTGCTTTGATGAGGCGCATTTATAAGAAAAACATTTATCTGTGTTAATCATACATTATAACTAGTTGACGTATTTGTTTTTTAAAAAAAAACTAGTGGACGTATTCATATATATTCCTGAATGTGAACCGAAGAGTACTGGTGACAATATTTCCGTCTCCAAACCATATTATATATAGTTTTTGGATTTGTAACTAAAATATGTGTTATATAAATAATGACAAGTTGCGCATGTTGGAATTATAAAGATTAATATTGTAAATAACGTAAATAACTTTTAATATGAAATTCGTCACTTGAGATTATATATGTCTAATATTTTACTCTTGAAAATGTAATATTTTTTAATGGATAACCCAATAAAAAACCCGTCTCAAAAAAATGACCATTAAGATCGTCTCATAGAAGTTTTTGTCTAACCACCAATAGTCCACACGTTTTGGTTATAACATTAATCAACCATATCTAAAATATTAATGAAAAGATTGTTGATTTTAAATAATTATTCCATATTACATCCAATTGATATTTGAAAATTATTTAGAATGCCCAATTGATTTTAACTAGTGATTACAGTCATTATTGATGATTTTAAATAATGATTAATGGCATTATTGATTATTGGATTATATTACCCAAATGACTTTACTCAAGTGTTCTCTACAAGATACATTTCAAAAAACATAGTGTATACAATTTCGTACCACACAAAAATATCTAATCTCTATTAATTATTAATTATTAATTATTAATCTCTACTAAAAAGGGTGAGTTGAATTGTGTATTGTCCAAATTGTCCTCAAGTTTAATTTATTTGTCCAAATTGTCCTCAAGTTTAATTTATTGTCTTAAATTGTTGTTTGTAATATTTTAAAAAGGTGTTTGTGTATATCCACATTAATTGTGAGTTTTTATGTATCTAATCTAATCTTCTCCACAATAATTGTGAGTTTTTATGTATCTAATAATTGTGAGTTTTTATGTATCTAATCTCTATCTCTATCTCTATTAAAAAGGGTGAGTTGAATTGTGTATTGTCCTCAAGTTTAATTTATTGTCTTAAATTGTTGTTTGTAATATTTTAAAAAGGTGTTTGTGTATATCCACATTAATTGTGAGTTTTTATGTATCTAATCTAATCTTCTCCACAATAATTGTGAGTTTTTATGTATCTAATAATTGTGAGTTTTTATGTATCTAATCTCTATCTCTATCTCTATTAAAAAGGGTGAGTTGAATTGTGTATTGTCCAAATTATCCTCAAGTTTAATTTATTGTCTTAAATTGGTGTTTGTAATATATTAAAAAGGTGTTTGTGTATATCCACATTAATTATGAGTTTTTATATATGCACTAAATTTTTCATTTTGTTTCCACTAAATTAAAATTAAAATTTTTGTTTATTCGAATTCCACCGTGTTTAATAGAAATAGAATGAAAAAATTAAAATTTTAGTTGTCATCTTTTGAAACCTAATTTGATAAAAAAAAAAAAAAAATAGTTGATGGCATAAATATAATTACAATAATGGTAAAAATGTTAGCAATATTTTATTTTAAAAAATTATTGCGTCTACAAAAACTGTCAGGATCGAAATGCTGTTGCTGGGGTAGAACAGATAGTGAGCTGCTACTTGTTCTACTGAAAGACTTAAAAGACTTCTACTGGTCCAGCAGTGAGTTCAACAGTGTTAGTCGCTGAACTCTCCTTCTTCTCAGAATCTCTATAAGTCAACCAACAAGACATGGTTGTGCGGAAAAGGTCAACTGGGAGATTTGACTAGCATCATCTGGCTCTATTGGAGTATGAGTATAAAAACAGTAGATGGCACAAAAGATTGTTTCTGCATGTTCGGAGACTCAACTGCTTATACGTCACGTCACCCCTTCTTCAGCTAGGACTTATTCTACTGCCTAAAACTGAAACTCTTAGTATCTATGAATCAGTTCTCTACTGATTCTTATAAGAGTGTTTTGGTCAGTTCACAAAACTGATTAGTTTACAGAGATTGTACAACTCAATACATAACACAAAGCGATCCTAAAAAATATGTGTATCTTGATGTGTGTGCTAGTGTTCTTCGCCTTTTGTAAATGATCTTCTTTTGTAAGTGTTGAACTCTTCTTGAATGTATATAACAACTGAAAGTGTTCAGTTGCTTCTTTGTAAGTGACGTGAGTTCTTGCAAGCCGGTGTCTTGTTCTGAATGTTGTGGTCTCTTTTTATAGCTGCAAGATAACGGTCGTCTTGATTCAAATACATCCATTGATTAATAGCTGTTTTGTTGTCGTTTAGTTTACTGTAGAGAGTTACATTGTGGTTGCGCAAGTTAGTGTACTAGAGACCTTTGAGTAACATCTTGGAGTGGTTCTGATTTGGTATAGACTTTTCTTAATGTCTGTTTTTTGAGTTTCTGCTTCTGCTTTTTTGAGCTTTCTGCTTTACGGTCTTCTGCTGATGTTGTTGATGTATGACGTCGTTTTGTTAAACACCGAAACTTATAGCAACTGATTTCTCAACAAAAACAAATTATTAATATTGTTAAATTTTAAAGTTTACAATCTCAGATATCAAATTTTTATTTAATAATATTTAGCTTACTATTTTTTTTGATTAAAATGAAAATATAATAATATTAATTAAAATAAGGGAAACTTACAAATCACTTCCCAAACCAAACTTAACTTTGTTTTTACTCCCTAGTTGGTTAAAACTTTGTTTGAACTCCCTATTGCTTAAATTGTTCCAAAAATTCCCTTTTCTTAATTTGAATCGTTATTCTTGCTTGATTTATCAGTCGTTGAATCTGATTCACTTGATTCATCAAAATAATAAATATTTTTATCGTCAGATGAAAATTTAATTGTTTCTACTTGATAGATTCCAATAGTATATAATTATTCAAAAAATTTAACTTTATTTTTCTTTTCGTTTCTTTTGGGACATTCATTTGCATAATGTCGTTCTTCATTGCACAACCAACATGTGCAATTCTTTCCTTTACCCTTTGGGCAAGATAGTTTTTTGTTATCAAGTTTTTTATAGAATTTTTTTTTATAAGGTTTTCTGAAGAAATTATGTTTTAATTTATTTTTCTTATAAGAAATGAATTTCCTATTAAATGATTTATAAGGCTTATTTGGTTTATTCTGTTTATGTCGTTTTAGATGTTTGTGTGGCATATTTGTTTTACAACCATATTTTTTTTTTTACTGTGAATTTCATTTTGTCACAACAAAGTTTATTGTTTTGTTTGTAGGATTTGGAGATTTTTTATTTAGTGTTACATCATGACATTTCTTTGTTATAATATCTTTGATAAATTTAATAGCTCCTCCTAATATTTTGACATAAAAGTTAGTTAAGAATTCATCTTTACTATTTATTAGTATATTAGGTATTTTATTAAAAATACTTAATTTATAATGTTCTTTTTTATCAGCGTCTGTTCACTGATAATAGTTTGTTTCACAATCACATATAAATTCTTCTAGATAACATAAATTACAAAGTTTGATATTGTCTAGAATAAAAATTGCTCTATTTTGTTCTATGTTTTTGGCTACTAGATTAGCATCATTGTTTGATACTCCTAAAAATTCTTGGTACAAGACATCAACAAATAGTTCGAAATATCGATGTCCTGTCATTTCTTATGGTAGATTAGTTATTACTAAGTTTTCAGCCAAAGTTATAACTGCTCCTACCAATGTCATTTTTATCATTCCATGAGTTAATACTTGTACATTCTCACTTTTATCTAATAATGGTGTTAATTGAATTTGTACTGATAGTTCATTTGCCCAATTATCTATCCTTGATTTTATTTCCTTAGTAGTAGAACATCCTAAATCTAGAATGTTTTGTTTTACAAATCCTGATGTCTTTGATTCTCTGAGAATATCTCTGACATCTTTATATGTTCCAGAATATTGGTTTTTATTGTATTCGAATCATTCATTTTTTTTTCCAATACCACTGCCCCCTACATTCATTCGTAGAGTTAATTGTGGTCTAGATTCATCTTCTGATTCTGAAATATTCATACCTCTATATTGTTCTGATTCCTGATGAAAATGATATAGTTCTTCTGTATTTATTTCTATTTATTCATAATCAGATTGATCTGTTTCACTAAAGATCTTCATACTTAGTTTTTCCGTAAATGAGAGGATTTCTATACCATGATTCAATTTTGAATGTTGATTCTTCTTCCAATTTCCCTTTTCCTTTATCCTTTGGAAGAACTTCCTTAACATAACTTAGTATTTCTTTACTATGTCTTTCTTGTTCAATTATTAATCTAATCGTGGCTAAGTCAATATATTCTTTGAGATTTTTTTTCTAATTCTTGTATTGCCAGATTAATTTTATTAAGCATATTTTCTAGTTCTTCTAAGTCTTTATCTAATTTAATTATGGATGTCATTTACGAAGTGATTCATTAACAATAGCTTGTTTAATTTTAAAAATATTTTGGTTCATTGTTACAATCTTTTCTAGTATATCTTCATTATTTATAGCAAATGATAATGATCTCCTAGGTAATGAGGGATTCTTTAATTGAAGATCATCCGAACTCCATTGTTTGTTAGGATTTATTTTTTCAATAAATACTTTCTTGGGTGTTTCAACCCTTGTGATGTCTTGAAAGATCGTTGGAATCTCGATCATTTCTTTAGATTGTGAATTGTGCGAATGCACACTATTTGATAATGTTGATCCAACAACATAATGTATGTTGATTGGTGCATTTCCTGATCTCATTAGATCCTTTCTTTTAAAATGGTATTCAAGTGTTAAAACTCTATTAATATCCTTATATTGAATATAAACTAAGAATTGTGGATATAAATAAAATTTAAGTTTTGAATAACATAAATTTACTGTAATTATTCCTAATATAGAATCTTCATAGTTGTTTATTCATTTATCTCGTACTACAATTTCAATTGGTGAATCAATTTCTTCCCTGAAATGAGTTGAAACTATTATTTCAAGTCCTCCGATGTATATATATTAGTTTATTTCTTTCAGATTCTTTTGCTCGTTTCATAATTGACTCTACTTCTGTTGCTGTTAGTAACAGTATTTCATTTTTATGTTAAAAATGAAATTCGTAAAGATTTTTCTTTTGTTTTTAGAGAATAAAATATATGATTATTTTTTGGGTTTAATGTTTGAGATACTTTAGTAAAAATACCTTGGCTAATCAACAATTTTTGTGAAGTACTGTTATTTTTAAGTTTTTTATTTCTAAAAACTTTTGCTGATTGAATGTGATATTTAAATCATACTCCTGGTTATTCTCTTCTTCTTTTATTTCTAAATCTGACATTATTAAATAATAGAAGATCTCTTCTTTTCAAGGTTTTTAAGTTTTTGTTCAATATTTACCATATCTTGAATTATTAAATCATCTTCTTTAGGATTAGAAGAGTGATTTAGGGCTATTTCATGAGCCTTTAATTGTTTCTTAGTCATATATATTCTGAAACTAATATTCTTAGTTGCAAGATTAAATAGCTAAGTTTATATTTTGATCGTACTGAAGTGAATCTTTTATTAATCCAGTATTTTTGTTCTTGAATTTTATTTTTGGATCTTATAAACATACTTGTTTCTTTAAATGTTTCTTCAAATTCTTTTCCCAAGGGTGAATTGGATTGCTTGGATCTCTGATGCCAGGTTGCGGAATTCATTTGTAACAGATAAATGATTTGAATCCAATTTGGTTCCATTCAATAGTTACTATTACAAATTTTAATTGATAAATTGATTCGAAAATAGTTAAATCAAAATTATTTAATGTAATTCATAAAATGTATCATATTCATGATCATACTCTATTTCAAACCAATTTTTGATTATTAATTTTCCATTTCTTATAAAATATATTGAAATAATGTGTTTAAATTAATAGCACAAATAATTGAAATCAAAAGATTAAGATATAACTTATCTATTATCTTCGATTTTCTTGATTCAGCAGAGGCTCAACCCTTCTAGTCCTTTTTCCACTTCCTGTGTAATTCAGCGACATACAACGGGATCCAGTTTAACTGTCAAAGAAATCGTTTCAAATAGATAAATAAATCTATCTTTAGATTTTCAATCCTTTGGCTATATTTTTTTAATTCAAGAATTTGATTCATAAGTTTATAATTTTACAATTCGTCTTCTAATTATTCATAAGATATTTTTTTTCTTATGATTTATAGAAGATATATCAATGCATGAAGGAAGATTTTGCACTGAAATTTCTATATATTATTCATTCGAAACACAACTCCTTATATAGAGGAGTTTACAGGGTTGAAAACGCCTTAAAAGATAAGACGCGTAAAGAGATAAGATTCTCTTTACTCTTACAATAAATAAAGGTGATGAGGGACCACTCATCGACAGTGCATAATGGAAAACAATTCATTTATCGTCTGAATGGATGCCTTTACACGTGGTGTGGTCCACGTTTATATTTTGTTACATAGTGTCGCTGTCTGAATTGCTAGTGGCTTCGGACCACTTTTTTTTATTGGTTTTTCTTCTTTGACAGCTACTTCTGTCTGAATTGGTTGGCAATGTTCACATTTGTGAGTGAAAATCATTATTCCTAATTTTTTGCATAAAATCTGTTGAGTTTCTCTGGTCATGTCAACTCTTGCTTCATAGATTGGAGCTTCAAATTGAACTAACATGGCTTGATCTTTCATTTGGATGATCTCCTTGTGTCCAGTGGTTAATAAAATTTTACTAGATGCAAAATTTATTTTAACCTTTGAATTTTCATCAATTTTCCCGTCTTTGAGATCATTTCAATTAATGTTTTTATTCTTATCTCAGAAAGTGTTGAGACATCCATGACTGGTTTATTTTCATTTCATCCTTCGAATAAGAACTTTTCTTTATTCCTTCGACAATGAATGTATACCATAGGTTGGTAGAATTTGTCACTATCCCAATCTGGAAGAGTTGAATGAATATTTAATGTTAATACTGGATCATCCTTGAAGACTGCTTCTTAAATTGAATAATGATATTTCTCCGTTGATATGAAAATAGTTATATCTCTTGATTGTTTGGACTGACTTCCAATCCTCTTAATAATCCATTTGAAAATAATCTCGCGACTTCATGCGATGGAGCACCTTGCAGTGTTCTTGCTCTGGATATGTTGTGTGTATCACAAGTTTGTAGCCAAAATCCTGCAGATGGTTTGACTATTCTCAAATAGTTTAATGTTTCAAAGAACTCGGTCTTGAATTTTTCTGTAAAATTTGTTTTTTGTGGTCGAAAATTGACCATTTTTCTCTCTCTTTTTTCAAGGGCGTTTTTAAACGTCATTTTTTCTTTTCCATTTTTCTCGGTGTTGGATGTGTCCACCGTTTCTTTTCTTTTCTTTTCTTTTCTTTTCTTTTCTTTTCTTTTTCTTTTTCTTTGTTGTCAGTGTTGGCTATGACCACTGACTGTTTTTCATTCATCTCCATTATTTTATCAAATGTAGTTGCTATCTTGATTGGTGTTTTTGGTGAGGATGATGACGACGAGATTGTCATTTTCTCTTTAATCCTCTGAATTTTTGTAAGTACATTCTTTTCTCTTTGATGAAGAATTTGAATTTCTTCCTGTATGTCGATCAGTTGTTCCTCTAATTGATTTAATTGCTCCATTCTTCACAAGAAAACATATATATATATATATATATATGTATATATATATATGTATATATATATATATATATGTATATATATATATAGAGTTTTGATATGGTGAGCACCTATCATGTGCACTTATGTGTGCACCTGCTGATATTGCGTTCACCTATTGGATGTAGAGGATGCCACGTCAGCGGTTCACACAAAAGTGCACATCATGGGTGCTTATAATATCAAATCTGTATATATATATATATATATATATATATATATATATATATATATAATGGTTAGTAATTTAACTCTGTATCGTGAGTAATTCGGATAGTTTTATTATGCGTATCATTGCATTTGTGGATCCTCTTACAAGAATCAAACCAATCTTCGTAAATGAGATTGATTATTTTACTCGTAGAGTAATTTATGTTTCTGAATATGAATCTATTTTCATTAATTAATATTCCCCATGTTTTTTTAGGCATGTTCGGATGACTTAAAGTCATAAAATAATTTATGTATCCGAATATAAATCTCATTACATCAATTTATATTCCTCATACTTTCCAAGATATGTTCGAATGACTTGGGGTCATTTTCTGGATCTCTTAGGATCTCTTTTGCTATCCCGTTACTACGAATAATATAATTTGGATGAAGTTCTCTGGTTAATGCATCGAGTAATGAATTATCCGTTCTTTTGACATGCTGGATCTCGAACTGATAATGGTTAAATTCCAATTGACATCTAGTCAGTCGTGCTGCATTTCTTCCTGCATTTCTTGATTTTTTTTTTGGATTTGAAATATGTTAAATTCATATTATTTGTTCTTACTAAAAATGATTTAGAGATAAGATAAATTTCATAAGTCTTAACTGTAAAAATTAAAGCTAATAATTCCTTTTCATTTGAGTGATAATTTAGATGTGCGCCTTGAAAAGTTTCTGATGTGTAATTGCATAATTCTTCATTATTTCTGGTATCAATTTTAGTAAGTTCTTCTAAATTCCTTTTTCCTGTATAAGCTTTTAAACATGCTCCCCAGTATTCATCTGATGCGGCTGTTTCGATTATTATTATATCTTTATTCGAAGGGAAATATAATTCAGGAAGATTGCTAATTATTTTTCTTTTAATTGTATCTATGTAATTAATATCTTCTTTTGACTATTTTCATTTAGGAAAAATTGCTTTTTTGGTCCTGTATGTTTGTCACTTTGCGATTTTGGTCCTTTATATTTTCAGATTGCAGTTTTAGTCCGCTATCTTTATTTTTTTGGCAATTTTAGTCCTTTTCCGATGTGGCGCTGACGTGGCACCAATTCAATGCTGATGTGGAGCTGACGTGTACAGTGCCACGTCAGCATTTTCGAAGAAAAAGGACCGAAATTGCCAAAAATCGAAACATACAGGACTAAAACTGAAATGTGAAAACATAAAGGACCAAAATCGCAAAGTGACAAACATACAGGACTAAATTTGCAATTTTCCCTTTCCATTTATAATCCTCCTTAAGTTTTGCCTGTAAATGTTTTTTTTAATCTCTGCTAGTTTCTTAATGTAATTTTCTGAATATGTCAATAATCCTAAAAATCTTCTTAATTGATCTTTATCTTTAATTTAACTAGGGAAATCATGGTTTTTTTTTAAGTATATGTTGTAAACAATGTTTACCGTCTTAAATTTGTAATCCTAAGTAATTTATTTTGGTTTTGAATAGTTGTGCTTTCTTTTCAGAAAGTATAATTTCATCTTTATGACAGATATCTAATATCTTCATAAGGTCTTTAAAATGTTGATCTAATGTTTTTGAGTAAATTAATATGTCATCTATATAGACACAACAAAAATCTACGTATGGTTTAAATGATTCATCCATATATCTCAGGAAGATACCTGGTGCTTTTTTGAGTCCAAAAGGTAATACTGTCCATTAGTATTGTCCTTTTGGACAACTGAATATTGTAAGTAATTATGTTTGTGGATCTAATTGGATTTGCCAAAATCCTGATTTACAATCTAAGCTGAAGAAATATTTCATTCCTCATATATAAGATAATAAGTCATTTTTATTCGGGATGTAATATTCATTCATAATTGTTGTTTTATTCAATTTCCTATAATCAATTATCATTCTTTTCTTGTCAGTATCTTTTCTACTAACGTAAAAGGCTGGTGAAGAGTGTGGACTCTAGCTTGGAATGATTATTTTAAGTTTAAGTAATTCTTGGATTCTTTTTTCGAATATTTTTACGTCTTTCATGTTGCATCTTCTTGGTGCTTCACGGATTGTAACATTAGGATCTTTAAGTTTTATTGAAGCAGTGAATTGTTTTCTTTTCTTAATTTTGTCTTGAGGATTCTCATAATAAATATCATGAAATTTCTTCATGATTTTTTTTACAGGATTGATTGTTAATATATTTTCTATTTTTAATTCTATTGGATTAGTATTTTGTCTATGAAAATTCTTTGTAAATCCTTCATTTCCTACACGAAATGTCGTTCGTATTTTGGGAATGTGAATCATTGATGATCCTTTGTTTAAAATTATGTGATTTTCAAATTGTGTGAATGAAAGATATTGTCTTAAAAAATTATTTTTTATTATAATATACATTCCTGATTCTATTTGGTATATGATTGGTATTATAAATTTAGTTTCCTTTATTTCTATTGTAAATTTTTTTGCTACTGTATCAAGCATAATTATTGATCCATCTCCTATTCGAACTTTTAATCATTTATCGTATTTTTTCCAATAATGATTTGGGAGTATGTGTTTACTAGCAAGACACATGATTGCTCCTGTATCTATATAAGCATGCATATGATACGATTTATGTTCCTTTATTTTTATTTGAATTTTTATATAAATACTATTTGAATTAGTATTGTTTTTTATATCCATTCTCCCACTTTTTTTAATTTTTAATTTTTTATGAGGGTAGGATTTTTGGGGAAAATTTTATCTCTCCAGAGAGTGGAAATAAATTTTATGTTAGTAGATAGTGATAAATAAGTTGATTTTGAGATTAGGGATTTTTGGGCAAATGTCCGTTAAAATAATTAGTTATATAAAATAACTTATCGATAATAGAAATAACTTATAAATAATTTTATTAAATAATAAAAAAAATTAAATTTACCAAAATATCTAAAAAAACATATAAAATTTACTAACCAAGGTTTGAAACTTATATTTAACAAAACGTGGTGTAATTATATTTTTTGATATATTCATATAAAAATTCAAAAAAAATATTTATGTAAAATTAGTTAATACTATAATGATTAATGTTATGGAAAATTGCTTTTTTTGTTCTGTATGTTTGTCACTTTGCGATTTCAGTCATCTATATTTTCAGATTTCAGTTTTAGTCCGATGTCTTTGTTTTCTTGGCAATTTGAATCCTTTTTACGATGTAACGCTCATGTGGAACGAATCCCGTGCTGATGTGGAGCTGACATGTACAGTGCCACGTAAGCATTTTCGAAAAAAAAGACTAAAATTATCAAAAATCAGAACATGCAGAACTAAACTAAAATATGAAAACATTGAGGATCGAAATCACAAAGTGGCAAACACACATGACCAAAATTGCAGTTTTTTCATTAATGTTATAATATTTTTTTATAATTAATGCCAAAAAAAAATTATTTTAAAATATATAAAATATAAATTTATAATTTATTTGTGGAGATTTGAAAGTTAATTACATAAAAATATTTATTTATGTTAAAATATTAATATAATTACGATAATTTTATAAAATTTTTATTTAAAAATAAAAAATATATATTTAAGAAATACTTAAAAAAAATTTACAATTTATATTATATATCTTCATATCAAAAAAAATATGTAAAATATTAATTACAATTGTGAAAATATAATTTTTGAATACAAAGATGTTAGTTTACAGAATAATTGAAAATACAAAAAAAAAATTAAATTTATTCAAAGAGTTAATAAAAAAATTTAAACTATTGTAAAAAATTAATGACTTAAGAAAGTATCTATACCTTGTTTGGCCAAAACACGAAAAAAATCCAAAGATAGAAAAGATAATTAATTAATTAAATAATGCAAATATAAAAATACATTTTAAAGATAAGAGAGAGTGAGATAGAGAGGAGAGGAGAGAGACGTGTGGAAGAGGAGAGAGAAACTAGAACAATTAAAGAAAATTGTTACAGATATATAGGAAAGACTCATAACATCGATATGAACTACAAATTGGTGATGAATTAGAATATGGACCATATGTTGCAATGTCATTGCTATATGTAGATGAGATTGAACTAATATCATCTATGTTAATTATTTCTACACGAAAAACAGACTTTCGACTTTTATTTTTTAGTTCAATGCACTCCGAAAAGGATCAAATATACAATATAAGTACACACAATTTTAAATGTTACTGTTGAGATAAGAATTGTCAACACATCTTTTGCTATTAATCCATTTTAGATTTACTTTTTATGAAATCTTCATAAAATGCGTCTAGCAACATTCATTTGCAAAATTTGCTGACCATCCATATATAGTGTGCATTCAAGTTCGTGCTTGCTGCTAGTATTACTAAATAAAGTCAAACAAATTTCTGAATGGAATAAATCACATAACATAAATAAGTCGATCATGTTAAGTGTACAATGATTCTTACACATTGCGTTACAACAGTCGTTTCCATTCATCATTGACTAAATCCCAAACCTCAACTCGAGGAACATGTGCAAGCTTCCACTCCTCTCCTCCTCCTTCGTGTTTCTGCTCAGCAAGTCTCCCATTGAATTTCTCAGACATATCCACGAATGACAGGTAACAAAGATTTCTCAAATGCTCGATGCCCTCCGGCAACTCCTCCATTCCTTCACATCTCCAAAATTCCAAATGTTTCAGCTGAGGCATGGAATCCTTCTCCACTCTCACACTTGTCAATCCTCTTAATTCCAATAGACACAATCTTTCCAGCTTCTGAAATTTTCTGCCGGCCTTCAAAATTAATTCTTCGCCTTCATATGCAAAATGATCCAGCACTAATGATACTAGATTCGGCAAATCTTCAAGGTGTTGCAATGGATCCTCTCTTAGTCTACTCCAAAATAATCCTACTTCAACGAGCCCAAGGAGAGAATACACCCACCTAGGAAACTTCTCCAAACGGCCGTGAAGATAAATTTTACCAAGAAACGGAAAATTTGAAGAGGATAAAGAGTGATCCAAATCCATCACCTCATCCTTGTTAATGCTTGAAATTTCCAGCGACCGCATGTTGGTAAGCTTCACTAGCGACAAGCAAAGATCCATTCCATCTTCTCTTCTCAGCTTTGTGATGCTTAATCTTCGGAGTTGAGTTAGCTTCCCTACTTCTCGCACTATTTTAATGCCATCTGTTTCCTCTGCATCTATACAACAGAGCGTTTGTAAGGATGTCAAGTAAGATCCTATTTCATATGGCGCCTTCAAGCCTTGCACCCATGCAGGAGAGTCATCATCTGTGTCGTTGTCTGATTCTACTAGGAGATGCCGAAGTTTGTGAAGCTTCAAAATCTCAATGGGCACCTCTGTCACTTTGGATCCCTCGAGGTTTAATGACTCTAGATTTCCAAGATTTCCTATTGATTTTGGAATGACCTTGACATTTGTTCTACTTAAGTTGAGATATTTGAGGTGATATAGTTTGAATACCTCATTTGGGATGCTCTCTATGGGAGCTTTGTTTAGATTCAATACCTTCATTAGCCTGCAATGGCTCAAAACCTTTTGTAAGAAGAGAAGTGATTTTATATCTTCCAACTCCAACCAAAACAAAGAACGGAGATACTTCAATTTGTAGAATTCTTTTGTCTCTTTAAGTCTGCTATGAATTGCCATGCGTCTGATTTTATCAGGAAACATCATTTCTCCTCCGCAAGTAATTGCTGTAAAAATATTTTGTTCTCTTGATTTTGAAATGATGTATTCTCGTAGAATGTCGTGGATGCGAAACCATACGGCTCCATCATGATTGGTATGTGCTACCTGGATTAGACTTCTGTTATGAAGCTCTTTAAGATAGGTCTCTGCCACTTCTTCAAGCAGCATTCCGTCTTTCGCCTCCACAAAACCTTCTGCTATCCATAGTTGACTTACTTCCACCTTATCAAAGAAATAATCTTCTGGAAAAATGCTCAAGTATAAGTAGCATGCTTTGAGATGGTAGGGCAAGTCATAGTAACTCAGAGACAGTAATTTGTTCATTCTTTTGAGATCGTCTCCGTGTAATTCAAAACCAATGTTATGCTCAAACATTTTCCAATCTTCAAAATTGTTCTTCTTGGTTGCTAATAGCCCACCAATGACAACAATTGCAAGCGGCAAGCCCTTGCATCTCTTAAGGATACTTTCCGAGATTTCCTTTAAATAAGAAGGACATGTGTTCCGTGGAAATGCCTTTCTGTAAAACAACTTTTTTGAATCTTCAGCATTCAAAAGATCTAAATCATACAAATGGCCACAGGTCTCGCTACAAGCGGCATTGCCTATGCTGGAAAAGCGAGTCGTGATGATGATGCGGCTACTAGCACTCTTTCTTGGAAACGCATACCTGATGGATTCCCATACGTCGATTTTCCAAACATCATCTAGGACAATCAAGTAAGTTTTATCCTTGAGAAACTTATAAACATATTCTTTCATTTCATCGGCATTCATTGTTCCAAGATTTTGAGGCGGTCGTAGCTTGACTTCATTAGCAAGCTTGTTAATCATGTCTTGCAAAAGACTTTCTAAGATGAAATTCTGTGAGACAGTAACCCAGACATGGCATTCGAAATTGGCCTTAACTGATGCATCATCGAAGATCTTTTTAACAAGGGTTGTCTTCCCCAACCCACCCATGCCAACCATTGAAATGACCATAAGCCCATCACGAGTCTCCTTGAGCCACTCTACCAGCTGTTTCTTTGGTTTTTCAATGCCCACGACCTCTTCTTCTTCCAATAGAAGCGCATCACCTCGAGTGTCATATGTTTGACTGCTGGATCCTTGATCCTTGTAACCATAAATGTCTTTGAATCTCAGTTGAGTCTTGGAAACATTTTCCATTCTCAACTTGATTTTTTGGAAATCAGACGCAATTTGGTGACGGACCATCAATGTTTTCACCGAGGCATATATCTTTTTGATGTATCGTTTGTATCCATCTTCATCACGATGTAAATGGGCTAGTTTGAGCATGTATGTTTCCAGGACATCTTCAATGTCATATGTGATATCGCGCACTTTGTTGACCCATTCTTTGAGTTGGGGATCAGTTTCTTCTTTCTCGTCAGCAACTCGAAGGAATGCCCTCATCTGTCCCAATTCATCTCTAATATACACCGCATTATCTCCGATCCCTCCAAGCAATTCTTGCTCTTGTTGGAGGAACAGAGTAAGCTGATTGAAGAGAAACGATGCCGCACTCTCTGCCATTCTTGTTCATTCAATTCGTTGTTCTGCTGCAAGTTACAAAGATTACATGGAACTGTTATCAAATTCATCTCGAATATTTTAACAAGATAGATGTAGAGTAGAAATAATATTGGTCGAAATTATTTTTATAGTTAACTACCACCATGAATCCTAGCTAAAATTTCATATGGTACTAGTAAGAATATGATAGGCTATGGACATTAATTAATTAAATATATATATGATTCAGTGGTGGAGTAGAAGACTTACCTGATTTAATTGTATTTTCTGCACAAAGCCAGAAAATGATTGAAGATCAGATTGTACAAGTGACAGATCTAAAAATAAATGAAGAGGAAAATGAAGACCATATATATTAAAGAATGAATTTATTTGCAAAAGAATCAAAGAATTGATGTATACCAGACCAGATAGAAGAAGAATCATGTATATGTATGTATACACATACCTCGAATTTCTGATATTCACAAATTTATTTTATTTTATTTCTGGGCAAATAAAATGATGTGGTAGGATTATAAGGAGAAAAGAATCATACTATAAAACAAGTTGGCGAGACATTGGCACATTGAGCCACAGAAGTCTCAATTATATATGATCCAATCAGGACCGCACAATGCAACATTAAAATCACATGTGGTCCTGTTGAATTATTGATGTTGAGTTAAATGAATTTTGACTTAAATTCTTTTTTAAAGCTGCATCGGGAGTGCTAGCTTTTGCTTTTGTGATTCGGAAAGACGACTTTAATATAAATTTTTAAAAAATAATTGGAATCATTCATGTTCATATATATATGCTTGATGTGGCTAAATCATTGATTTGTGCATCAAAATACTAAAGTCTTTGTCGATAATAATTATCTTAACACTTGCACTGAATGAGTGTATATCAAGTTAAATCGAATAAAAAATAGGGGATAATTAATGATTATGTCTTTAAAGTTTCATAACTTTCCCAAAAATATACTAACACTTTTTTCGGGGCCAATTACATCCCTCTTTTTATAAAAAGTTTCCCTGATATGTCTTCCAAACTAAAAATTTCCTATAGTACCCTTATATTAATATTTTGTATAAACATTTCCCAATGTATCAAAATGGTATCAAAGCCTAGGTAATTTTATTCAGACTTTATATTATTCATTAAATCATACTTTTCTTTGTTGAGGAAGAGATTTTCAACAAACCATGGTTTCAAACAAGAGTTTGAACCAGAAGGATTTTATTTATATGAAATCCCAAAAACAAGTGAATCTATTTAAAATAGATTCTTTACAAAACTTAAAGAGACTTAGGTCTTATATACTCTCTGAAGAGATTAAGAAATATGATTTCTAATTCTCAATTTCTAGAGATCACACCAGATTCCTCTAAACTATCCGGAGATCTTAGAGAAATTCAAAAGACGATACAATATTACAGTAATCAGCTGTACGAAATACCTCGGCAGATTGGAGAAATCCTTAAGAAACAAGAAGAAATTCTTGTAACTATAAAGGATCTTCAAACCAAAATCGTAAATCTAGAACACACTTCTAGTTCTAGAAAGGGAAATACAGGAGGAAGGTTACCACTCTCATTTGGTACCGAACCTCTGTTACATCAGAAAGGTAAAACCAAAATGGTTCAAAAACCTTTAACTGATGATGAATTGATGATTAATCTTATAAAGGAAGTATCAGAGAAAAACACTATCTGATGACTACTTTAGAAAGATTAAATCTCGAGGATCTACAAGATCTTGAGGATTCTTTTGCAAATCTCAAAGTAGTAGATCTAAAAATGAATTTCCCTGAGGGTGAACAATCCATAGGGAATCCCCCTAGATATGTGGTTAAAACAGAAGAACCACATAGTGAGTTCCATGTTGGAGGAAATTCACATTCAGCCGGAACCAGATCAAGAAAGAGTAATATACCAATACATCAAACTCCTTATGGAAAAACTGTTTTAGACCCTATATATCCTTATGGGATTATGTTAAACCTGGATGTTCTGGACTTCAAAAACAGAGAAGATCTTATAGATGATTGGACATCAGCAATGAGAATAGCAGCAGGAACTTTAGATCTCAATAAAGAAGGATTTATCAAACTTCTGGAAATGATTCTAATGGGATCTGTCAAGATAGCTTGGGAAATGACCATGCTAGAAACCAAGGAATCAATCTTAGCAGGAGAATTACTTAACGAGATTGGAGGAAGAATGGCTACCCTTTTTAAAGCACAATTCATAGGGGTAGACTATTTCAATAATCAAGATACAGAGAAAAAGAAAAGATATACTCAAGCTCTGTATAGCCTCGAGTTACATGATATCTATTTAGTTGATGAATATATTATGTTATTCACCAAATACAGATGGAATTCGGGAGTTGAAGAAAATATAGCCATTCAGCTATTTTTCGCAAAAATGCCAAGCCCCTGGAGAGAAATGCTGATAAAAGAATACGTTCCAGGTAATCTTGATACATTGGCAAGACGCGCCTCCTTTTTGAAAGGTAAATTGGCGGAATGGTGCCATATGGCAGTATTACAAAAGAACTACAAGAAAATAAGGGGTATTAATAAGCATACTCCTCTATGTTGTAGAGAAAATGATCTCCCTACGATTATAGGGAATAAATCACAGGGATTTAAGAGGAAGAAATTCAGAAATAATCCCTACAATAAAAGAATGAAAAGTTCTTGGAAACCAAGAACATTTTGGTCCAAACAAAAGGTCAAAGGCTATAGATCTGGTAGAAGAAGTGGACCTACTAGCATCTGTTCTGGAGCTCCATCTCTCCTACAACAAGCTAGATGGCAGGATTCCCGACTCTTTAGGAAATTTGGTGTCCCTTTCCTCTATGGAACTCGACGATAACAAGCTGGATGGTGGGATTCCTGATTCTTTGGGGAATTTAAGGTCTCTTTCTTATCTCGATCTCGCCGCTAACATTATTGAAGGTATTTATTCTTGAAAGTCTTTTATTTCATTTTACGAACTAGGATTCGGGGGAAGGAAATATGATGTATTAATTAACATAAAATCTAAGTTGATGTGTCCTCAAATTATTTTGAAGGTGGGATTCTTATGTGCTTCGACTAACCTTGCAATGATAACCCTTCCAAATGAGCAAATCAAAGATTTCTTACAAGAAATCGATCATCAATATATATAAGTATGTACTTCTTGTCATGTTGTTTGTACTGGAGGCTTCTTATGTGAAACATGGGACATAAAATTATGAGATAAAATTCCTATTTCAACTTTGAGATATATATATATATATTAATTATACTAAAAATTTGTGTATTAATTGAAATTAAAACTTTTCCTTATGGATCTGAATCGGAATACGGAGTGGTTCATGTATCCTGGTGTATGGACCATCTACATCCTCATATTATTCTTCTCCTGGCTGGTCGTACTCTCGGTCTTCTGGTGTTCTCCGGGCATGGCATGGACAATTGTTCATCTCTCCCATTTCGTCCTACGTTTCTTTGATTCCATTTTTTAAAATCTTTGAGTGGATTAATTTGTATGTGTTTGCGGATGCTTGTTTTAAATCTCTTGCAATTGATTGCTCGTGCTGGTAGGGAGTAGATGGGTGCTGATTTTGGTTTTCATAATTGCCTGTGTATTTTATTTAGAATCATCGATGAGATGATAAATTTATAGTTGTGTATGTTTCGTGTTGTTGGTATGCATAGTGGTTATCAAACCTGCGTAAAATGGTCGGTTTGTTTTTCCAAATATCAGTGTACTAGCTAAGCTTATATATTGATCTATTATGTGTAATTAATGATGTACCAATCTAAAATCTCAACAGATAAACAAATTAATAAGATAGAAATTGGGTTGCTTGATCCAGCAAGTGCACATGTTCAAGTTGTTGTGTTTGGGCATTGTGCATATTCTTTGAATTACGTTCCTATATATATTAATTAATCAATTGTTAATGACTCTCATCTCGAAACTGTTTCTCAACTTGCGTCTTTCGAGAATTTTATTGGCCAATAGGCATTTATTTCTGAATGAACATGCATGCATGTAAATTTACGCAGGTTATGTATCTGGTTATTAATGCCTTTAGCACCTCTGTTCTCGTTCGCTTTTGGTAATTATGTTCTATCTATTTTGTCTGAGATTTATATGTTTTTATCTGTTTGGATTAGATTAATTGGTGTGGAACTAATTGAGAATTATTTTGTACGTGATTCGTCGAAGAATTGACTGGTTGTTGTGATAAATATTTATACAAATTTTGGCTTGGTGGTTCAGAAATTTCAGTTAGAAATCCTATCAAATACGAATGCAGGCTTGTTAGATCTTAGTAGTTAGCCATATTTGTTCGGTATTTTTTAATATTAGTTAATGACCAAAATTTTGTAACAGTCAAGGTATTTAAAAAACTAGGATATGTGATTTTTTAAGTTTATATGTGGGTAGATGTAAGTTTTATATAAATTTGAGAGAAGGTATACTTAATTTTCAAAGTTTGTTGGATTTTTTTGTAATTGTAATACACCTTGGGAAAAATATATATTAGAGGTGATCTTTCGGTTGTACTTTACTGTCTCAGTTTATCTATTTTCAATTAGAGGTGGATCTTTCGGTTGTTTTTTGGCCGTTGATTTTTTGAGTGGAGTATCGGTTTCGATCGATTTTTGGAGTTTCCAGGGAGATCTGCTGTGAGTTTTTTTATGCTTTTGGTTGTTTTCTTTTGTCTACTGATGAGAATTAATTTTTCCCCGTGGTCTGTTAGTTTTAATCTAGGGAATTTTATGAGCTGAAATAAAAATTATTGTTATTTTTTTCTTGAGATATCTTCTTTTGCTCCTCTTATTTCTTTTCATGGGTTTCTTTGTTTTTAAAATTAGCACATCAATTACTCTTGGAATTACCATAACAGACATGAAAAAATAAATGTACTAGAAATAGGAAGTCCACTGAAATGAAAACAAGAGTCATGCATGGACTGTGGTACAAAGTCCTCTTTCAGTAGGATTCACATAATGGCATACAATGCTTGGAAACTATAATACATGGACTGGTGTGTGGTTGATTTTTGTAATTGGCTTGTAACACTATTTGGTATTTGTTGTTACTAGTAGTTTTGGCTGTCGGGAGACTGGAAGTCATGTCGGGCATGGACATGAAGCTATGGAATGAAGCTGTTTTTGGAAATTGAGGAGAAGAGATTTGTTTCAAGATCGGCCTTTAACTATTGAGGAGAAGCTGTTTTTGGAAATCGTGATCGAAAATATGTGATGTATGGTTTCATACTAGTAAACTCGGTCAGATAAGTACATCTATTTTTGTACAACTTCCATGACATGTTGGGTTCAAAATTACTAGCGCTACAATTTCTTCAAAAGTATTTAGATCCATGTAACAGTTTTTGAGACTTGAAGATATATAATATTTCCACGGATTTAATGCATGTAGTAAATATTTTATTTTGTATGGGTATATAGCACTAATTAAATTAGAAAACGGTTTTGAATTCATAGTGAAAATTAAATAATGACAACATTTTTAAAATGTTGAGGACAACGAATAATAACTGTTGTGAAAATCAACTTAAGACAACAGTTAAAAATTGTTGTAA
Source organism: Henckelia pumila (assembly GCF_033568475.1). Classification (NCBI taxonomy): domain Eukaryota; kingdom Viridiplantae; phylum Streptophyta; class Magnoliopsida; order Lamiales; family Gesneriaceae; genus Henckelia; species Henckelia pumila. Next base: position 11,663,826 of record NC_133121.1, read on the forward strand.
AAAATAACATACGACAACGGTTTTGAAACATGGTTGATAATAAGCAGACACCTACATAAGACATCGGTTTTAAAATGTGGTTGAATAATGTCTACGACAACGGATATAAACTGTTGCAAATCTGTTGTCGTATGTCAACATAGACAACGGTTTATAACTGACGTTAAAGGCAACTTAAGACAACGGTTATAAACCGCTGTCAAATACTGTGTACGACAACAGATATTTACTGTTGCATATCCGTTGTCGTATGTTTGAATCCACAACGGATATAAACCGTTGTTGTATGTTATACTTTTGACAACACCTTAAAGTACAACGGTTTTTTGACCCCTACAACAACGGATTATATCCGTTGTCGTTTCCCGTTTTTCTTGTAGTGAAAGAAGACATCATTTGATTTACAAAGTATCCAGAAGGGAAATGGCAATCCTTATGGAGTTAACAAGTAATCAAATAGAGATGCAGTTAATCCCTTTTGAAAAAGTAAGAGAGGAATTGCAGAAGCTGAAAAGTGAGGTAGCAAGAACGATGTCTTGGATTCATATTGGAGCAATCCAAATAATGATCAAGACAACTTTTAAAGAAGAGATAGATTCACCCATTGATATCGTAGTATGTGATAAAAGAATGGGGAATATCCAAGATGCTGTTTTGGGTACGATCTCAGGAAATCTATGTGCAGGGAAAATTGTAGGAGTTATTTATCCAAGAATAGCCTACAATTTAGCTGACAGAGACTTTAGTCGAGCCTTGACGTTGCATCAAAACTTCAAGGAAAAAAGATTAATGAAGGAAGGTAATAGACCATATTCTATTACCTATCAAATTTCATATGCTCTTTCTAATACTCATCATTCTGAATTATTTATTAGAAATGAGTTTATTGAAATTCCAGAAATCTTTGGGAAAGTTGCTCAAGCAATATACCCGGAAAGAATCGAGTTTCCTTTAATTCATGAAACAGACATTCAAATACAAGATAAACCGGTTCTATACAGAGATCTTAAAATAGAACCTTGTAGGTTATCTTTCCAAGGTGGCCGAATGACAAGTCGAAGGTGGGAAAAACCTATTCAGGAAATTCCACCAGAAAAGGAAGAGATCAATCTTAGGCCCCACACCGACAAGGGCAAATCTAAGATCGATACTAACCCAGCTGTCATTTCTCCATTTCAGGTTTATCAACAAAGATGGGAGAAATTAAGCACAAGAAGTGAAATCAACCCGATCACTTGCAGAGTTGATGTTGCAGGAATATATCCAATGGTTTGGCTAAAAAACAATGTCAATCCTAAGGATGTAAAGCTATGGTATGAATTTGGGGCTCTAGCCTCAGTTTATACAACTTCACCAGGCTTCCAGGAAATATCACAACTACCAAAATGGATTCAGGAAGCAGTCCAAGAAACATGGGCAAATAATGATCATTTGTCCAGAGGAGATGTGCTCGAGTTATACTTCTTTAGTGCAACTCCAGAACCAACAGGGAAAGGATCACACGAGCCCTTTCATTTCATCAAGCTAAGGAGACCTGACATGAATAATCAAAGATTTATCAAGGATCCTATATCTGAAGAAATACCATTGGTGTCCACTTTTGGAGAAAATGAAATCTCAACCAGAAGGGCATGGGGCATTTGGGTTTGTCTCACCGAGATGGATAAGGTCAAGTTTTCGTTCAAATTTTATCAAAATTCTGTGAACGGATCATTTCTGTTAAACACCATGACGGGAAAAACTACGGCTTTTGCGGAAGAACTCTTCGAAAAGAAGAGGAACTTTTTGTGGAACAACAAGCTAACGGGGAGTAAAGAAACTCGCCGAAAATTTTGTAACATGGCTCATATCGGAAGATGGTCAGAGAATATCTGCCCAGAATGTCCAAACCAGAAGGAGTCAGAATTCGGAAAAACCTTCAAACCCCGAACGGATCGAAAAGATTTTTCCGAGACAAGCAAAGGTGGACAGGGACCACCAAAACCGCGTTTTCCCAGGGGCCCACTGCAAAAGCAAAAGATGCCCCGACAAAAATAAAGAAGGCATATGAGGAGAATAAATCCAAAAGAAAAAGTCAAGCATGTGACTCCTCCACTAGTAAAAGATGACATCGGACATGTGACTCTCTCACTAGCAAAAGATGCCATCAATAATGGCATAAAGAATTCAAGACAGCTGTAAGATTCCCTGAAGTTTCTCGGTGAAACGAGTGGAACTTGGGCTATAAATACAGGATTTTGAGGAAGCTGAAGACATCGATCATTCCCTTCAGTTTTCTTACGAAATAAAAATTATTGTAATATTTCTCTTTTTGAGTTTGTGTTAAATTTCTGTTTTATGTATTTCAAGAACAATGCTACTATGAGTAGCTAAACTAGTTATCTCCTCCTTTTCAAAGGAGGTTGATTTATGTAATAATATGTTGTCTGAATAAATTTCCTAAGTTTCTTGTTCATCCATGCTTATATTTTATAATTAGTTTTATATACCATACGCCTTAAGATAGAAAACGAATTAAGGCTGTGCTGGGTGTCATTGAAGGAGCTTGTGCAGAACCATCTGTTGCGACTGCGTGGTTGAGTGTGAGGAGCACTTCGTAAAACTCGGCAGGTATGACCCGACGACACTATGGTCAAAGAGGTATTTAATTTTAATTAATCTTACGGAAGCATGATGGGCTTATGCATAACTTTAATAAAATTGGGAAATAAAAGGCAGAATATGTATTATTTAGTTTCAAGGACATGCTCGAGACACTTTTTAATTAAAAAAGGATATTTTCAGGATACGAAAAACAAAAGGGATATAATTGGCTCAATAACGAAACTAGAAGGATATATTTAGGAATTATCCCAAAAAATAGCATACAAACTTATTATTTTCAAAACAATACATTTACATGATGAAATACTTTGACGTCCACTTATTGTGTGGATTCGATCTACCAGTAAATATATGATAATAAATAGTTATCATACACAATAGCTTACTATAAAAAAGGAAAAAAATAAACATTGCTACTAAATTATTAGTTACTAATCATATAATACATTTTCATGACAGAACACAGACCCCGCACGTGTAGAGTTGTCAAAATGGTCGGGGATCTGTTGGGTTGGCTCGTCTCGTGTCACTAAATAGATGTTGGGTTGACAATTTTCCAATCCGCCAAAATAATGGGTCGGTCTCGTCCCGTCAAGTAGTGAGTTGTAGCATGCTGCGGGTCAAACTGTCCCAAACCCACTAAATATCTATTATTATTATTATTATTATTATTATTATTTATTATACTATTATAAATATATGAGTTCTAATTGTGAATTTTCTAATTTGCTCTTACTTATCTTACATAATATTAATTAAATATTTTTGTCATTTCCAATGTATTTTTTTGTTTTTCCTTTCATTTTTTAGATTAGTCTAGAGTAATTAATTTTTTTTATTAATTGTTAACATTTAATTCATGTCTTAAATTAAAAAAAGTTATTAATTAATTAATTAATTAATAATTAAAATTATAAATATATGAGTTCCAATGAAAAATATACTCATTTCTAGATTAGTTCAAATTGAGTTTTAACTGTGAATTTCTTAATTTGCCCTTACTTATCTTACATAATATTAATTAAATATTTTTGTCATTTCCAATGTATTTTTTGGTTTTTCTTTTTATTTTCTAGATTAGTCTAGAGTAATTAATTTTTTTTTTATTAATTATTAACATTTAATTCATGTCTTAAATTAAAAAAAGTTATTAATAAATCAATTAATTAATAATTAAAATTATAAATATATGAGTTCCAATGAAAAATATATTCATTTCTAGATTAGTTTCAATTGTCAATTTTCTAATTTGACCTTATTATTTTACATACTATTAATTAAAAAATATATATGTAATTTAAATAAGTGAAACATAGAGAGTATGATTATAATTAAGTTTTAAGTTGATATTTGTACTACAGTATAATAATTGGCTAATAGAATCAATTAATACTAATAAAATAAAATAATTATACATATGATAACTAGACTATATAATTGAGACAAGCCCACAGGGGCATAGGCGAGTTGGTAAGGTCTGAGGTGACGTGGGAAGAGATTCTCCAGCGTTGCGGGTTCGATCCTCGTGTGGAGCATATTCCCTGCTGAAATATTATGGGGGTATGCTCTGGGGGTTGGCCATGTTAGTCCCTCTTTCATGCCTCTGCCGCTCGTGCACATCCCTCGATTTAACCTCCGCATGAGCCAATGAGCCTCTGACTCATTTGGAATGGGGTCCCCTTCGGAGTCAACTTTTTTTATATATATAATTGAGACAGATAAAAAATAAATGTATTTTAAATAAGTGAGAAAAAGAGATCGAGTATGATTATGACTAAATTTCATGATGTGGATATTTATATTACAATATAATACTTGGCTAATAGAATTAATTAATGTTAATACTTATGAAATCTAAAATATTGCGTGACAAAACTTAAAAAATCACACTAAATTCAAATCAATTTTAAGTTAGACAAGTTATTCTTATCTCTAAGTTACTTAAATACTTGAATGATTTATTATAAAAGTTTTTAACTTGTTTAAAATATGATTGTTCATCCTCTCAAAAAATATTTTTCTTCGCATTTTTTAGTCTACTCAAATTTTTATTGCAAATAATATATTTAACATATTATTCTTAAAAATTATAAATTAATTATCACACTCATATATAAATGTTTTTTATGGCATGTACAACAACATCTACTTTAAATGCATATAAAATTTAAAACAACTCAATTGGATTATTATTGAAGAAAATTAAGAATAAAAGCATATATTCGAGTCAAAAATTGAGATTGAACATTGTTGAATTGTCAAATATCACGTCAGCAATTGAACTAACAATAGTCGAAATTAAATGTTAGTGCACCAAAACCAAATTTGGCAAATCAATGGACTAAAACTCAAATTTAGAGAAGTTAATGAATCAAAAAATCACTTATCTGAAAAAGATTATTGTAGCAAGTTAATCTACAATAATTGTCTTATGATTAACATGGTTTATCAGAGAAAAAATAATACGTGATTTTTATTTACTTTATCAATGGAAGATCAACTTTCATATCTAAATAAAAGCTTTTAAATAAAGGAAAACTAGTTTTTTTCACTAACTTATTTAATATTATGATTTGGTCCACTAAGTTTACAAAGTTTATTTTTGATACGCTAAATTTTAATTCGGTTATTTTAGGTCTAATTGGGTCAGAGGCCCATTGGAAAATACTGACTTATAATAAAAAAAAAATATTTACATGACGTAAAAATGCTGAAGTGAGATCGAACATTGTTGAATTATCAAATATCAAGTCATCAATTGGACAAACAATAATTAAAATTAAATGTGAGTGCACCATAACCAAATTTGACAACTCAATAGACTAAAACTCAAATTTGAACAAGTTAATGAATCAAAAAATCATTTTTTTGAAAGAAATTACTGTTTTTTTTCTTAAAAATCAATATAAGTAAAATTATCATTTAACATAAATTGTTTAAGCTGAGATGAAATAATAGTCTCTAAGAGCAATCGAAACATGATGCTTGAGATTTTGTAATATTTAAGATATTTGAATTGTATTGTTACCATCAATTTTAAATTTTGGTAAAGCGATACGTATTCGGTCATACAATTAATATCAGAGTCAATACCATAGTTTCGATTCACATTGATTGAAAGCACAATTGTTGATAAGGTGATTTTTTTGGTGCAATAATTGTCCTCTTGGGTTGAACAACTGAAATATGTATTTTTTTGAACTGTGATACGATCTAAAAGATTTGCGTTACACAGTTACCCCCAACTATAGTTTTTAGCAAAAAACAAATCTCTTGATCCTACCGTTTGTAACAATATAATGCCCTTAATGTTATAATACAATCGCGTGTTTGCTGATAACCCCCTATAAAAATTTGTTGAGCTAGAAGCCCCTTATGATTTAAATCTGTAGCATACACCCCCCCTTCTGGCTAAAAAATGACTAAAATGTCCTTAATGTTATATTACAATTTAATATTAAAATATATTTCGTATATGACAAATATTATGATAAAATAATTATATATAATTTTCATAGTTATTTAAATAAAATTTGATTATTTTACTCAATTAAATATAGAATTATAAAATAAATTTAATTTAATTATTTATTTAAGTAAGGGTATTTTTGTCAATTTTTAATTAGAAAGGGTGTGTATGCTACAAATTTTGAATCACAGGGGGTTATTAGCTTAAAAAAATTTCATAGGGAGTTATTAGCAAACTCGGGATTTCACAGGGGCGATATATGCAATTTCCCCTAAATATTTTACGTTTTTCAATAAATATGTAACATATGTTATTGCATAAAATTTGTTAGCTTTAAAAAATAAAACTTAATGAATAAACATATAATATCACTAAAAAAACGTCTATCAGAAATCGACAAATCTAACAAAAGAGAAAGTTAAATAGGTTATATGATCACTTCAGTAGCTAATTAGATATTGAATCATAGTTACTGAAGTTTGAACTGACACCCGTAAAAATATAACACTTGATTTTAATAAAACTAAACATTCAAAATTTGATAACTCCGGTCACAATCAAATAAAATTGTTATTACGTGCAACACACGTACATTTTGCTAGTAACTAAAAATTGACAGGCCGACCCGCCCCGCACCTTCAAATAGACAGGTTGGCCAGTTGCTAATTTTCCAACCCGCCCAAGTTCGGCCCGACCCATCAACTGACAGGTTTTAATGGGTTGCTGGTTGGCCCGCCTCGTCAACCAGTTTTGTTAGCTCTACGCGCGCGATGACTCGGGGTGGAGCTCCAAGTTGTGTATGCATTATGATGTTTAATTTACAGCTCATACATTATCATAATGGTTTTCCCCCCATTTTATGGGTTCTAGAATATATTCATGATCTCTTCCAAATTTGAGAAAGGTGATGTCATTTGACCAAGTATTCATTGATGCATTATAATGTTTTCGATCATATCATCTTTATGCATTGATTATAATGATAGTGGGATAATGCAAGATATATGATGAAATAAGTGCTCTTCCAAGAAAAAAACCAAAATCTTGTGACATATATTTGTTGGGATCGGTTCAGAGGGTAGAGGGGGGGTGAATACACTCTGAAACTTTTCTTCTTCTTCTTCAAAATGATCAAGTGAGGTTTAGTTCACTTAATCTGTTTTCTCAACTTCTAAAACGGTTTGAACAACTTAAATAGTGCGGAAATAGTTCAGAGGTTTTAGTGATGCAAAGTTTATAATGCAATGTATGAGCAGAATGTAAGATAAATAGCAGTAAAGACTAAGGCACGATTTATGGAAGTTCGAAGGCTTAATCCTTCTACGTCTCCCCTTCTTCCACTTAGGAAGGAATTCACTAGAAGACTTTGGTTATTACAACGTCTTGTAATACACCCACTTCAGACTTAGGACTTATCCAATGCCTAATCCGAAACTCCTAGATTTACACAGATAAGATTCTCAGTTCTTATCAGACTGGTGGAAGCTTTCAGAGTAGCTTCAATTCTCTTCAACAATGAGTATAGTTGAGTTGAGCTTCTCAAACTGCAGAGCGGTCGAGAGGCTTGAAAACCCTAGGATGATCCTTGACGATCAGATATGTGAACTGTAGGCGAGGGTTTATTTGAGCAGCAAATGAATGATCTTGTAAGTGTGCTCAAGTATATCAGATGAGGACTTCTGATATTATTCAAGTGATTGAGTTGATTGAGATTTTTCTGAATTGCTTGTCTCTCTTTGTTGTCTACCCTTTTTTTTGTTGTTGTCACACTTCTTGAGCAATCTTCCCTTTATATAGGTCAATCATCAACGTCTTTATTTTGAACGTTCTGATGCTGCATTGAATGCACATTTAATGCTCATAAATGCATTGATGATTCTGCATGAAGATCGTACACTGCAGACAACTTCCAGGGTCCAAAACTGGAATAAACGGTCGAATGCTTTATCTGTAGTCATTCTGTGTTTTTGCCATTTTGGTGCAACCTGTTGTCTCGATTGCAGGAGTCAACATATCTTCTAACACGCCGGTTCTGCTTTTAATAAAAGATCTTGCAAAGAACATCTTGTCACAGGTACTTGTCTTGAGATATCCTGATAAGCAGTTGGCATTCTACCTGTAGAGATATTTGTCCTCTGCTGGTTTGAATAACCAGTCGATAAGCTTGTGACTTCAATCGGTCGAGAGACAAAGGCGGTTGACAAGCTTCCGGTAGATAGATTTATCCTCTGCTGGTTTTGATAGCCAGTCGATAGGCTTGTGACTTCAGCCGGTCGAGAGCAAAGGCGGTTGACAAGCTTCCGGTAGAAGTTGTAGTAGATTCCTGAAATACAATGGTTGGCAGCACATTCCTATACAATGAGTTGTTGTTTGTTATCACCAAAATATCGGATTCAACAATTTCCCCCTTTTTGGTGATGACAAAACTTAAGTGCTCCAAGAACAATATGAAAGCATTAAAATGAACTTCATTGAGAGAATGAATTTCATTAAGTACAATAAGCATTTTTATTACACCTACAGAAAAAAATAAGATGCAGCTGCGATAAGTAAAGAAGAGATAAGTTGTTCATCTTTTGAACCAACTGGCTCCTCCTGACCTATCGCCTTCTCTTCTTCTTCTGTCGGCTTCTTCTTTTCTTCTGGACTCTTCTTCACGTCTTCTTGCCTCTGCTGCTCTACGTTGCTCTTCTTCCCCCTTTTTGGCATCACCTTGGTTGAGTCGAAGGATGACCTCAGTGAGTTGAGTGCCAAGGCAGGCTTGCATAGTGTCTATTTTTGCATCGATTTGAGCAAGTAGAGTGGCTTGCATAGTGTCCATCCGATCATTCAACTGCTTATGAAGGCGGTTTTCGGATCGGATAACTTGTTCGGAGACGGTAGAGAGCGTGTTGATTTGAGTGCGATGATGATTAGTGATCTCTGTGGACAGACGAGCAAGGTCTCGAGACACAGTCTCGAAATGCCGAATCATCGTCTGGCGTGAATTATCGACCGATAAGGATGAGTTTGTTATGTCTTGAGAGAAGGATCTAACCGTTTGCATGAGCTCATGAAGCCGATTTATCAAGGTATGATCTAGAGCTGCGGCCATGGCTTCAATTAAAGAATCATCAGTCTGAAGCATTTTCCCTTCTGGGTCATTTCTTGGTGAAACCGGGCTAGACTCACGATGATGTGGTGCGGGTGTACTGGCTGGAGAGCTACCCGATGGACCTTCCAATAATGGTACAGTTGGAGATGTAATAGTTTCGACTGCAGCCAATATGGTTGGTGGAGTACCAGGATCAGCACTTGGTTCATCCATAATGAGATCTTCCATAAACTTTTCAGTAGATGGAGACGGTTGAAGTGCTGGATCAGCATCAGTCACTTGCTGTTCTGGAGATGCAGGTGATACAATAGTGCTTGATATCTCCGTTGGGGGCACTGTTGCTTCACTACTGCAAGGAGCCTCTGTCACAGAGGTGACAGGTATCTCTTGTGCAACCACTTCTAAAACATCTTGTGAATGACCGGGAGAAGTGTGAGCGGTCGTCACTGGAGAGGAGTGAGCAATCACAACTGCTTCCGGTTGAGTAACTGCTTGGACTGCGGTTGAGGAGGGGTCGACCGATGAAGATGCTGCCACACTCGATCTTAGAGCAGATGATTGAAAGAGGTCAGCAGTGATGAGATCGGTCAGAATCTCATCTGAAGAAGGGAGAGCATAGACGTCTTCTTCACCCTGATCTTGAGTGAGAAAGGTTTTCATCATCACTTGTGCTTCCAGCACATAAGCTTGTAAACAGGCTGCTGAAGCTGGTGTTTTGACATTGTTGAGAGCTTGGAAGTGCTGAAGTAGTTGAGTGATTTGACGTAGACTATCCTGTAGTCCAGTCAAAATCACAAAGTCATCGGCAGCGGTAGGACTCTTGGATTTGAAATTCTTGACACGCTCATTAATTAGCAGAGATAGCAGGCTTCCTCGAAGCTTCAAGTCTATGAGATGTCTTCTTCCCAGAGCCTCCACGATGTCTTCAGAATCAGCAAATAGAAGCATCTTCTGCTCAATGACGTTTAGAGATTTCCATTTAGGAAATATTTGAGCGAGTGTCAAGTGAGTGCGGGAGTGATGCCATCTGTCAAAACGTTGTAGATGACGCTTGACAGTACGGAGCACGTGAGAGATGATCACATTGAGTTCTATCGTAGCTGCTGGTTGAGCCTTGGGTGTGTAGATCATCACACCTTTCCCTTTGTCTTTGGGATCAGCTAGAGTGACCTCAGGAGCTGATGAGGCACCTTCCCGGATTATCACACCCTTTGTAGGACGAGGAGCAGTAGAAGCAACAACGGTAGTAGTCTCGACCGTTGGCAGGGTAGGAGCAAGTCCAGAAAGAGACTTTAGCTTCTTGTGCTGCCTCTTCTTCTCGCCTGCAGGCGTGGATGACACAGCTGCTTTGGAGACCGAAGGGGATGACTTGCTGAAAGCTTGAATCAGTGGAACATTCTCACGTGATTCATCTTCAGAGTCAGATTCGATGATCAGTTGACGCTTGGCAGACTTTTTGGTATGGACTGGTTTGGCCACGACCGGAACCGTTGAAAGCGGTTGAGGGATAGCAATAACCTTTGCGGTTGAGGGCAAGGTGTCGACCGCAGTCTCTTTCTTGTTCAGGAATTTGAGAATCGTAGACTTGTTGAGCCATTTGGTGGGATGCAGAGGCTCAGTCTTGGAAAAGTCCACTCCAAGGACGCCCAAGATGTGGCAGATTTGCAAAGCAAATCCCTCGGATTGCCCTTTGCCCCTGATCATTTCACATAGAATATTGAACAAAATGTCTGACCAGTTTATGTTGATCTTGGAGGCAATACAAGCCATGTATTGAAATTTCTCCAGCGTCACCTTGTCGTAAGATCCAGCCTTGGCCAGAAGATTCTTGGCCACGATATTAGTCAGTAGCCTGAATGGAGCTTTGAGAGATGTCTTCTGGGCCGGCAGTTTGATCGGAGCATCAGTAGTTGAGAACTCCTTCAACCAATAAGAGCAGTTACCATCTGGAAGATCCGTGCATTTTGTCAAACCCCTGGAGGGCAGATCAAATGTGCTGGCGAAGAACTTCTGATTGAAGGAGTAGACCTCTGTCTTGATCAAGCATTTGATAGTCCCATGCTCGATTTGAGCGGTTGCGAAGAACTCCTTCAAAACAGGCAAATCGCAGATGGCGCTGCATTCCAGAAATTTCTTCAGTCCAGAGGCTTCAAGCATGGTGAAGACCTCAGATATTCCTGCGTTGTTTGCCTTAACAACGGAATCAAAGTTGATTGCGAGGCAAGTCTTCTGGATCGACATGATAGCTGTAGATAAGAACTCGAGCAGAGAGTAAGCAAAATCTAGAGAGTAATTCGATGATGCGTTTAATACAATATGAAAGCTTTTAGCAAAGGTGAAAGATTGATATACGAGTGTAAAGAAGTATATATAGGAACCTATGGGCCATAGGGTGACGTCATGAAAAGTATTTTTGAAATTCAAAAAGTTTTGAAGAGCATAATCACGGCGCCCAATTAATGTCATTTGGTTCAAAGCACCAAGCTGCTAGTACGAAGCCTGTCAGAGACTAGTTAAAGGCGGATGATATGCCAATATTTATGGCAACGTAACAGCTAATCTATTAATGTCATATTGACAATCATTCCCCCTAAACACATGCATACTAACTTAAATCTACTAAGCCAAGAATATTTCGAAAATATGAAAACTTAGCGTCCGGTAGAGGCTTGGTGAATATGTCTGCTGCTTGCTGATCGGTAGAGATGTATTCCAGCCTGATTTCCTTCTTTAAGACATGATCTCGGATAAAGTGATGCCTGACATCAATGTGCTTTGTCCTAGAGTGCATCACTGGATTGTGAGTGATGGCTATGGCACTTGTATTGTCACAGTAGATTGGAGCTTCACTCGACCGAATCCCATAATCATTAAGCTGCTGTTGAATCCAGAGTATTTGAGCACAACAGCTGCCAGCAGCAAGGTATTCTGCTTCGGCGGTCGAGGTAGCAATTGATGTCTGCTTCTTACTTGACCACGAAATTAGTCTATCTCCAAGGAATTGACATGTGCCACTTGTACTTTTGCGATCAATTCTACAACCTGCATAATCTGCATCTGAATAGCCAATAAGATTGAGATTTGAATCTTTGGGATACCAAAGACCCACATTAGTAGTTCCTTTAATATATTTAAGTATTCGTTTGGTAGCAATGAAATGAGATTGCTTAGGTGCAGCTTGAAATCTAGCACATAAACAAACTGAATACATGATATCCGGTCGACTGGCAGTCAAATAGAGCAGTGAACCAATAAGGCCTCGATACATGGTTACCTCGACCGGAATTCCCCCTTCATCTTTATCAAGCTTAATTGATGTACTCATGGGGGTAGATAAAGTTGAGCATTGTTCCATTCCAAACTTCTTTACCAATTCCTTGGCATACTTGGACTGATTGATGAATATTCCAGTTTCAAGTTGCTTCACTTGAAGTCCAAGAAAGAAGTTTAGCTCGCCCATCATGCTCATTTCAAACTTCTCCTTCATCAGTTTAGAGAACTTTGAGCACAACTTGGGGTTAGTTGACCCAAATATAATGTCATCAATATAAATTTGTACTAGTAACACATGATCACCTTTTACAAATTTAAACAGGGTCTTATCGACCGTTCCAATTTGGAAATCATGTTCCAGTAAAAATTTTAGTAATGTGTCATACCAAGCACGCAGTGCTTGTTTTAATCCATAGAGAGCTTTGTCAAGTTTATAGATATATTGAGGATGAGTAGGATTGACAAAACCTGGTGGTTGTTCAACGTACACTTCTTCTTGAAGTAGACCATTGAGGAATGCAGACTTCACATCCATTTGATAAACTTTAAAATTCTTGAAGGCTGCATAAGCAAGAAAGATGCGGATTGCTTCTAGTCTTGCAACTGGCGCGAAGGATTCCTCAAAGTCTATGCCTTCTTCTTGTCTGAATCCTTGAGCAACAAGTCGAGCTTTGTTACGCACAACAGTGCCATGTTCATCGAGCTTGTTACGAAACACCCATCTAGTTCCAATCACATTTTGATTTTTCGGTCGAGGAACTAGATGCCAAACATTGTTGCGGGTGAATTGATTCAACTCTTCTTGCATAGCTTCAATCTAGCTGGCATCTGATAGAGCTTCATCTATTTTCTTGGGCTCTACCTGAGATATGAAAGCTGCATGCAAGAATTCATTAATCATTTGACCAAGTGTTTTTCGAGGAGCAGAAGGGTCACCTATGACCAACCCAGGTGGATGATCTTTGTTCCACCTAAAATAATTCCCTAAAGGGTTGTCATCAATTGGTTGATGAACGTCCTCGTTTACTGGATCATCATTGGCTGGAGGATTGTTATCAACCGGTGGATCCACTTCTGGCCTTGTTTGATCACACCCGGTAGAGGGAACTGGATCATCCTTCTTTGGAGGATATAGATCACTGTCACTCTCTTCCTGTAGATTTGTGTTTTCCAGTCTATGACTCAGATCATTTATGCTCCCTTGAGTTTGTTCTGTACAAAGAGTAGATTCATCAAAAACAACATGAATGGTTTCCTCGACCGTTAGTGATCTTTGATTGAACACTCGATAAGCTCTGCTAACGGCTGAGTAACCAATAAAAGTTCCTTCGTCTGCTTTGGCATCGAAGGCTGTCAAATGGTTTTTGTCATTGTTGTGGATAAAGCATTTGCACCCAAAAATTTTGAAGTATGAAATATCAGGTTTTGTGCCATTCCAGATCTCATATGGAGTTTTGTTAAATCGTTTATTAATCATAGATCTGTTTTGAGTATAGCAAGCTGTGTTAACTGCTTCTGCCCAAAGCCTTTGAGAAACATTTGAATCAGCAATCATAGTTCTGGCTGCTTCTTTTAAAGTACGGTTCCTTCTTTCAGCCACCCCATTTTGCTGTGGGGATCTAGCAGCTGACAACTCATGCTTGATTCCCTGATCATCTAGATAAGTCATAAGAGTGGTGTTTAAAAATTAAGTCCCTCTATCACTCCTGATTCTATCTATCACAGTAGATTGTTCATTTTGCAAGCGTTTAAAAAGCTTAATCAGGTGAGGTGCAGTTTGATCTTTTGAAGAGAGAAAGATGACCCAAGTAAATCGAGAAAAGTCATCAATAACAACAAGAGCATATCTCATTCCCCCTATGCTTCTTACTGGTATAGGACCAAATAGGTCCATGTGAAGTAAGTCTAAACATTTGGAAGAAGACATACACCCTTTATTTTTAAAGGTTGCTCTCACCTGCTTTCCTAGTTGACAAGCAGGACAAACTTTGTCTTTTATAAAATCTCCTTCGGGCAGACCAGAAACCAAATCATGCTTCCTCAAGTTAAAAATGGACTTAAAATTTAGATGATTTAACCGCTTATGCCACAACCAATGTTTATCATGATGAGCAGTAAGACAAGTAGGTGAAGAAATATGTGAGCAAGACCAGTTTACCTTGTAGGTGTTTAGGTCTCGTACACCGGTCATAAGAGTCTCACCTTTGTCATTTTTTATGAGGCAAGTGTGTTTGTGAAACTCGACCGAATGATCATTGTCACATAGTTGACTAATATTTATCAAATTATAGCATAGTTTGTCAACAAGTAACACATCTTTAATAATGATGTTACCATGGATAATCTTACCCTTACCCACGGTTTTACCTTTGGAGTTGTCTCCAAAGCTGATCTTTGGTCCTTTGCACAACACCACTTCTGTTAGAAGTTCTGGATTCCCTGTCATGTGTCGTGAGCAACCGCTATCTAAATACCAGGTAGTGTCCTTGATAGAAGTGGTTTTCTCGCCCGTTTGGACTTTTAGTACCTGCAAAGAGTGAAGAACTTTTGGTACCCATATCTAGTAGGGTCCAGGTCGGATTAGCCCTTTTGGGACCCACACCTGGAACACCCTTACAGGTTTGCCCGTGTGTGTGTCCAAAAATCTGTGCGGTCGATAGGCAGTAAATGTGTGTGCTTGTGAGGTTGCTGTGTGCTGCTTGACTTTTTGATTTTCATCAGTTAGCCTGTACCTCTTTTGAACTGGCCTGCAATTAAAGTACTGGTAAGGCTTCTTCTTTGACCATCTTTTCTTAGAGTAGTTAGACTCATTCCATGGCCTTTTGAAATTAGATTGGTTTCCCTTTCTTCTTTCATTAGGTTTTGGTTTGATCCAAGTTCCTCTTTGATTAGAGGTCTGGGGATCCACATATCCCAGCCCTCTATGCTTAGAGCTTCGTTCGTTAGATACTTTCTGATTTTTGTCAAAGCTGCACTTATCGTGTTCATATATCGTGCTGGACCTGACAAATCTTATTTTGTTAAGATTTCCTTTGTCCAGGCTTGACTGAATACAGGATTCCATAGACTGTTCATTTGTTCCAAACCCTAGACCGGTTTTATCATGTACCGGTCTTTGGATTTCTTGAATCTTGTCAATGGTTACAGAAGATTTATTCCAAGCCTTAATGGTTTCAAGTAGTTTTTTATTCTCAATCAAGGTAGCTTGGAATACTCTTTTCAAGGTGTCGTTCTCAGTAGCCAGCAGACTTAGCTTGACCTTAAGACCATCAAGCTCTTTTTGCTGCATGCAGCTTGATTTGCTTGACTTATCTTTTAGGTCAGCTCTTTCTGCCTTTACTTCCTCGAACTCCTTGGATAATGCTTTGTATTCATTAGCCATTTCGTGTAAAGCAGTAACTAAATCACTGTGAGTAAATTCAGGTGAGCCAAAGTCAAATACCTCCTCAGCTTCTTCTTCGATGTCGGCCATAAGGCATTCCACTTTTTCATCATCGCTGTCATCTGAAGAGCTTCCGGTATTGGAGTTGTCAGAGTCAGACTCAGCCCACTTGCTTTTGCTTTCGTCTGCTACTAGAACCCTTTGGTCTCTTCCTTTTCTAAACGTCCTTTTATCCTCCTTACCCCTTCTTCTTTCGGAGAATTGCTTCTGATCATTGTTCTTAGGCTTGGTGCAGTCTGCAATGAAGTGGCCTGACTTGCCACAGTTAAAACAAGTAGGACCATCCTTTGTATGGTCCGATTTATGATAATTTTTAAATTTAGAATTGTTTTTACGCATAAATCTACCAAATTTCTTGACAAAGAGTGTCATGGCTTCATTGCTGATTTGCTCAGCTGATCTCTTTGGAGCTTCCTCGACCGGTGGACATATCACGGTTGAGGTTAAGGCCTTGGTTGGTTGAGAAGTAGATGGTTCATCTTCTGTTCTCATGTTGAGCTCGAACTCGTAGGCTTTGAGATCTGCAAAGAGATCATGCAGTTCAACCTTGCTTAAGTCTTTTGACTCTCTCATGGCCACTGTCTTGATCTCCCATTCTTTGGGTAAAGCTCTCATAACCTTCACAGCAATTTCACGGTTAGTATAAGTTTTACCTAAAGCAATAAGATCACAGATGATACTACTGAACCGTTCATCAAATTCAGCCATGGTTTCCCCTGGCTTCATTTTGGCGTTGTCATATTTTTGAATGGCCAAAGTGAGCTTGTTTTCCTTTGTCTGGTCATTCCCTTCACATAGCTGAGTGAGCTTCTCCCAAATCTCCTTTGCTGTGGAACATGACTTGATTTTGCTGAACATATTCTTATCCAGTGTTTTGTATAGGATGTCCCGGGCCACATTGTCAAGATTGGCCTTCTTTTTGTCCTCAGTGGTCCACTCAGCTCTTGGTTTCTCAATCATTTGTCCTGCACCATCGGCTAGAGCTGGGTTGACCTTCATAATTTTGATAGGACCGTCTGTTATGACATATAGCATGTCATCATCCTGTGCTGCAAGATGTGCCTGCATGCGAATTTTCCAATCATCATACTCTTCTTTAGAAAACATAGGAATTCTGTTGAAAGAAGTCATGATTTTAAAACTTCAGATCAGCAGTTGAGAAAGGAACCCGCTCTGATACCACTTGTTGGGATCGGTTCAGAGGGTAGAGGGGGGGTGAATACACTCTGAAACTTTTCTTCTTCTTCTTCAAAATGATCAAGTGAGGTTTAGTTCACTTAATCTGTTTTCTCAACTTCTAAAACGGTTTGAACAACTTAAATAGTGCGGAAATAGTTCAGAGGTTTTAGTGATGCAAAGTTTATAATGCAATGTATGAGCAGAATGTAAGATAAATAGCAGTAAAGACTAAGGCACGATTTATGGAAGTTCGAAGGCTTAATCCTTCTACGTCTCCCCTTCTTCCACTTAGGAAGGAATTCACTAGAAGACTTTGGTTATTACAACGTCTTGTAATACACCCACTTCAGACTTAGGACTTATCCAATGCCTAATCCGAAACTCCTAGATTTACACAGATAAGATTCTCAGTTCTTATCAGACTGGTGGAAGCTTTCAGAGTAGCTTCAATTCTCTTCAACAATGAGTATAGTTGAGTTGAGCTTCTCAAACTGCAGAGCGGTCGAGAGGCTTGAAAACCCTAGGATGATCCTTGACGATCAGATATGTGAACTGTAGGCGAGGGTTTATTTGAGCAGCAAATGAATGATCTTGTAAGTGTGCTCAAGTATATCAGATGAGGACTTCTGATATTATTCAAGTGATTGAGTTGATTGAGATTTTTCTGAATTGCTTGTCTCTCTTTGTTGTCTACCCTTTTTTTTGTTGTTGTCACACTTCTTGAGCAATCTTTCCTTTATATAGGTCAATCATCAACGTCTTTATTTTGAACGTTCTGATGCTGCATTGAATGCACATTTAATGCTCATAAATGCATTGATGATTCTGCATGAAGATCGTACACTGCAGACAACTTCCAGGGTCCAAAACTGGAATAAACGGTCGAATGCTTTATCTGTAGTCATTCTGTGTTTTTGCCATTTTGGTGCAACCTGTTGTCTCGATTGCAGGAGTCAACATATCTTCTGACACGCCGGTTCTGCTTTTAATAAAAGATCTTGCAAAGAACATCTTGTCACAGGTACTTGTCTTGAGATATCCTGATAAGCAGTTGGCATTCTACCTGTAGAGATATTTGTCCTCTGCTGGTTTGAATAACCAGTCGATAAGCTTGTGACTTCAACCGGTCGAGAGACAAAGGCGGTTGACAAGCTTCCGGTAGATAGATTTATCCTCTGCTGGTTTTGATAGCCAGTCGATAGGCTTGTGACTTCAGCCGGTCGAGAGCAAAGGCGGTTGACAAGCTTCCGGTAGAAGTTGTAGTAGATTCCTGAAATACAATGGTTGGCAGCACATTCCTATACAATGAGTTGTTGTTTGTTATCACCAAAATATCGGATTCAACAATATTTTCTAGTGATTGAGCATCGGGTCCATTTTGTGCATTGAACTGAGTTCCGTTTTTACATGTTTAAAATGGAAAAGTATGTTTAAAGTGGTAAAAACATGATTAAGAGTTCATTAATTAAGAAAATCGAGTGTTTAATTGAGTTTGAAACCAAAGAATTTAGCTTCAGACCCTTCGAAGAAATCAGACCTTTCGAAGTATAATTCGGAGGCATCGGAGAGATCGGATCGTCCGATCAGAATAAACCATGCATGTGATGACATGTGGGTTGCATGTGAGTTCGGAGACGTGTTCCAAGACGATATCAAATGTAACGTCCCAAATTCGATGATTATTATCATTGTCTCAAGACAGGTCTTTCCAGCTTGCTTATGTCATCATTCATACACATCCTGAGAAAACTTTCCAAGGGGTCACTCATTCCATAATTGCCCCAGGTATTACTTATATCAAGAAAGTATTTCTTTTTTTCTGAAGTTTATCACATAAGAACTTCAAAGTTAAGTTCTCCTCAACCGTATAGTCCATACCTATATAGTCTCAAAATCTCTTTCACTCTGGTACAAGAACGGTTCATTTATGTTTCCCTTCGCCTACAAGTCTGTCAGGGCGCTGCTCTTTGTCCATGCAACCTCTTGGCACCGACAATCACTTCTCGCCCTCTCATCATCCTCAAACGCCACATCAAATATCTTTTTCCATCAATAGCTTAGGGCGTCATGTATATTCTTTTCATGTGTTAAATTTAATGTATGGATTTTATTGTACTATTTTGTGATTAGACAAACATACCATCCTCGGGATTTGGAATTTTGAGCACACGCATACTTGAAAACACATATGGAAAATAGGGTATATGCTCAAAATTTGAAAAATAAAATTGACAAGTATGTGTTCAAAATTAAAAAATACTTCGAGTTAATAAACCATTTTTTTGATAAGGAGTTTTTAGTTATCTTAAAATTTCAGTGTAATGTATCCAATTAATCCAAAAAATAAAAGTAGAGTGCATTTATCTAATAGTGGATTCATGTGAGTATCACACCCTTATCTATGCTAGGAACAGACATGTGCGATGCACGTGGAAGCACACTTTCATTGTCGAAGTGTTGTTAAATTATAAGAATAGATTGATTTGGAGCAAATTAATGATTTTCATGTTATTTTAGTCAATATTAAATTCAATGTAATATTATTTGTATAATATATAATATAATATAAAATGCGTACAAATGATCTTTTTTCAAAATATTTATATGTTGCAAATATAATTGAATTAATAATTGTTGAAAAACTTATTAGTGATCAATCTTATAATTTTTTATAAATTAAACAAAAATATTGAGTCAAATTTTTTTTTCTTTACATTAAAAAAATATATAATATAGAATTGATATTATAATGGTGATATTAAATAAAATATAAGATAAAAAAGTATAATCCATAGTGTAAAACAACTTATTTTACTACTACTGATTTATGAAAAAATAAACATATAATATAGATAATTAGTTCTAAATCTTAAATTAAATTATTATGTCAAATGTTTTTTTTCTTTACATTTTGTACTATTATCTCTTTCACGATTTTTTACTTTATCATATTTATTTTTTTCTTTGTAAAAGAAGCAATGTTCTCATGGGAAAATTGATTTCTTGGTCCGGTATATTTGTCACTTTGCGATTTCGGTCCTCTATATTTTCTAATTTCAGTTTTAGTCCGCTATCTTTATTTTTTTGGAAATTTTAGTCATTTTTATGATGTGGCACCAATGTAGTATTGATGTGGAGCTGACGTGTACAGTGCCACATAAGCATTTTTCGAAGAAAAAGGACTGAAATTGCCAAAAATAAAAACAGGCAGGACTAAAACTGAAATATAAAAACATAGAGTACCAAAATCGCAAAGTGACAAATATACATGACCAAAATTGCAGTTTTCCCTATTCTCATAATCTTTTCAATTGCAATTCTTGTGATGTCGCCATCATCATATTTGCATTTTCATATCTTTATTTTTTGATTTTTTTTGTTGGACTGTCTTTACGAAGAGGAAAAAAATAGTTAAAATTAGTTAAGTATATGTATTCAATCATACCTTGTTAAACTTTACTTTAGTGAAATGTAATTAATTAACCGTCGAACCTTTTTTATAGCACCAACCTTAAATAACACACGATTTAGTTATTTGATTTAGTTATTTTATTTCATCTTTTTAAACTAATTAATCCTAATTTATGTCAAATAATGGATATTAACATTAGGTTATTAAACAAATTAAGTTTTTTTTGGAAAATCTTTTCACTTTATCTACGAGAAAATAAAACAAAAAAATTTCGGTATTTCAATCTTCTACAAATTAAGGTTTTTTGGAAAAATTAATTTCACTTCATCTACCAGCAAATAAAACCAACGAATTTTGGAATTTCAATATTTTCGAATTAATATTTTCGTGGAAAAAATATGTTCAGTTCATCTACTAACAATAAAAACTAAAGAATTTTAGAATTTCAATCTTTATGAAAATGGATCTTTATCTAATATATTCACGTATTTTGACAATTTTGACCTCATCATAAAATGTGATTTTAGAAAGAAAAAAAATTCTCACCAAATATGTCAAGTATGTATAAATAAAGGATAAAGTTGACAATATACAATATAAAACTTTGATATTAGTTCACACTTTTATAATTATAAAAAAAATAATAAGAATTGAAAATTTTTTCACTTTATCTACGAGCAAATAAAACAAAAGAATTTCAGTATTTCAATCTTGTACAAATTAAGTTTTTTGTTTAAAAATTATTTTCACTTCATCTACCAGCAAATAAAATCAACGAATTTTGGAATTTCAATATTCTCGAATTAAGATTTTCATAGAAAAATATGTTCAATTCATCTACAAACAATCAAAACTAAAGAATTTAGGATTTCAATCTTATTGGAAATTGGATCTTTATCAATATTCACGTATTTTGACAGTTTTGGCATTATCATAATATGTAATTTTACAAAAACATCCTTACCAAATATCTCAAGTATGTATAAATAAAGTATAAATTTGACAATACACAATATAAAACTTTGATTTTGGTTTATATATATATATATATATATATATATATATATATATATATATATATAAGCTATTATCAATATAAATAATGAATATATAATAATTATGTAACATAACATGATAACAACCACACACACACATATATTCGAAAGTAACAACCATATAAATGATAAGAACAAAAATGTTGATTTTAAAATGATATGATAACCCATGAAAAAAAATAATGTAGTAGAATTATATGAATCAAATATAAATTAAAAAAAAATCACTAGAATTTTTATTTAGAGCATTTATAATTTAAATAAATTAATAAGAGTGATAAGGCTTATTGTAGTCACTTCATAAAAGGATTAGGAGAAAGAAATGTATTTAGCAAAACTTATAGTACAAATACTATTTCCTCGAAATTATTTTCATTGTAAATTACCAGTATGCATCATTGCTAAATCCCATATAGAACAAGTCAGAATATGGTATGCTAATATTTTTAGGTTATAATAATGCAAATTGACACAATTAATGTGAAGGCCATCAAGAATTCTATGATAAGATTTTTAGGATATATATATAATGATTCAGTGGAGTAGTAGAAGGCTTGATTACCTGATGCAGTTTTTTTTTTTTGGAAAATTGCATATATCACCCTTGTGAAATCTCGGGTTTGCTGATAACCCCTTATGAAATTTTTTTAAGCCAATAACCATCTGTGATACTAGATTTGTAGCATACAAGGGTGATATATACAATTTTCTCTTTTTTTTGTGTGCTTGTATACAGACCTGATTTTCTTTTTTATGCACAAAAAAAAATAGAAAATTGAAGATCAAATTGAACAAAACGGCCCCAAGAGGTGTCTGAGTTGCAGAGCCGTCTCCAGAATATTAGAGGCCTAGGCAAATATTCAAGGGAGAGAGCTATATAATATTTTTTAATTAAATATCAATACAATCATTTCATCATCTAAAAATCAAATTTTCAACTTTTTGTAACTAAATATAATGACATAAACAACAATTGAATCAAAATATAAAAAAATAAAACTAAAACAAAAAAAAAAGAACTCAATGAATACTAAAATTTAATGAGTCAGAGATGAATTAATGCATACTACAAGTTGAATAAGAATATCCAAATTAAAAAAGTATAAATAATATTTTTTGTCACAACAAATCTGAAAAAAAAATATATTATAATTTAAATAGTAACATAAACAAGGAATAGTTATAATCTAATTAAGTAAAAATCATTCTCACTGTCGAATAAGAAAATTACAAAAATTTAGTTTATCGAGATAAAAAATTAAATCAATAAAAAAAATCAACCGCGTAACAAAAATAGACAAAAATAAATCTCATCTAATTCAATAAATAAACAAAATATGATTAGCCTAATTTGAATACCCTAACTCATCTGAGATGATTAATTTAACGAAAAAATAGATTTTTGTTTAAATAGAATGATATTTTTTTTACTAAAGAAAATGATGAAAAAAATATAAAAAATTGGCCACGATTTCGAATTTTAAATAGACTCACATAATATTTTAAATATAAAAAAGTATTTAATAAAAAATTTTGAGCCCCTGCCAAGGGGAGGCCCTAGGCCGGCTCCAAGGAGTTAATGGAGTAGGTGAGCGCTTGACTAGATGTCAAGAGTTCGATTCTTCCTAGCAACATCTTCTTAGACTATCCTGTCGCACATAAATTGTCTAATGCGGTTTATCTGACTAGCGTAGTTTGCAGGCTATTACGTTTGTATTATGGTTTATCTAGTGCACACCAAAAGATAGCGGTTGCAGGTTCTCACATCATTTTAAAAAAAATTGAACAAAGTGACACAGATCTCTCTAAGAATTATACGCACCTCAATTTTTGAGATCCATCAGCTCCATTGTTATTTTTTCTTGACAAATAAAATGTGGTAGGGAGAAGAAGAAGATTATTATACGTACAACACTTTCCAACACTTTCCCTTGGCCGGAGGAGTTGACACTTGACCCACTTCTAAGTCTTTAGTGGTTTATACGCGTAAACTGCAGATTGGACTTGTTTTCTTCAAAATTTCGTGTTTTTTTAAAAAAAAATTTAGCTAATAACCCTTTGTGATTTTAAATTTATAACATATACTTCCTTCCAGCTAAAAATGACAAAAATATCCCTGTTTAAATAAATAATTAAATTAATTTTGTTCTATAATTCTCTATTTAATTGAATAAAATAATCAAATTTTAATTAAATAAATATGAAAAGTACATATAATTATTTTATCTTAATACTTTTTATACACGAAATATATTTTAATTGTTATTTGTATTATTACATTAAATTAAGTAATAAGTTTAATCATTTTTTAAATAAAATTTAATATTTAAATTAATTAAAGTGATTGTATAAATAAACTTAATTGAAAATATAAGATAATGCATATGTTTTAATTTAAATTTTTAATAAAAGGTGATGCAAGAGTTCATAAAAGTCATTTAAGGGCATTTTCGTCATTTTTTAGCCGGAAAGGGTGTGTATGCTACAAATCTAAAATCACAGGGCTAATAGCTCAAAAAACTTTCATAGGGTTTATCAACAAACTCGGGATTTAACATGAGTGATGTATATCATTTTTCCCATTAAATTATTTAATGAAAATAAATGTTGATTTATGTAATTAACCAAACATATTGTACCAGAAGATATTTTAAACAAATCCAAAATTTATTATAATCTCACACGATTATTTTAGGATGCTACATTTGTTACACAGGCTTTTCGACAGTACTCTTTTATTATCGTAAATTTAAATATTGGATTTTCGCACAAATATGAAATCTAAAGAATCATCACCAAGGTTTTCCACAACATGATCATTGATGAGTATCTAGATGCCTCGCTTTTGATAGAAATCTAACAATTCATTAATCGGTGAATCATTCATGTTGTAGAGCAAAAAGTATCTTCATTATATTATTTCAATGCAAAAACAGAGGTTTTCTTAAAAAGAAATTGAAAATCGACATTTGTTTTGGCAAAATCATAAACTGTCCATCAATAAAACTAGCAATTTACACATAAAATAATTTTGCACAATTATCTAGTATCGTGCTATTTTTCCCATACTCATCAGTTACTATAGGTACGTAGATTGTGTGTGAAAGAATTTCAGATCAATTGAAAGACATTATAATGTCAAAATTAACAATTTTTATCACTCGTTAATCCCATTGTTTGACGACATATCCATAAAGTCCACCAACTGACTAAAATCATTATTGACGAAATTCACAACAACAATTTTGGAAACGTGCGAAAGCTTCCACTCATGGTGTTTCTGCTCAGCAAGTCTCTTATTGAATTTCTCCGACATATTCACCAAGTCCAAAAACTGAAGATTTCTCAAATACTCCATACCCTCCGGCAACTCCTCCATTCGTTCACAATCCCATATATCCAATTCTTTCAGATTACGCATCGAATCCTTCTCCACTCTCACACATCTCAATCCTCTTAATGTCTCCAGAGACAATCTTTCAAGCTTCTGAAATTTTCCGCCCTTGAAAATTAATTCTTCGCCTTCATATGCATGCATACCCATGTGTAGGAATACCAGATTGGGCAAATCTTCAAGGTGCTGTAAGGGATCCTCTCTTAGTCTACTACACAATAATTGTACTACAGAGAGCCCATGAAGCGAACACACCCACCGAGGGAACTTCTCCAAGCGTCCCCGTAGAAAAATTACACGAAGAAATGGCAAACTTAAAGAAGATAAAGAGTGATCCAAATCTATCACCTCATCCTCCTTAATGCCTGTAATGTATAACCACCGCAGGTTGGTAAGCTTCGCCAGCGACGAGCAAAGATCCCTTCCATCTTCCCCTCTCAGCTTTGTGATGCCTAACGATCGGAGTTGAGTTAGCTTCCCTACTTCTCGCACTATTTTAATGCCATCTGCTTCGTCTGCATCTATCCGACATAGCGTTTGTAAGGATCTCAAGTAAGATCCTATTTCATATGGCGCCTTCAAGCCTTGTGCATAAAGATCAAAAGAGCCCGGTTCTGTGGTGTTCTGCGGTGATACTAGAAGATGCCGAAGTTTGCGAAGCTTCAGAATCTCGATAGGCAATTCTGTCACTTTGGATCGCTCCATATCTAATGTCTCTAGGTTTTCAAGATTTCCGATTGATTTTGGAATGACTTCGATATTTGTTCCACTTAAGCCGAGATATTTGAGATGATATAATTTGAATACCTCATTTGGGAAGCTATCTATCGGAGATTTTCTTAGATTCAATATCTTCAATAGCTTGCAATGGCTCAAAACCTTTTGGAAGATGAGTCCAAATTCTGGATCTTCAAACTCCAACCAAAACAAAGAGCGAAGATAATTGACATTGTAGAATTCTTCTGTCTCTTTAAATCTACCATGAATTGTCATACGTCGGATCTTATCAGGACACACCATTTCTCCTCCGGTAGTTACTGTAAGAAGATTTTTTTCTCTTGATTTTGAAATGATGTATTCTCGTAGAACATCATGGATACGAAACCCTTTTGGCATTCTATCAAGACCTGTAAGTGCTACCTGGATTAGATTTCTGTTGAGAAGCTGGTTAAGATAGGCCTCTGCCACTTCTTCTAGTGTCTTTCCGTCTTTTCCCTCCACAAAACCTTCTGCTACCCACAGTCGAATTACTTCCCACTTTTCGAGAAATTCATCTTCTCGAAAGATGCTCAAGTACAAGAAGCATGCTTTGAGATAGTAGGGCAAGTCATGATAACTGAGAGACAGTAATTTAGTCATTCTTTTGAGATCGTCTCCCTGTAATTCAAAAGTGATGGTTCGCTCAAACATTTTCCAATCTTCAAAATTGTTGTTTTTGGTCGCTAGGAGCCCACCAATGACAACAATTGCAAGTGGCAAGCCCTCACATCTCTTTAAGATACTTTCTGAGATTTCATTCAAGTAAGGAGGACATGAGTTCCGTGGAAATGCCTTTCTGTAAAATAACTTTTTTGAATTTTCAGCATTCAAAGGATCCAAATTATACAAATGGCCACAGGTCTCGCTACAAACAGCATTGCCTATGTTATGTAAGCGTGTCGTGATGATGGTGCGGCCACGAGCAATCTTTCTTGGAAATGCATACTTGATGGATTCCCATACTGATATTTTCCAAATGTCATCAAGGACAATCAGGTAATTTTTGTCCTTGAGAAACTTGTAAACATATTCTTTCATTTCATCACCACTCATTGCTTCCAGATTTTGAGGTGGTTGTAGCTTGACTTCATTATCAAGCTGGTAAATCATGTCTCGCAAAAGACGCTCTAAATCGAAATTCTCTGAAACAGTAACCCACACATGGCAATCGAAATTGGCCTTTACTGACACATCATCGTAGATCTTTTTAACAAGGGTCGTTTTGCCCAACCCACCCATGCCAACCACTGAAATGACCATAAGCCCATCCCCAGTATGCTTGAGCCACTCTACAAGCAGTTTCTTTGGTTTTTCAATGCCCACAACCTCTTCTTCTTCCAATAGAAGAGCATCACCTCGAGTGTCATACGTTTTACTGCTTGATCCTAGTTGATCCTTGAAATCATAAATGTCTTTGAATCTCTGTTGAGTCTTAGCAACATTTTCCATTCTCAACTTGATTTTTTGGAATTCAGAAGCAATTTGGTGGCGGATCATCAATTTTTTCACCGCGGTATAAGGCTTTTTGATGTATCGCTTGTATCCATCTGCATCAGGATGTAAACGGGCTAGTTTGAGCATGTATGTTTCAAGGACGTCTTCGGTGTCGTAAGAGATCTCGCGCACTTTGTTGACCCATTCTTTGAGTTGAGGATCAGTTTCTTCTTTCTCATCCGCAGCTCGAAGGAATGCCCTCATCTGTCCCAATTCATCTCGAATATACACGGCATTATCTCCGATCCCTCCAAGCAATCCTTGCTTCTGTTGGAGGAACAGAGTAAGCTGATTGAAGAGAAACGAAGCCGCACTCTCTGCCATTTTTGTTCATTCAAGTCCCTGTTATGCTGCAAGATATAAACATTACATGGAACTTTTGTCAAATATTAAACCTACACCTTTAAAATCCCTAAAAATTTGATGCATTTCCTAAATTATTCAATCTTCCTGGTCAAGGTTTTCACGTCGAGATTTTAATCAAAATACGACAGGACCACGCACCATAAATATATATATATATATATATGTCAATCTTAATTTGAAATCAAAATTAAGAGCAGAACCTTTTGAAATCCAAGCTTATGTCACACAAAAGAGAGGGTATGGAATTGAAATTCAACAATTGATCAATATTCTGCAGAGAAAGTTGCTCACTTCAGTGGTGGAGTAGAAGACTTACCTCATGCAGTTGTTTACTTGTTTATTTGTGTGTACAGTACCTGATTTATTGTTTCCCTGCATACACAAACAAAAAAAATTGATAAATTGAAGATCAAATTGTAAAGCAACGCAGATCTATAAAGAATTAGCCATGAATTAAGAGGGAAATGGTTTGTAAAAAGAATCGATGATTTATATGTATACCTCAGTTTCTGAGATGCATCGGCTCCATTATTGTTTCTTTCAATTTATGTATAAATATATATAAATTATAATATCACATCTTCCCTTATAGCTGGAGGAGTTGACCCACTTCCTTGGTCTTTTATTGGTTTAGACGTGTTTCTAAGTAGAAAATATTTTTAAAAAAATTATTCAGGCATTCGAGGATTTTTTTTTTTTTTGTTTGGCTCGGAAAGATAACTTTATTTAATAGAAATTAAAAAATTAATTGGTGGAACATTCATGCTAATAGAGAATAAATTCTCACGGGCAATGAATGATTGTATATCACCAACTATAGGAGTAGAGATGACAATTTCCTCCGAACCCGATGGGGAATCCGATATCCGATCTGAATGGAGGAGGGTATGGAGGCGTGTTTTGGACCCGATTAAATAAATAGGTAAATGGGTATGGGGATCTCGTATATGGGTATGGAAGAGGATGTAGTAATATCCTACCCATACCCGACCCGATACCCGATTATATATATATATATATAAATATATGCATATTGATTTATATTAATTAAATGCTAATTTAATTTTTTTGTTATATTATGTTAGTTGGATAGAACAATGAAAATTATTCGTATAAATCTAATGTTATTTTGTAAGAGTTTTATTTTTTATACTCCCTCCGTCCCATATATGTTGTCTTGTTTTAGTTCACATGAATTAAGAAAAATTTATTGGAAAAATAAATTTTATATAAACTTCATATTTTATCCCTATTTAATGTATTAAAAAATGATTGCACAATTTTCAAAGTTTAGTTAATAGGGGTATATTAGTAAAGAAGTGTAAAAAAGTATTACTAAATATGATATATGACTATATATTTGGTACAAGCAAAAAAAAGAAATGTGGACACTATAATTGGGACGGGGGGAGTATAATTTTTAAGTTGTAAATTTTCTACTATGTTTCATTTTTTCTATTGTTCTCTTAAAAATTTTGGTATAAAAATCTAGTAAATAAGTATAGTTTTATCAAAATAATTCAAATTTGAAAAAATGTATTTGTACGGAGTAGATATGATAAATGGGTATATGGGTAGGGTATGGATATCCGATCCTCCGATGGGTATGGGGATGGGGATGAAATTCAATACCCGATGGGTATGAGTATGGGTATCGGGATGAATTTAATAAATGGGTATGGGGATGAAGATGCGATATTCTACCCATACCCGACCCATTGTCATCCCTATATAGGAGTCTGTTTGGTTGGAAAAGTCAATGGATCAAAACACTTCAAAAAAAAATATTGTTTAGTGTCTAAAGTTGTTTTAGAAAAACATTTAAAAAGATCTGAAAGAGTTGGTACTCAAATACTAAATATTAATATTCCTTCCATCCTATATATGTTGTCTTGTTTTATTTTTCACACGAATTAAGAAAAATTTATTAGAAAAGTAAATTTTATATAAACTTTCTATTTTATCCCTATTTAATGTATTAAAAAATGATTGCACAATTTTCAAGATGTAGTTAATAGAGGTATATTAGTAAAGAAGTGTAAAAAAATTATTATTAAATATGATATATGACTATATATTTGAGACAAACAAAAAAGAAAACGTGGACAATATAATTGAGATGGATAGAGTATCATATTTTCAATATTTTGTACCGATTTTCATATGTGAAAAAATATGTGAGCTCAAAAAGTGCATTTTTGTGTAGATGAGGGATTGCAAACACATTTTTTAACGATGATGAAAATGCGGGATCATTGCATACACTACTCATCTGAAATATCAAGATTGCTAAAAATTTCCTATGAAAAAAGAATGATACATTAGCTCTATGTATTTTTTTTTAATATTGAGCACGTACGTCTCTATGTTTTCAAACATACAACCCCTTGTTTGTACGTGTGTTTCAGGAGTACGTGTGTTCAAAATTTGAAAACATAAAGGACTAATGGTGATAGGAGTTTTTAGCATCTCAGAATTTCACAGGAGTAGTGTATGCAATTATTCCCTGAAAATGCACTCTTAAGTTTTGGGTTTGGGGATTTAATCAAATTTAACCTCTAAATATATAAATAAGAATTTCCACTATTTCATATTATAGTAGGTTTTCGGTGAGATAGTCTTATAAATTTATATCTGTGAGATGAGTCGATCCAACTCATATCTATGATGAATAACATTACTTTTGACATGCAAAATTATATTTTTTTATGCGGCGGGTCAAATAAAAAATTCTTCTAACAAAATTAATTTATAAGACCGTCTCATAGAATTTATCATGTTCATATTGATGGAGATTTATAGCTTTTACGATGATTCACTTTAATTTATTGCCTTAGGGCCAAAATAATGATAGACAATTATGTTTTCGTGAATTTACAAAATATTAACTAAGCCAGCCTTTATTTATTTTATTTGTTTTGAGAATAACTAAGCCAGACTTAAGCCTCGTCAAATGAATTTTTTTTTTTTTTTTTTTATAAATTGGCTAAGTATTAAAATCGGCAGCGCTTCCAAAGAAAACTCAGCACAAATAGTATCTAAGCCTTGCAGAATACGAAAAGAGTGTTTGTACAAAAGCTAGTCATATGCTGATTATGATTTTCCAAAAGTAATTTTAATAAAAAAAATTAATGTTAAAATCATTCTAATAACTTATTTATCAAACACTATTCAACTTTGATTTTTAAATTTTCACAGTTATTTTCAAACACAACCAATTTTTGGTTTATAACCTTGACAACACAATATCTTACACATGGACTTATCAGGAACAACTTGAATTTGCTTTTGGGGATTTATAGGAAATTTTCCTTTTTTATCTTAATCTATTTTTTTTAATATTTAATTTAATTTATCATATCACTCTTTAATATAACTTTCTATGATTCAAATGTATCGTAAAAGAAGATCATGATGTTTTATGTACTTAACACGAATCTATTAATATAATTTTAAACTTTTAGGCAACTGGATATTTTATTATAGATATAGATTTATACAAGCTAACAAAAACGAACGAGTTTTGGTATTCTAATTTTATGGGAAACTCCATCTTTATTAAACATACACATAATTTGTCAATTTTGACCTCATCATATTCATCGAATTTACAAAAGCATCATCAAAAAAATTTCAAGTTTGTATAAACAAATGAAAATTTTGACAATACACCATGTAAAACTTTGATTTTGGTTCACACTTTAAAGTATTTTTTTAAAAAAATATATTTAGAAATATATTAGATTTGTTATAAATCATAAATGTTTTGTTTTTGTTAAAGAAATATATTTACGATAACTATATATCATATTAATATTAGATCGTTATTATCGATATTTTTATTGTGGCAATAAATATTATTAAATAATTATTAGAGTTTTTTTTAAGGGTAAAACAATTAGAATTTAATAAAACACATAATATTTATAACCATATGCATAAAAATACTTGTTCCCACATCGAGAATTTAATAAATAATTTGTTATTTATAAATCACTTCCACAATCTTTGGTTTGCCGGGCACAATCGCGAGGGTCTGTAATCTTAGCGGGGGCAATAA
Source organism: Henckelia pumila (assembly GCF_033568475.1). NCBI lineage: Eukaryota > Viridiplantae > Streptophyta > Magnoliopsida > Lamiales > Gesneriaceae > Henckelia > Henckelia pumila. Next base: position 11,695,427 of record NC_133121.1, read on the forward strand.
AGTGGAGGTGAGTGAAACCGTGCGCACTATCTTCCAAGGGAAACCTTGAGCTCAGACTTGACGGGAAACCTTGAGCTCAGACTTGACCGCTGATGGTGGCGCTTCCCACATTTTCTTCTTTTAATCGAAATCATTCGTTCTTCAATTTCTAAAATTATTTTATTCGCTCATTCCTCTTCCCTCTTTCAATTAGTTGAAAGTATTGCAATTTCTTCTCAAATTTGCTTCATATTTCCTTCTCTCGTGATGTTTGGGCAGCGGGGAAAGAGGAGGAACTGGGTGGCGGGATCTATCACTAGCGAATTTCTCTTGCAAATTCCGATGATATTGTGCCCGATACCGTAAGAAATTCTTCTATGTCTTCATCCCTTTGATTCATCAACGCCACCATCACAGGTGGTCCACCACCGGCCAGAGCCGCCGCCACAGCGAGATACCGATGGAGAAGAGCCAAAATTCAGGTCCCATTTTTATGATTGAACCCTCTTTTCTCGTCCCTATTGATTTTTTCATTTATTTGTTTTCGGTAATCTCTGTATTTAACAAAATAGGAGGTTAAGTGATTTTCAGACCATATGTGATCAGTTTTGTTTTGGTTTATGCTAGGAGGATGAGTTCTTGTTTGTGTTTTTTGAAGGAAAATGTATGAATCTTCAAAACACGGTGGATATACACAAACTAAGTAGTGATGGAAGTATGGGTAAATCAAACGTGGTAGAACATTATTGAGATAATGTATGGAACTGTTTTTAAATTTAATAAGAACATAAATTGGGTGCTTATAAAATTTTTTTATGATGTTGTTTTACTCTAAATTTGGCATCGCGTATGTGCATGATTTTGATCTCGGTTGTATGTTTTGAAACACTACTTTGTTATGGTGTTGCGTCTGAGTTCCAAAAAATAAAGTTGAGAATGGAAAACGTTGCCAAGACTCAGATGACATTGAAAGTGATTTAAGATTTCAAGGATTAAGGATCAAGCAGCAAAACGTATGACACTCGAGGTGACGCTCTTCTATTGGAAGAAGATGAGGTTGTGGGCATTGAAGAACCAAAGAAACAGCTTGTAGGGTGGCTGAAGCATACTGATGATGGGCTTATGATCATTTCAGTGGTTGGAATGGGTGGGTTGGGCAAAACGACCCTCGTTAAAAAGGTCTATGATGATGCATCGGTGAAGGCCAATTTTGATAGCCATGTCAAGAAGACAAAGAGTTATCTAAATCAATCACCTCATCCTCGTTAATGCCTGAAATGTATAGCCACTGCAGGTTGGTAAGCTTCACCAGCGACGAACAAAGGTCCATTCCATCTTGTCTTCTCAGCTTTGTGATGCCTAAATCTCGTAGTTGAGGTAGCTTCCCTACTTCTCGCACTATTTTAATGCCATTTGTTTCCTCTGCGTCTATCCAGCGTAGCTTTTGTAAGGATGTCAAGTCAGATCCTATTCCATATGGCATCTTCAAACCTCGTACACTATCAAAAGACTCTGAGGTTGCAGAGTTATTTGATCCTATGAAGAGATGCCGAAGTCTGCGAAGCGTCAGAATCTCGATTCGATTGGAGCCTCTTTGAGATTCAATACCTTCAAGAGTTTGCAATAGCCCCAAAACCTTATGAAAATCGAGTACTGATTTTGAATCTGCAAAATCCAACCAAAACAAAGACCGAAGATACTTCACGTTAGGGAATTCTTCTCTCTCTTTAAATCTACCATGAATTGCCATGTGTCGGATCTTATCAGGATACACCATTTCCCCTCCCCCTCCGCTGGTTACTTTAAAAACATTTTGTTCTCTTGATTTTGAAATGATGTATTCTCTTAGAATGTCGTGGATTCGAAGCAAATATGGCCTTCCATCAGGATATGTATCTGCTATCTGGATTAGACTTCTGTGGAGAAGCTCATTCAGATAGGTCTCTGCCACATCTTCCTTTGTCATTCCTTCTTTTCCCTCCACAAAACCTTCTGCTACCCATAGTCTTATTACTTCCCACTTTGAGAGCGAATAATCTTCTGGAAAGATGCTCAAGTACAAGAAGCATGCTTTGAGATAATAGGGCAAGTCATAATAACTTAGAGACCATAATCTGTTCATTCTTTTGAGATGGTCTCCCTGTAATTCAACACCATTGGTACGCTCAAATATTTTCCAATCTTCAAAATTGTTCTTCTTGGTTGCTAGAAGTCCACCAATGACAACAATTGCAAGTGGCAATCCCTCGCATCTCTTTAAGATACTTTCCGTGATTTCCTTTAAATAAGGAGGACATGAATTTCGTGGAAATGCCTTTCTGTAAAACAAGTTTTTGAATTCTCAGCTGTCAAAGGATCTAAATTATACAATTTGCCACAGGTCTCGCTACAAACAGTGTTGCCTATGTTGTATGAGCGAGTTGTGATGATGATGCGGCCACAAGCACTCTTCCTTGGAAGCGCATACCTGATGGATTCCCATACATCGATTTTCCAAACGTCATCTAGGACAACCATGTAAGTTTTATCCTTGAGAAACTAATATACATATTCTTTCATTTCATCAGCATCCATTGCGTCCAGATTTTGAGGCGGTTGTAGCTTGACTTCATGAGCAAGCTGGTTAATCATGTCTCGCAAAAGACGCTCTAAGTTGAAATTTTCTGAAGCCGTAACCCATAATGGCTATCAAAATTGTCCTTTAGCGATGCATCATCATAAACCTTTCTAACGAGGGTCGTTTTGCCCAACCCACCCATGCCAACCACTGAAATGACCATAAGCCCATCATCAGTATGCTTCAGCCACCCTACAAGCTGTTTCTTTGGTTCTTCAATGCCCACAACATCTTCTTCTTCCAATAGAAGAGCATCACCTCGAGTGTCATACATTTTGCTGCTTGATCCTTGATCCTTGAAATCATAATTAATGCCTTTCAATGTCATCTGAGTCTTGGCAACGTTTTCCATTCTCAACTTTATTTTTTGGAACTGAGACGCAATTTGGTGGCGGACCATCAATTTTTTCGCCGCGACATATGGCTTTTTGATGTATCGTTTGTATCCATCTGCATCAGGATGTACACGGGCAAGTTTGAGCATGTATGTATCGAGGACATCTTCGGTGTCGTAAGAGATCTCGCGCACTTGCTTGACCCATTCTTTGAGTTGGGGATCAGTTTCTTCTTTCTCATCAGCAGCTCGAAGGAATGCCCTCATCTGTCCCAATTCATCTCGAATATACACCGCATTGTCTCCGATTCCTCCAAGCAATTCTCGCTCCTGTTGAAGGAAGAGCGTAAGCCGTTTGAAGAGAAACGATGCCGCACTCTCTGCCATTCTTGTTCATTCAATTCTTTGTTATGCTGCAAGTTATAAAGATTAAGAGAAGCTATTATTTATGTAAAGAACATAAAAACCATATAGTGTTGCGCGCTATATGTAAAAGATCGTCTAGTGATATTAAAATGATATGAAACACAGAAAAAATTGATATCATCAAGAGTAAAATTATATTATATGCACCAAATGCAAAAATAAATAAAAATAAATAAATAAATAAAAATACATCAATTACCAGAGTAGGGTTTTTTTTTTAATAAGTTTCTATTTTTAGGATATAAGGGGAACATCAAAATACAAAAATTCTTCTTTCGTGTTTGTTGTATCTAGATATGATCATACTATTTAGACATTATACATATTACTTCTGAGTGTCAATCCACGGAACAAAAAAAAAACAATAAGAGATTAATATGATTTTCAATAATCAATTACAAACTTAACGTTTTTTTAGTACGAATAATACTCTTTGACGCAAAGGGGGGAAAAAAAAAAAAGAAAAGGTTAAACAAAAATGATATCAAAACACATAAAAAAATATTCAAGTAGTTAGGGATGTAAATGAGACGAACAGTTAAACAAAAATGATATCAAAGCACATAAAAAATATTCAAGTAGTTAGGGATGTAAATGAGACGAACAGTTCGGGTCTCGGCTCGTTAAAAGTTCGTTCGAGCTCGTTTAATGAGGCTCGTTAAGACAAACGAACCAAGCTCGAGCTTTACAATATTCGGCTCGTTAGCTCGTTAACAAGCTCGTAAGTCATCTCTTAGACGAAAAAATAATAGTATTGATATTTAATTTATAAATTTACACTTTACTTATGAAAACTATTGAAAAATTTATAAAAATTAATTTATTAGAATAAAATTACAAATTTTAATAATATTATTATATTTTTTTCAAATATATAATTTAGTTTTTAATTAATTTAATAAATATTTAAATTTATAGTTTAAATATATTAAGCTCGTTTAGGCTCGATAAAAACTCGAATAAGTTCGTGAGCCATGAATATATTCGTTAAATAAGCTCGGGTTCGGCTCGTTTATAAATAAACCGAGCTTGAACATTCAAAAGCTCGGCTCGTTTACATCCCTACAAGTAGTAGGTTTACACGTATTAAATGAAGGTAAAAAAAAAAAAACAGAGAAGCAATTACTGCTGTTTTGAGGATAAAACATATATAAAACTGCCACAATTACTATAGCAGAGAATTTAGACTTACCTGATGCAGTCCTTTGCGTGTGTTTTCAGAATTGTTTTTCTGTACAAAAAAATGAATTAAGATCAAATTGTACAAGTGACAAAGATCTATAAAGAGATTAAGAGGAAAATGGTGAACATATTATAGAATTAATTTCTGAGATCCATGCATCGAGTAGTACTCCACTATTATTTATCTCTTAATTAGCAAATATGAGAAGAAGATTAAAGGACCTCAACTTATATAATACCTTCCCTTCCCTTACCCAATTAGCTGGTGGAGTTGACACTGTCTATACATACATAGTTGAAAATATACTTAAAGTCTTTATTTATTTATGATGACGAAATTGTTTATGATAAAATAAAACTATATAATCAATTTCTAAACACGGTTGGGTTGACACTTTTTTAAACCGACCGACAGATGCCTCCCCCAGCTAGTGGACAATCCCTCCGGAGATGACCAACTTCTCCACAACGGAAACATGCCCCAGAAGCTTTACGGCATCTGTCGGTCGGATGGTTCTTCCCGCAATGGTCGCACTTCTTTTTCTTCCCAAAACGAACAACACCACCAGAACCAGAGGAAGAAGAAGTAGATCCAGACTTCTTGAAAGACTGAGTACGGGGACCCAAAGAACTCGCAGGCCTAGACTGAAAAAAATACATGTTACGCCGAATGCTATCCTCTGCCTGGTGACAACGGCTCACCAAACCCTCGTAGGACATATCATCACCGACCGCCACACGGTCATGAATCTACGGGTTAAGACCCTGAAGGAACAGATTGTACTTTATCTCGAAACTATCAGCAATCTCGGGGCAATAATACAATAGATCAAAGAACTTCTGCTGATACTCCTCAATAGACAGAGATCCTTGACGCAAACTCAGTAACTCACCCGCCTTCGTCTGACGAAGTGCAGGAGGAAAATACAGCTTCTGAAAAGCTGTGCGGAACTCAGCCCAATTGGCAACTCCTCTTGCCGCAACGAATGGTGCAAAAGTAAACCTCCACCACCTACGGGCTCGTCCATCCAGAAGATAACCAAGCGTCTCCATTTTCTGCTCCTCAGTACAGTGGAACGTCTGAAAAGTCGTCTCCATGCGATCTAGCCAGTTCTCCGCATCCTCCGGAGTCTCGCCTCCAATCAAGGTCTTAGGACCCATCTGTAAGAATTGGCGTACACTGAAACGCTGATCATCATGACGACGACGATGGCGTTCCCGACGACGCTCCCGGTCAGCATCGCCCCAACCTCCACCTATACTGTCATGGCTACTCTGATCATCGCGATCCGCCATCTACAAAATTTACCTCGCGGTTATCTTATGCAGAATCTAAATCCCAAGAGTACTATGCATGCTCTGATACCATAAATGTAGTGACCTTTACCGAAATCACCTATTAAACAGAACTTAGGCATGCAATTAACATAACCAAACAGTAAACCAGAATTAAGCTGCGGAAACAATAAACAATAATATATAATCCCAAGGAAAGGAATCTGCAAATACCCAAATAGTTATACAACCAAATCAAATATTGTATCAACCCAATACAATTAAGATAAAATCCTAGGCGAAACTCCAGCTGGCCAACCACTGCCTATCCTCTCTTGGATCCACCCGCCTCATCCAATCGCAAACCTGCCTCATGGAATAAGGTGTCCAAACACACAGAGTACGAGACGTGAGCATAAAACGCTCATCATGAGAGTATGAGTATACATGAATGCAAGTGTACCGCCTACTGACTAGAGGTCAAAAATCAGATAATAGAAACAAACCGGGCCTTGGTATGTAGCAAGCTGTGCCGTCGCTTCAGGAGGTGGCTCCCATACCGAAATACCAGTGGATATGCAGAACCCAAATTCGATGGAAGTTCATCAACTAACAGGATAGGGTAAACCCTACTAACAGACATCTCAAAAGAGATAGCTCAAGATGCAAATGTATGCAGCATAAAATCATGTCATATAAATCATGCAGTCACATAATACATGCATACTCAGTCAGGATATCTCGAACAGTACTTTCGTACCTCAAATACCAGACAAGCTTTACCAGCTCTAAGTCCACGCCTAACTCCGCACTACACTGCAAAATGATACTAATATCATTATAGTGCTCTAAAAGCCTTAACTAAGTTATTGTATACTCCTAAATATTTTTAGAAAGCAAAATCTATACCTTCGTCCGTCGTCAGCCCTTTGCTGTCGCTTGCCTCAAAACTAGGCCACAGCTCCGCTACGACGCCTGGATCGCTACGCCACTTTCGGATTCCCAACGGGACGCCTAGAAAGCCCTAGATCTAAGCTGAAAGACCAAGGAATCGAGAGAAGAGAGGTGATTGGTGCGTCTGAAAATGAATCTCAACACCTCTATTTATAGCCGGAGTTCGGGCCTTCCGAACTCCACTTCGAAGCCTCCGAACATGTTCGGGCCATCCGAACTGGACTTTGGAGCGTTCGAAGTCCCATCAATGCGTCAGCCATGACATCAACAAGCTTACGTAAGCAATGATGTAATACTGGACTCCGATCGGACCGTCCGAACCTGCCAACGGAGCGTCCGAACACGTTCGGAGCCTCCGATCCTTGCCTCGGATCGTCCGATCCTGTTCGGATCCTCCGATCTGCCTTTCGGAGAGTCCGAACTCAATTTTAATAATTGTCATTAGATCCTTAATCTCCTTATTTGGTTACGGGCTACTACAATGCGCCTCTGTAGCTATCTCTCTATGTTTCTTATCATAATCAGCAATAGTATCATTCCCATCCATCCTGATATTCTCAAATTTTGCATTTAACAATCTCAGTCTTGTCCTTCTCACACTATCAGTTCCTTCATAGTGTTCTTGAAGAGCATCCCACGCATCCTTGGCAACTGTACAGTCAGCTATGATTCCAAACATTCTCATATCCACAGATGAAAAGATTCCATTGATTGCTTTAGCATTGTAGCTTGAATTTTGTGTTTTCTCGGCGGTCCAAGTTTCTTCTGGATTGATAATGTATTCTCCTTCTGGATCTAACATCTTTGGAGGAGTCCAACCAGTCAGAATGTTTTGCCAAGCACGAATATCCATCGCTTTGATAGTATATCGCATCCTAGTCTTCCATAGTGCGTAATTCATGCCATCAAGAACCGGAGGTTTCAAAAATGAGTTCGCAACAGACGATGAGTCCATCTTATTCCCTGTAATAAAATAAACAAATCAAGATCAGTTCTTAGTGTATCAAGAATATGGCTCTGATACCACTTGTAAGGGAATAGGGGTTGCACATAAACAGTTTGAGGTGTTGTCACAAGGTGTTGACAACACCTACAATAACACCTTGAGTAATTTGCAGCGGAATATTATTTAAGCGTGAATAAAATAAACAAGCAACCAAATAAATAGACTCAAATGATTTAAGCAAGAGTATAAAATACTCTTGCAGTGCCTTAGGACAAAACTTTTACTATAAACGAATTAAAGAGTTTACAAAACCCTAAATCTAGTGAATTATTGTCAAAATAAATTTTCTCCAAACATGTGAGAAAATAAATAATAATCGTTCTCCTAAAAATTCTATGCAAGATAGAATACTAAAATAAGACAAGGAGAAAAATCTTGAAGCCAAAACACGTGAGCAGCACACTTCTTGATCAATGATCTTCAAGTGATCTTCAAGGCTTCAAGTACTCACCACCGATGTGAGTTTAAGAAAATCTCAGTTCTTCTCTCAACGTACGTATGTGAAGCTATTTCTTGGTGTTCTTTTCTTTGCACGCCTATCTCCATATATAGGCTAGAATCCTTCTTTGTAGATGTTTTCTTGTGGACATATGATTCTAGATCTTGTTTCTTTTTGATCAAGTCAAATCTACAATGCAAAAGAATCAAATCATTAAAGATACGATAATAAATATTATAAGAAACTTAATCATATCTCAAATCTAAATAACTATTTAAAACTTGTGGGAAAGAAAGGCAAAAGATCAAATTTAATTTTTCAAAAATAGAAAAGATTTAACGAATAAATATTCCTTTCATTTTTCTTGTTCAAAAGAAGATCGAATGATAGCACTTTAATTTATTCACTAAATTAGTCAATTTGATCCTTAACTTTCTTATTCCAATGAAATATTGTAAAAATATTTGTACCCAAATAATTGGTGCTACCTCACGGCTATATTATGCATGGCTTATATTTTATCACATGTGCTTTTCGATGTAGTATTCACCGGCCTGCAAGAATCTCATTTATCGAAATTTGTAATGAAAAACTGGGCTTTTGGAGTTGTAATAATTTACTATACTTGGTGCGATTTGCTTTGAGTTAGTAAAATTTTGTTATTGTAAAGTTAATTTAAATATCAAAAGATGTCTCTAAAAAAAGGCGTTCAAACCAAAATCTAAAGAATGATCACAAAGCTTTCGATAGATATTAGCAATTAATAAGTGAATCATTCATGTTCTAGTTAATACAAAAAAAATAGGAGAAATTGCATATATCACCCCTGTGAAATCGCGTGTTTGCTGGTAACTCCCTATGAAACTTTTTTGAGCTAGAAGCCCCTTATGATTTTAAATCTGTAGCATACACCCCCTTTTGGCTAAAAAATGACTAAAATACCCTTAATGTTATAATACAATTTAATATTAAAATATATTTCGTGTATGACAAATATTATGATAAAATAATTATATATAATTTTCATAGTTATTTAAATAAAATTTGATTATTTTACTCAATTAAATATAGAATTATAAAAAAATTAATTTAATTAATTATTTAAGTAAGGGTATTTTTGTCAATTTTTAACTAAAAAGGGTGTATGCTACAAATTTTGAATCACATGGGGTTATTAGCTTAAAAAAATTTCATAGGAAGTTATTAGCAAACTCGAGATTTTCCATAAGTGATATATACAATTTTCCCAAAAAAATATCTTGATTTCCGTCTTTAGAGCAAAAACATTAGTCTTTTTTTTTAAAAAAATAAAATAAAATAAAATAAAATTGAAACTCGCATGCACATTTTATTCTGACAAAATAAAAGTTGTTGAAATGACGACAATAGCAATTCGCACAAAATAAATTCAGAGAAAATAAATTTACGCAATTATCGACTTACTTTATCTAGTATTACTAATGTTACTAATTTATTAATAAATCACATAACATAATTTACGACTAAAGCTGTTGTAGTTTCCATTCATTAATGACAAATTCCCAAAGCTCAACTTGAGGAACATGCGCAAGCTTCCACTGATGCCCTCCATTGTGTTTCTGCTCGGAAAGTCTCCTCTTGAATTTCTCCGACATTGCTGTGATTTCCACATGCTGAAGATTGCTCAAATGCTCGATGTTCTCTGGCAACTCATCCATTCCTTTACAATCCTCTAAAACCAATCGTTTCAGATGAGGCATGCAATCCTTCTTCACTCTCACACTTTTCAATCCTCTTAATCTCACTAGGCTCAATCTTTCAAGCTTCTTAAATTTTCTGCCCTTGAAAATTAATTCTTCCCCTTCATATGCAAACATAAACATCTGTAGGCATACCAGATTCGGCAAATCTTCCAGGTGTTGTAATGGATCCTCTCTTAGTCTACTCCAAAATAATTGTACTGTAGTCAACCCATGAAGCGAACACAACCACCGAGGAAACTTCTCCAAATGTCCATGTAGGATAATTGTACGAAGAAATGGCAGATGTAAACAAGACAGAGACTGATCCAAATCAATCGCCTCGTCCTTGTTCATGCCTGCAATGTATAGCCACCGCAGGTTGGTAAGCTTCACCAGCGAGAGGCAAAGATCCCTTCCATCTTCTCTTCTCAGCTTTGTGATGCCTAAATCTCGGAGTTGGGTTAGCTTCCCTACTTCTCCCACTATTTTAATTCCATCTGTTTCGTCTGCATCTATCCAGCGTAGCGTTTGTAAGGATGTCAAGTAAGATCCTATTTCATATGGCACCTTCAAGCCTTGGATCCTAGCAAAAGACACTGAGGTTGCGGAGTTGTATGATCCTATGAAGAGATGCCGAAGTCTGCGAAGCGTCAGAATCTCCATGGGCAATTCGGTCAATTTGGATTGCTCGAGATCTAATGTCTCTAGGTTTTGAAGATTTCCGATTGATTTTGGAATCACTTTGATGTCTGTATTGCTTAAGTCCACATACCTGAGGTGATATAGTTTGAATACCTCATTTGGGATGGTTTCGATTGGAGCATCTTTGAGATTCAATACTTTCAAGAGTTTGCACTGCCCCAAAACCTTATGGAAATCGAGTTCTGATTTTGAATCAGCAAACTCCAACCAAAACAAAGACCGAAGATACTTCACGTTAGGGAATTCTTCTCTCTCTTTAATTCTACCATGAATTGCCATGACTCGGATCTTATCAGGATACACCATTTCTCCTCCCCCTCCGCTGGTTACTTTAAAAACATTTTGTTCTCTTGATTTTGAAATGATGTATTCTCTTAGAATGTCGTGGATACGAAGCAGATATGGACTTCCATCAAAATCTGTACCTGCTATCTGGATTAGACTTCTGTTGAGAAGCTCATTCAGATAGGTCTCTGCCACATCTTCACGTGTCATTCCTTCTTTTCCCTCCACAAAACCTTCTGCTACCCATAGTCGAATTACTTCCCGCTTTGGGAGCAAATAATCTTCTGGAAAGATGCTCAAGTACAAGAAGCATGCTTTCAGATAATAGGGCAAGTCATAATAACTCAGAGACAATAATCTGTTCATCATTTTGAGATTGTTTCCTTGTAATTCAACACCAATGGTACGCTCAAATATTTTCCAATCTTCAAAATTGTTGTTCTTGGTTGCTAGAAGTCCACCGATGACAACGATTGCAAGCGGCAATCCCTCGCATCTCTTTAAGATACTTTCCGTGATTTCCTTTAAATAAGGAGGGCATGAGCTTCGTGGAAATGCCTTTCTGTAAAACAACCTTTTGGAATTCTCAGCTGTCAAAGGATCTAAATTATACAATTTGCCACAGGTCTCGCTACAAGCAGCGTTGCCTATGTTGTATGAGCGAGTCGTGATGATGATTCGGCCACAAGCACTCTTCCTTGGAAATGAATACCTGATGGATTCCCATACATCGATTTTCCAAACGTCATCTAGGACAACCATGTAAGTTTTATCCTTGAGAAACTTATAGACATGTTCTTTCATTTCATGATCTTTCATTGCTTCCAGATTTTGAGGCGGTTGTTGCTTGACTTCACGAGCAAGCTGGTTAATCATGTCTCGCAAAAGACCCTCTAAGATGAAATTTTCTGAAACCGTAACCCACACATGGCTATCAAAATTGGCCTTAACCGATGCATCATCGTAGACCTTTTTAACGAGGGTCGTTTTGCCCAACCCACCCATGCCAACCACTGAAATGACCATAAGCCCATCATCAGTATGCTTCAGCCACCCTACAAGCTGTTTCTTTGGTTCTTCAATGCCCACAACCTCTTCTTCTTCCAATAGAAGAGCATCACCTCGAGTGTCATACATTTTGCTGCTTGATACTTGATCCTTGAAATCATAATTAATGCCTTTCAATGTCATCTGAGTCTTGGCAATGTTTTCCATTCTCAACTTTATTTTTTGGAACTCAGACGCAATTTGGTGGTGGATCATCAATTTTTTCGCCGCGGCGTAAGGCTTTTTGATGTATCGTTTGTATCCATCTGCATCAGGATGTAAACGGGCTAGTTTGAGCATGTATGTATCGAGGACATCTTCAGTGTCGTAAGAGATCTCCCGCACTTGCTTGACCCATTCTTTGAGTTGGGGATCAGTTTCTTCTTTCTCGTCAGCAACTCGAAGGAATGCCCTCATCTGTCCCAATTCATCTCGAATATACACCGCATTGTCTCCGATCCCTCCAAGCAATTCTTGCTCTTGTTGGAGGAAGAGAGTAAGCTTATTGAAGAGAAACGATGCCGCACTCTCTGCCATTTTCGTTCATTCAAGTCCTTGTTGTAACACAGCAAGATATAATGATTACGATCGAGAAGCTATTATGTAAAGAACATAAAAACCATTTAGTGTTTCTATATGTAAAAGATCGTCCATTGATATTAAAATGATGACAAAACACAGGCAAAAAAGAAAAGGAAAAGAAATTCAAGTGGTAGCTAGAATTATACGCATCAAATGAAAAATGCCTATATGTTTCGGTTATAACATTAATCAACCATAATTAATATATTCGTGAAATGATTTGTTGAATTTAAATAATTATTACTGTCATTATTGGATTACATATTACATCCAATTGATATATAAAAATTAACTAGAGTACCCAAATGAATCTTACCCAAGTGTTCTCTAAAAGACCAGGTATGGGTATATTGCTGATCTAAATTCATACTTTATATGTCTTTTTTATTTGATTATTTCATATATACTTGCCAGAACGATCATATGATTCATATGGGATGGATCTCGGCTCTTCTTGCTTTCAGCCGCCAGCATCACTAATCACTTTGGATCATGTCTTTGGGAAGATATAAACTTTTAATTAGCTATATATATGAATGTTAAAGTGATCCATGTATTGTTTTTGGTAAAATGCAGATATGCCTAATGCTTTCTTTTCATTATCAAAAGTCGAGAAAAACAAACTGTATATATTTTTAAAAATTTAAAAATATTCGAAATTCCACCAAAAAATGTGTGAGAACACAGAATCTGGGATGATGGTGAAGCACGAAATCATTTCAATTTTAATAAATACCACCAAACATGATCTAAGAGTGAAGAATATTACTGATCACCAAAGTTTCCCACACCTCATTTAATTTGAACACTTAAAGGATCAGGTTGAGGGTAAATGCATCCTGGTGGAGTTAGTATTTCCAAAGAGAGAATAATTAAATTTTTAAAGCCCTTTCGAGTGTTTTTATATTCTTGATTGGGAAAGATGACTTTAATACTAGAAATGAACGAAATTGATCATTCATCTTCATAGATATATATATATCTTTATTTTTCTCTCTATAAATCATAGCTAAATCCCACATAGAACAAGTAAGAATTCTATGATCAAATTTTAGGATACATGACGATTCAGTGGAGGAGTAATTACCTGATGATGCAGTCTTTTGTATGCATGTGTGCGTGTAAAGGCCTGATTTAATTGCTTTTCTGCACACCAAAAAAATAGAAAATTGAAGATCAAATTGGACAAGTGACAGATCTATAAAGAGATTAGCCATGAATTAAGAGCTAGGAAAATGGTTTGCAAAAGACTCAATCAAATATATATATAATATATATATATATATATATATATATATAATACAGACCTCAATTTATGACATCCATCAGCTCCATTATTATTTATTTTCTTGACAAATAAAATGTGGTAGGAGGAGACGTAGAAGATTATTGGAAATCAGTTTATATAGTACCTTCCCCTTGGCTGGAGGAGTTGACTTGACCAAGTTCCAAGTCTTTAATGGTTTCTGGTTTTATACGCGTAACCTAGGAATAATTATATCGGGTTCATGTAAAAATCCTAATTGTCACAAAACTTCCTATAAAAATTTAATTTATGAATATGTTCTTGACCTTTTAAAATATTTGCTCATAGTATCCCTCCGACCCATGTTGTAATTGCACGCCTCATGATGTAATTATTTATGATATTTTTTTATTTTTTTTATACACATGATTTGATCTAATTGCAATATTTGAGAATAAATTGTTATATTTCTTCTTGGGACAATTATAATTTTGGTCCTATAATTTGCATGTTTTTCATTTTTGGTCCTGTTAAAAATAATTTTGTAATTTTAGTCATATAAGTTGCATTCTTTTTTTCATTTTTGGTCCTATTAACATTAATTCGCATTTTTAGTCCTGTAACTTTCATTAATTTTTCACTTTAAGTCTTATTAACAATGAATTAACAATTTTAGCCTTGTAACTTGCATTTTTTCTCATTTTTAGTCATTTTTGCATTGAATTTTCACTTTTTTGTCTTGTAACTTCTATATTTTTTTTCTTAGTCATATTATCGATGAATTTATATTTTTAATTCCATAAATTTCATACTTTTTTATATTTTTATTTATAATATATTATGATTTACATATTTTAAGGCTTTTAAAATTTAAATGAATTAAATAACAAAAATTCAACTAAAATTATTCAAAACAATTTTACAATAAATATCATCTTATAAAATACATAATATAAATAAATGTATTAATATAATGTGAATCATGTTTTTTTGGGTTTAGTTTTGATATATAATATGAAATCAAAATTTTTTAATTTAAATTTTATATCCGACCAAAATTTGATTTTCATTTTGTATTTTGTTTCTTGAATTTGGATTTATGGTCTTTTTTGTTTTAACCAAAGCTTAAGTACTCACGTAATATATGCTTGTCACAAAATTTTTTTGGTAGAAATATAAAAAAATTGAAAAAAATTACAAATTACATGGTATAAAAATAAAAATTCGCCTTTAATATGACTAAAAATAAAAATTAAGTTTTAACAAAAAATTAAGTGTCGTATTAAATTAATATTTTTATTTTTATTTTGTATTTTATAAGATGATATTTAGTGTAAAAAATTTTTGAATAATTTTTAGTTCAATTTTTTTTGATTCATTTAAATTTTAAAAGTTTTAAAATATGTAAATCATAATATATTATGAATAAAAATATAAAAAAATAAAATTTATTGAATTAAAAATATAAATTCATCGATAATATAACTAAAAATAAAAATATATGGAAGTTACAAGATAAAAAACTGAAAATTATATGTAAACTGGACTAAAAATGAAAAAAAATGCAAGTTACAGGACTAAAATTGTAAATTCGGTGTTAACAAGACTTAAAATGGAAATTACATGAAAGTTACAGGACTAAAAATGCGAATTCAATGTTAATAGGACCAAAAATAAAAAAATAATGCAAGTTACAGGACTAAAATTGCAAATTTACTTTTAACAGAACCAAAAATGGAAAATGTATAAATTAGAGGACCAAAAGTGTACTTTTCCCTTTCTTCTTTGAACTATGTTTTATGCATTTTTTTCAAAAACTTAGTATCATTGATTCTTCATTGATCTTCATTCTTTTAAAAAAATTTACATTTGGACACTTGAGAAATATATAATTCCAGAGATCAATATTTATGAAAACTTTGATTGTATCATTTTGTATCAATATTTAATGATTTCTCAATAATATGCAATATATATTTAACATATTATAAATTTTGTCCAAATGTCTAATACATTATCAAAATAAAAATACCAAATACAACATATATAAAATAAAGACATGTTAAAATTTTCCCAGCTCTAAATTATGTATATTTTATCGATATTTAATTTTGGAAAAATTGCATATATCAGCCATGTGAAATCTCATGTTTAATGATAATCCCCTATAAAAGTTTTTTGAACTAATAACCCCCTATAATTCTAAAAGACTTACCTGATTTAATTGTATTTTCTGCACAAAACCAAAAAATAATTGAAGATCAGATTGTACAAATGACATATCTAAAAAGAAATGAAGAGGAAAAGGAAGACCATATATATATATATGTACATATTTCGAATTTTGAAAACTTGAACGACAACAGCAACAAAAACAACAACAATGATGAACAAGTCGAGGTGAGAGATTCTCTCTATCCGCAAGACGAAATTGCTCGTTAACAGTGCTCAACGTTTGCGGCAATCGTCTCTAAGATACAACGACTAACGATCGTGATATAGCAGCACTACAAATAACACGAACTTCAGCGAACGAAAATATGCAAAAATTTCTTGAGAGAGAGAGAGGGGGAGAATTTGCAGAGAAAGCAGAAATCTTATGTTTTTACGTTGTCTAAAAATTCCAGATCAATTTCTCTGTGTTATATCAATAATCTATATAGCCTAAGACTCCAAATAACATGTCTTATGGCCCAAGAATGCAACCCATGACAAAAAAAGCCCAGAAAGAGTCGTGATTTTTCGGACTGCAGGCATCGCGCTCGAGCGATAAGTTTTTACCGCTCGGGCGCAAAATGCTCTGATGAGCATTTTCGAAGCTGCGCTCGAGCGGTAAAATTTAACCGCTCGGGCGCCCAATTTTTGCCAAACTTTCTTTCCCCGCTTATTTGACACTGCGCCCGAGCGGTCAAATTCTACCGCTCGGGCGGACGCTATTGGCCAAACCTACTATCTCGCAGGTGAGGTGCTGCGCTCGGGCGGTAGTTTATTGCAGCTCGAGCGCTCACAATAAAATAATAATAAATATTATTTTAGCTAGATTTTATCCAAAAAGAATAATAGGATCATAAATGCATCTTGAGTCATTGGGTCTAAATGAGACCATTAAAGAAAATGGTATCTCGTCATCACAAGATAAAGCAAAAGCTATGATATTTTTGCGTCGACATCTTGATGAAGGATTAAAATGTGAATATCTCATTGAAAAAGATCACATGGCTTTATGGAAATGATTAAAAGAAATATTTGAACATATAAGAGAAGTTATACTTCCGACCGCTCGTGATAAATGAAATACGTTAAGATTCCAAGAATTTAATTAAGAAAGTCAATGGTTATAACTCGATAATGTATCTAATAATCTCGCAATTAAAATTTTGCGGACATAGGTTACGGAATCGAAAATGATTGAGAAAATTTTTTCAAATTTTCACGCATCAAATATAACTCTATCCTCTTAGGCGACAAAACGGGCTAGCGGGATGGGCCGGCCCACAACCCATCGCAACCCACCATTAGGAGGGACGGGGTGAGCCGACCCCCCTTTTAGGCGGGTTGGGAAAACATCAATCCAACCCACCTATTTTAGGTGGTGGGGTGGGCCAACTCAGCGGGCCTACGTGTAGTTTGGCGGATTTTGGCGGGCCAATCCGCAACCCACCATTAGGTGGGGCAGGGTGGGCCGACCCACCTTTTAGGCGGATTGGAAAATTGCCAACCCAACCCACCTATTTTGTATGGCGGGGCGGGCTAACCTGACGGACCTAGCCCATTTTGACATCTTTAGTCCTGACCCACTGGATCAACAACATTTCCAAAATTAAATATTGTAAGTAAAAATGGATTTAATAAACTTGGAAACCAAAATCAAAGTCGTAAACAAAGATTTTGGTCGTGGCCAAGGTCGAGGTCGTGGGCGTGGACGTGGTCGTGGTTGCGACCGTGGTTTTGAAAATAATCGAGGTAGTTAATTCTATAACTCATCTCAAAAAGACTTCATGAACCACCCACTAAAGAGGCATCATGAGAACGTGAGTGTTAATGAAAATCACTCAAAACGATTTTAAAGTTCTTATTTTAGATGCAGCACCCCATGACATTGGTCTCGTATTTGCCGAGCCCCTGAGCACCTTTGTAAGCTCTATAAGAAATCGATAAAGGAAAAAGAAAAAGAGACCAACTTCACTTAACACAGTGACCGTTTGAGTGATTCAACTTATTTTGATGCTGCAGATTTTCTGAATGCTTTCTCTGAAAATGATCAATATAAAGGTGGAAAAGAAATGTAAAATATTTTTTTTTTCTTGTATTCACATGATAATGTTTTATTGTATAATTCTGGTATGTGTTATATTTTTTTAATTTCAATAATTTATTTTCATTGCATTTTTTTAAAATTAAATATGGAAAATGCTATAAGCAAAGCTAAACAAGAAACTAATCACATGAAAGTTTTCATACCTGATAGTGGTACAATACACACTATTCTCCGAGATAAAAGATATTTCTTGGAACTAAAGCCAACAAAAACAATGGTGAATACACTATCAGGTCTTGTAGATTTTATTGAAGGTTGTTGTAACGCACCAAAATTATCTTAATGGACTTTATTTGAGATAATCAGAGATTCTAGAAGTCGAGGGCCGATTCGATTTGGATCAGGGACTAGAATGCAATTTTCGGAAATTTCAGGGGCTAAAATGCAAAATGAGGATTTGTTATAATATCTAGACTTTGACTAAGTCTTCCATTCTTTTCCTTCATCCCTCCCAAATGTCTCCCTCCATTGAAGCGCCTCAAAGCTTCCTCAAGCTTTGTGATTTCGATTTTAGCTCGATCCGTCCGTTGGAATTTGATCTGAAGTTCATATCTGCGATCACAACATCGAGTGCTCCGTTTGGAAGTAACTTTCTATTATTTCTACGAGGTTTGAATTTTTGGATGTCTTTAGAATTGATTGATATTCGGAGAGGATGTTCTTGAGGTAGCTGTGATAGTATATCTAAGACGGTTCGAAAATCTAACGACGATCGGAATTGTTATGATTTTCTTAGTGATTTTCGAAATCTTTGAATTTGATATGTGTTGGGATTGGATTGGAAATGTTATGTATTGATTGAAATGAGTTTATTGGATTGTTGAATTGCTGTTTGCGTTTCCGGTTTGATCAGTTTATAGCCGTTATGCCGTCAGTTTGAGTTTTGGATATCGTTTCTATGTTTTGATCGTATCGAGTTTGAGTGAGCTTTTGATGTCGATATTGATCCTTATGACTCCTTCTGATAGATTGAATTGAAGTCAGCAGAGTTGCGAGATAGCAGCTTTGGACAGTTTGGAAGATTGAAGTCGGTACAGTATCGATTTTCTTATTTATTGATCGAAGAAGTTTGATTGAGTTTTGAACGAATTTGATTGGATATTGATTATTATCCTTATTATTGATTTTTCAGATTGAAGTACCTTCGAAGCGAATAAGGTATAAGATGACTTTGAAATGAAATAGGACGATTAACTCGAATCCGGATTCATTCGAGTGTCCTAGAAAAAATCACATACTTGCATGTTTATATGCTTATATGAATTTATGATTGAATTTATATTTGAATGCATGAGTGGCCTTGGTAGGCGATTTACTACAAGTGTTGATTAACTCACTATAATGCCCTAGAGTCTAGAGGATTAAAATATACCTCGTCCACCTCGAAAGGGGAGTTCGGTGTAATCATTGGATATTTTAACCTCGGGATCCCAAACCGAAGAAAGAAAGAAAGAAGAATTCCATTTGATTATCTGAGTCTGATAATCCAAAAGTTTTAAAGTCATGCATATCATTTTAATTCTGCAATTGAATGAATTACTTGAGGAATATGTGGAATTTGATTTGATATCATGTTTTGATATATTTACATGTTATTATATGGTAGTCTCTTTTACTAGGAATATTATTCTCACCGGATTATCCGGCTGTTGTCTTGTCTTTGTATATGTGCTTGGCAACAGGTGGGGTAGGACCGAGTCAGAGATCGCATGGCTAGAAGGCCGAGTTGATAGAGTGAGGCCTTGGTGTTTTAGAAGTCGATTATGTAATCAAACTTGTTATGTTTTGTATTCGGATTGTAATAGCTAGAACCGATGCATGTTCTATCCTTTTGAGCATTGATCAACTCTAGAACTTCATGTCTTATTTGGAGAGATTGTGATTTAATGCATGATTATGTTTTGATGAAAATTTGGGAGTTGCATTGCATGATTTCGGCTCTGTAATTGCTGAAGTTTTTCTGGTGTAGCAGAGCACGGACCCCGTGCCTCTTTTGTGTAAGGGTCCATGCCTCCTCGCATTTCAAAATCTTGGTTTTTTTGTGCATGCACGGACCCCGTGCCCTTCATGTGTAAGGGTCCGTGTAGGCTGGCAGAGAATTGGCTATTTTTGATGTTTTGCACGGACCCCCTTCCGGACTTGACCCGGGGTCCATGTGTTCTTGAAATTGTAGGAACGGACATGTGCACGGATGTGTGCACGGGGTCCGTGCATGTGTTTTAAAAAAAATCATTACTTGTAATCTTGTATGCTTTATTATTGTTTATCATGAGATTAGATGATTAAAATCGAGGTCTCACATTAAGTGGTATCAGAGAGATAAGATCTTGAACCAAATTTAGAAGCGAGCGGGGTAGATCGAGTCCGCATGAATTGAATTCTCGCATGTGATTGATTAATTCTATGGTTTAAGAATATGCGAGCATGCTTTATGATTGAGAATTATTTGAATTACTTGGATATGTGATTTAATTTTTAAAGCATGAATTAATTGAGATACGAACTATTTTGGGTTACTGGTTGCGTTGAATACTCTAGAGATCGAATGAGTATGTCAAATTGAGGTTGTTGGACACCAGATAGATGTAATTGAGATGTTGTGTCCTAATCCTCTTGAATCAGATTTTTTATTCGGCAAGTTTTGAACAGGATTCAATTAGTAGCGAACCCTATTGTACAGAATTGTTCTGTGACTGAACTGATGGATGTCACTCCGACACTGAGGGAATCATTACTGATGAGATTTCAGTCTTTTAGCCCTCCAACTTTGAGTAGTTCTGAGAATGAGTTTGGGTGTGGAAGCTGATTAGAAGAGATCGATCAGTTGTTTGATTTTTTTTAGATTACATGGACGAACGACGGATTCGGTTATTTGGGTACCAACTGCAAGGCATTTCGAAAGGATTGGTGGTTATCGAAGAAGAAAGCCTTAGAGAAACAAGGTTTGGTCGTTTCGTAGAGTTTTTTTAAATCTGAATTTCTGCGACAGGCTGTGGTACTTGCTCTTATCGAGGATTCACAGACTCTAACTGCTCCTGATGATGATGAAGCAGGTAACTGTTCGATTTTGGTCTTTCGACTCTTATACTGTTAGATATTGATGCAAATTTTTCTTCTTATTGAGAAGTTAGATTAATGTTTCCTCTACTTTTGAGTATCTGAATTAGTTGCGGTGAGTTTAGTTCGAATTTTTGAACTTTGTTTCGAAGGGAGTTGATTGTACAGAACAGTACTATACTTCAATTATCAGATTTTGATTATATTATCGATGTAGTGCATTAACCGAGTACAGAGCAACCGAGGTTGATTTCAGATTGTTGCCAGATTTGGATTTGAGATGACAGACGGTGGATTTACCTCCGATGATGCCTTCAATCAGCCGTGTTGGTTGATTTTAAAGAGTTGTTGAATTTGCTGATGTTGTTCTTGTTGAGATTCCAGATTTGCCTCCGCATCGAGAGGAAGAGTTCAACATTGAATTTAGATCAGACATCATCGATTGATAATCTGAAGGGAAGAGGTTTCAGAGATCGAATTCAGAATGTAGTACGACGGAATTGAATTTTAGCGTACAGATTGAATTGGAATTGCATCTGCAATGTTATGAGTCCTTTGAAACGAATCTTTCAGAGATTTGTAGATGAGTTCTTGAGTATTCTTATCGATGAATCTCTTATCCTTCGAAGAGCCGTATTGATCATTCAGATTCTTTAAGAATTGTTCGCAGATTTGCGTGCCGATCAATTATGCTATTCTTTTGACGTCTGAATCTTGTTGAGACCGAGTTGTCTTTTCCTCGATCTTTTCTCTAGGAAGATGGAATTTTATAGAACACCTCAAGACTAGAGCTGTTATGAATTGATCTGGATTGACGTCCTTATCTGAAATTTGAAGATTCTAGGATTTAGCGTGTTCTATCGCGAATCCTTTGAGGAATTCTTATTGTTGAGAAGACGATTACTCAGCAGATTATGTTCTTCTGTTAGTGTGTATCTTTGAGACCAGTTCCTATTGAATTGAAGGAGAGATTGAATAGCACCTCAGTATTATTGATTTATTCGGTATTGATGACCTTTCGGTGCTTTGCACTCCTTCTTATTGAGAGTTGAGACTTATTCTTGTTCACAAGAACTCCTTGTTAACTTGAGCTTCGACGAAGTTGAAGACGCTCGAGACGCAATGTTAGTTTCCGATTTGAGTCTCACAGAGATCTTATTGCTCGAAAGATCTAGCATCATTTTCTTGCTTGGAAGATTTCCGTAATCTGTTCTAATCTTGGAAGATAGAAGTTGATCGTCGTAGTCCGAACTGATTCTGAGTTGGGAGAGAGAGTTTTAGAGGAGGATTAATCTGACTGCAAATTCTATTGTTATCCGGAGAATTGATTGTAACAGCTAAGAATTTAAGCTAAATGATTTGTTCTTATTTTATCTACTTCAGTTGTCCTCTTTGATAGATGATTGCTGCACTTCTGTTAGAGTCGGGAACAGATGAAACATTTATCTTGACTCCTTCATTCGATTTCGAACCAGAGTTGATTGAGAAGATTGAGAACGCTTTGGAATCAGATTCGACCTTTCAGAATCCGATGAAGATAGATCATATCTGGGTATAATCTGAGTTTCAGGTTTATATTGATGCCTTCTTAGCTAATAACTTTTGTTGTGCCAGATGTTCCAGTTTGAGACAGAGTATAAGGAGATTGGAACTTGAAAGTTCATTCAGTGTTCTTCCAGATGATCGGAAGATGTTTGATGAATTGAGGAATCAGATCGAATAGAGGACGAGGAAGCATGAGGTTCGAGGTATGGCTTCTGATGTTATGAACTGTCAACAGTCAGAGAGAGAACGATCCGATTTTTTGTTGTTCAGTATATTCTGATTCAAAATGGAATTGGGGTCACAATTCGATGATTTTCGTAGCAAGGCTACTTTGTTGAGTCTGAGATGAGATGTCATCGGAGTATCGTTGTACGAGTGATGGAATCCTCCGTTAAGAATTCTCGATTCTAAGAATTCTTGATTTATTCTGTTGAATGACTATTGTTACAGAATAGTATGAACGAACTCCCGAAGCTTTACAGTTGATGTATTGGATTGTAACTGGTTGATGTGCCAGTGGTTATTGAACGACTGAAGTTGTTCGAAATGAACTTCTAGATTGGCCCCGATTGTCAGAACGAGTTCGACACTGAAGGGGGATCCGAAATTTATCTACAGGAGGTTTGTAAAGAGAGAACTTTCTCAGAATCGTTTTCGGGTTTAAGTTTGGTCGTTTTGAACTTTGGACAGGCCGTTTGATTTGACGAATACTCCTGCATTGTTGAAAAATTTTCTGTTGACCGAATCTTTCTGAAGTATTAGTTGAAATTAGGAATTCTTATTGATAAATTTCTTGTTTTCTGGTTATGAGAATTGTATTGATCGTACAGAGATTTCGAGAATCTTTTCAGAATTGTACGCCGAACAGTTGTATGTTAACTCGATGTTTGAATTTTGATTTGGACAGAATGAATTTCTTCGATCCTTATTCTCTGGTTATGGAATTTTTGATTATCCGCTTTCATGTATTCTGATTTTCAGTGCTAATGATCTTTCAGTGCTGGGATTTCTTCTTATTGAGATTTTGGAATTATTCTTATTTTATCTACTGTCTGTTTTTGATTGATTGATTGATGGAATCCGCTACAGTTTTTTTTGTACAGAATGATTTTGATGAAGAACAGAAAATTGATATCTTGTCAGAGGTTTTCAGATGTCATGAATTGCCGAAGTCTGTCGGTCTCGACAGAGATCCTTGATGTTATTGTTCTCTCGGCATATACTTTGAAGAGAATTTTTTTTGTTGATTTCAACTAGTTTCGATTCGTTACCCTCAGAACGACGTACAAACAGATCAGATGAGTCGAACTTTAGAGGAATTGCCATGAGTTGTAGTGCTCGACTTAGCACTAGTTGGCAGAATTCTTGATTTTTGTGGAGACTTCGTACAACGGCAACGATCTAATGATATATGGAAAACACCTCTCTAGAAGTTGTACGAGGAGAGATGAAGATCTCCTTCATTTTCGAGGTGAACTTTCTGTGTCTCATGAGTTAGAACGGTAGATGATTTGAAATGTGACTGAATTGTAAGGATGTTCTGACGAGGATGAGACGACTTTTGATAGACGGATAGAATGTTGATGAATTAATCGACTAGAGTTTCTGACTTTCTCCTGTTGTTGAGATGTCGAACTGATTGAGACGAATGATTTCAGAGTTAGATTGGAAGCAGATTTTGGACTTAGTTCCGAGATGTAAATTCTTATTGCAGTCCTGTGATTCTATCCTCAACCTTGTGATAGAACTGTAATTTATTTCGAGGACGAAATCGATTCTTAGAGGGGGAGAATTGTAACGCACCAAAATTATCTTAATGGACTTTATTTGAGATAATCAGAGATTCTAGAAGTCGAGGGCCGATTCGATTTGGATCAGGGACTAGAATGCAATTTTTGGAAATTTCAGGGACTAAAACACAAAATAAGGATTTGTTATAATATCTAGACTTTGACTAAGTCTTCAATTCTCTTCCTTCATCCCTCCCAAATGTCTCCCTCCATTGAAGCACCTCAAAGCTTCCTCAAGCTTTGTGATTTCGATTTTAGCTCGATCCGTCCGTTGGAATTTGATCTGAAGTTGATATCTGCGATGACAGCGTCGAGTGCTCCGTTTGGAAGTAAGTTTCTATTATTTCTACGAGGTTTACATTTTTGGATGTCTTTAGAATTGATTGATATTCGGAGAGGATGTTCTTGAGGTAGCTGTGATAGTATATCTAAGCCGGTTCGAAAATCTAACGATGATCGGAATTGTTATGATTTTCTTAGTGATTTTCGAAATCTTTGAATTTGAGATGTGTTGGGATTGGATTGGAAATGTTATGTATTGATTGAAATGAGTTTATTGGATTGTTGAATTGCTGTCTGCGTTTCCGGTTTGATCAGTTTATAGTCGTTATGCCGTCAGTTTGAGTTTTGGATATCGTTTCTATGTTTTGATCGTATCGAGTTTGAGTGAGCTTTTGATGTCGATATTGATCCTTATGAATCCTTCTGATAGATTGAATTGAAGTCAGCAGAGTTGCGAGATAGCAGCTTTGGACAGTTTGGAAGCTTGAAGTCGGTACAGTATCGATTTTCTTATTTATCGATCGAAGAAGTTTGATTGAGTTTTGAATGAATTTGATTGGATATTGATTATTATCCTTATTATTGATTTTTCAGATTGAAGTACCTTCGAAGCGAATAAGGTATAAGATGAATTTGAAATGGAATAGAACGATTAACTCGAATCCGGTTTCATTCGAGTGTCCTAGAAGAAATCACATACTTGCATGTTTATATGCTTATATGAATTTATGATTGAATTTATATTTGAATGCATGAGATTACATATGCATTCATATTGAGACGATTGATTATTCATTTTGAATTAGACGATCTGGAGATTATAGCTGAGTGGCCTTGGTAGGCGATTTACTACAAGTGTCGATTAACTCACTTTAATGCCCTAGAGTCTAGAGGATTAAAATATACCTCGTCCACCTCGAAAGGGGAGTTTGGTGTAATATTTGGATATTTTAACCTCGGGATCCCAAACCGAAGAAAGAAAGAAAGAAGAATTCCATTTGATTATCTGAGTCTGATAATCCAAAAGTTTTAAAGTCATGCATATCATTTTAATTCCGCAATTGAATGAATTACTTGAGGAATATGTGGAATTTGATTTGATATCATGTTTTGATATATTTACATGTTATTATATGATAGTCTCTTTTACTGGGAATATTATTCTCACCGGATTATCCGGCTGTTGTCTTGTCTTTGTATGTGTGCTTGGCAACAGGTGGGGCAGGACCAATTCAGAGATCGCATGGCTAGATGGTCGAGTTGATAGAGCGAGGCCTTGGTGTTTTAGAAGTCGATTATGTAATCGAACTTGTTATGTTTTGTATTCGGATTGTAATAGCTAGAACCGATGCATGTTCTATCCTTTTGAGCATTGATCAACTCTAAAACTTCATGTCTTATTTGGAGATATTGTGATTTAATGCATGATTATGTTTTGATGAAAATTTGGGAGTTGCATTGCTTGATTTCGACTCTGTAATTGCTGAAGTTTTTCTGGTGTAGCAGAGCACGGACCCCGTGCCTCTTTTGTGTAAGGGTCCGTGCCTCCTCGCATTTCAGAATCTTGGTTTTTTTGTGCATGCACGGACCCCGTGCCCTTCATGTGTAAGGGTCCGTGTAGGCTGGCATAGAATTGGCTATTTTTGATGTTTTGCACGGACCCCTTTCCGGACTTGACCCGGGGTCCGTGTGTTCTTGAAATTGTAGGCACGGACCCGTGCACGGATGTGTGCACGAGGTCCGTGCATGTGTTTAAAAAAAAAATAAAATTCATTACTTGTAATCTTGTATGCTTTATTATTGTTTATTATGAGATTAGATGATTAGAATCGAGGTCTCACAGTTGTGGTAAATCACATTTTTTGTTACCTCATGGTAAAATTTTTTTGATAAATAAAGCTTTGTATTCACCATAATAGAAAATGAATTTGTTGAGTCTTAATGACATATATTTTCATGGGTATGATACTCAGAAAATAAATGAAGGAAATGAGAAATATATGTGTCTTACCACATATAAATCAGGAAAGAAATATGTAGTTGAAAAACTATCAATGCTCCCTATTGGATTGTATTATACACATATAAGTCCAATTGAATCAAACATGGTAGTTGAAAATTATTAAATATTAACTAATTGTCATGATAAATTAGGATATCCTGGTTCAATTATGATGCGAAGAATTATAGAAATACACATGGTCATCCGCTGAAAAATCAAAAGATCTTTCAGAATAATAAGTTTCAATGTAAAACATGTTTTTTTTTGGAAAAATTATTATTAGACCATCAGGAGCTAAAATAAAAACTGAATCACCCATGTTTCTTGAACATATTCAGGGTGATATTTGTGGGTCAATTCATCCACCATGTGAACCATTTCGATACTTTATGATATTGATCGATGCCTCCAGCAGATGGTCACATGTATGTTTATTATCAACTTGTAATGTGGAATTTTCAAGATTACTTGCTCAAATAATAAAATTGCGAAATCAATTTTCTGATTATACAATCAAGAAAATTAAACTAGATAATGTTGGTGAATTTATTTTCCAAATTTTCAATGATTATTGTATGTCAATGGAAATTAATGTTGAGCATTATGTTGCTCATGTACATACACAAAATGGATTAGTTGAATCATTGATTAAAAGTCTACAAATGATTGCTAGACTAATGATTATGAAAACAAAACTCCCTATTTCTATATGAGGACATGCAATTTTACATACTGCTGCATTAATTCGTATCAGACCAAGTGCATATCATAAATACCCCTCATTGCAGCTTGCATTTGGTAAAGAACCAGACATTTCTCATCTGAGAATATTTGGATGTATGGTATATGTGCATATTGCACCACCTCAACGAAAAAAAATGGGACCTCAAAAAAATATTGAAATTTATATCGGCTATGATAGTCTATCCATCATTCGATATCTTGAGCCTCAGACAAACGATGTGTTTACAGCACGTTTTGTTGATTGTCATTTTAATGAGAAAATATTCTCAATGTTAGGGGGAGAAAAGAAACATACCGAAAAGTAAATTACTTGGTATGTACCATCATTGTTACATCTGGATCCAAGAACTAAACAATGTGAGAGACTTACAACAAATTGTGCACTTGCAAATTATAGCAAATCAAATATCATATGCATTTAGAGACACAAAAGAGGTAACTAAATCATATATACATGCTGTAAATGCTCCTGCTCTAATTGAAATTTCAAAGTAACGAATTGAAAACAGAGACACTCATGATGTCATAAAATGCATTAAGCGTGGAAGGATAATCTGTTCCAAGGATAAAAATCCTCGAAAAAGAAAATGCATAGAGAAGCACGATGATCACAAAATAGAGAATGATGTTTCAACAAAAACACATGATGATGAAAATGCTCTGTTAGAATCACAAACTTACAAGATTCGTGAAATTTCTATCAATTATATTAATACTGAAAAAATATGGAACCGAAATGATGTAGAAGAATTAATGATATATTTTCTTACAACGTGGCATTTGACATTATAAATGAGAATGAAGATCATGAACCAAAATATTTGGTGAATGTAAGAATCGGTAGGACTGAATAAAATGGAAAAACGTCATCCAGGTAGAGTTGGATTCGCTAAATAAACATAATATTTTTGGACCTATAGTCCTTACACCTGAAGGTGTAAAACCTGTTGGATACAGATGAGTTTTTATTCGAAAGCATAATGAGAAAAATAAAATAGTAAAATATAAAGCTCGACTTGTTGCACAAGGTTTTTCTCAAAGGCCTAAAATTGATTATGAAGAAACGTATTCTCATGTTATGGATGCAATTATATTTCGATATTTGATTAGTTTGGTGGTGTCTGAAAATTTAGAAATGTTTCTTATAGATGTTGTTACAGCTTACTTATACGGATCACTCGATAGTAATATATATATATATATATATATATATATGAAAATTTCTGAAGGATTTAAGATGCCTGAAGCACAAAATTAGTAAAAAAAACCCAAAGAATGTTATTCTATAAAATTGAAAATATGAGTTAAAAGCAATACGATCGAATGTGGTATAATCGGCTAAGTGAACACTTGATGAAAAAGATATATATAAACAATTCAATATGCCCTTGTTTTCATCAAGAAAACAACATCCGGATGCGTAATTATACTATATATGTTGATGATTTAAACATCATTGGAACGAATAAGGAAATTCAAAAAGTTGTGTTGTATTTGAAGGAATAATTTAAAATGAATGACCTTGGAAAAACCAAGTATTGTCTGGGTATGAAAATTGACCAAAAAGAATGTGGAATATTTGTTCACTAGTCAAATTATACAGAAAATTGCCCTAAACGTTTTAATATGGATAAATCAAATCCTTTTAAGTACTCCAATGTTTGTTAGATCATTGAACATAGAAAATGGTCTATTCTTCCCATGTGAAGATGATGGAGTTATTCTTGGTCCAGAAGTATCATATCTAAGTGTTATTGGTGTTTTTATGTATCTTGCAAATTGTACTAGACCTGATATATGTTTTGCTGTAAACTTATTGGCAAGATTTAGGTCATATCCAACAAAAAAGCACTGGAATATTGGAATTAAATATATATTCCGTTATCTACGAGGAACAACAGATTTGAGACTTTTGTATTAAAAAAGTATCAATCAAAGCATAATTGGTTATGCTGATGCTGGATATTTATCTGATCCACATAAGGCACGTTCCCAAACCGGATATGTATTTACTCATGGAGGTACTGCAATTATTTGGCGTTCACAGAATCGAACACTAGTAACAACTTCATCAAATCATGCCGAGATTATTGCACTACATGAAGCAAGCCATGAATGTGTGTGACTAAAATCAATAACCCAACATATCCAAATCTCATGCGGATTATCATTCGACAAGAAGCCTGCGACAATATACGAAGATAATGTTGCATGTGTTACTCAAATGAAAGAAGGATACATCAAAAGCAACATAACTAAACATATTCCCCTTAAGTTCTTCGCATTCACCCAAGAGCTTGAGAAGAATAAAAATATCGATATTCGTTATATTCAATCAAGTGAAAAACTCATCATATTTCTTCACAAAGGCACTTCCTACGACAATATTCAGAAAACATATATATAACATTGGGATTCGCAATCTACAAAATGTGTGAAGAATCGTTCGTGTTAAGATGATGAGGAGTTTAGGTGACAATACTCTTTTTTTCTTACTAAGGTTTTTATCCCAATGTGTTTTTTCTAGTAAGATTTTTAATGAGGAAATATAAAAACACGTAATGAATATTTCAAAAATACCCCAAAATTTTGAAATTATAAACAAAAAAAACACACAAATTACAAAAATTTACATAATCTAACTAATATTAAATCAATTAATTTATTGTCACCACTTATAAAAACAACAAACTAATGATAATTGTAGATATGTCTATCGAAATATATATACCACTCATTTAAATTTACATATTTAATTATTAACTCTAACTATGTTATTTACAAAGAATCAAGTCGCTTATTTGATTTGTAATCAAACGATAATAAAGGTCATTTGTTTCTCAAAAACTTTTCAATCGTCCTTCACTATTGGGAAAGGATCCTCTACTGTGGCAATGGCTTCACGACACAGTACATTTTTCTTTTTTCTTTTTTATTTATTTTTTATATATTTTAAATTCAAATTTTTTTATTCCACCCACATCACAATATTCAATATTATTTTTGTTTTGCTTTTTAATATATTTAATTCTTTATTATAAAAAAAAATTTGGAGTTTTTTTTTCCTAAAATTTTTGGGGCTTTTGTTCTCTATTTTGGCCTTTTTATACTATACATTTTAATTTTTTTAAAAAAAACATCATATTTTTTCTTGTCATTTTCTTGTATCATTTTTTTTTGTCTTATAATTTATATTTATTTTTTTTAGGAGACTTATAATTTACATTTCAATACTAGTGCACTTCTTTTGAAATTAATGATTTCAAGTAAATTAGGGATGTTCATTATTTTCGTTAAACCGAACCCACCGAATGAATTCAAAAATCGATTCGATTAATTCAAAAATTCGGTTTAGTTTTAAAAAATTTCAGTTAATTCAATAATTTTATGTTTGGTTTCCGTAAAATAATTTGGTTTAATATAATTTAAAAAATTACAAATAATTATATTTTGATTTTGATTTTTAAATCTTTATATATTTAATATTTTACTTAATTTTTCTTATTTATAATTTTTCAAGTATAATGTGTTTTTATGATAAAAATCTCATATTCAATTATGTATTTCATAATTTTTATTTGTACTGTTTAAAAATACAAATTGGTTAATTTATATTTATTTTATGAATTGAATAAAGTTTGGATGAAAACAACTTTGGAATGAAATAAGAATATGAATGGAATTATAAGTCTATTTCATTCAAATTATTGGTACCGAAAAAATAAAACAGGAATGAAATAAAATTATTTTTATTATCAAATAATTTCTTAACTAAAATTTAAATAATAACTACTCAAAAATATTATTATAGGTTAAAAAATATTTATTATAATTATTGTTTAAAAACAATAAAAATTATAACTATTAATAATCTATTGATCATTATAAAACTATCTTTATAGTAAAAATAATATAAATATTAATATTAATATTAATTTAATTATTATTATTAATATTTTATTTATTAAAATAAGTGTCTTTTAAAAAAATATTATGACAGTTTTTATTTAAAATTATTTTTATTATATTATAAATTTTTATAATATTACATGATTATTAAGGACATGATTGGTACGTACGTTGGAAAGGAATAAGGTAGGAATGTAATCAATTTTGGAATGGAATGTGATTGGGAATGAAATGGTTGTTTGATTCCATTCCAACGATTGGTACTATTGAAATGAAAAAAGAATGGAATAAAATAATTTTTAATAAAAAAATCATATTTTAACTACATATATCAAAATAATAGTAATTCATAAGCTTTTTATTATTATTATTAATATTGAAGATGTATCAATAAAATTATCATTATATGGTTTAAATAATTTAAATTTTTATTTTATAATAATAATAATTATTTTATTATAATAATAAGATAAAATTATAATATTATTTTTTAATTTTTATAATAGATAAATAATATTAATTATTATTTTCAAATAATAATATTATTTTTGTAATAAATAAATAATAATATTTTTTATTAATACCTTCATAAATAATAATAATAATAATAATTAAATAAATCATAATACTAATAATTAATATTACAAAAATATTATTATTAATATAATAATAAACTAATAACATAATTATTTTTATATATATTATAATATATTGTTATAATTATATAAGTAAATATTAGTTTAAATAATTTAAATATGGAAAATATTGCATATAAATATGGAAATGGGAGGTGGGAATGACCATTCGGCCATTCCCATGTTTATGGGAACTAGTAATATGCACGTGCATTGCACGTGAGGGCATATATGTATTAAAATAAATTAGAACGAGAAATAAAATGAAATTTATTGTAATAAGATTCTTGAAATTTATTTGAGCATCACATTGTAACAAACGTAAGAAATTTATTTTTTCACTTTAACGTCTTTCACATCCGATCCATTCCTTTGTTTAATCAGACGTTTTCTTCTTTGAGTAAACGCAGACAATTTCTCATCATCATCAATGTCGATGTTTTCAATTGTTGCTTCTTTTGGTGGTTGCACATTTTTTGTCTTGCTTGTAGATTTGGGTGAATCTTTTTTGTTCTTTCTCTTTGGTGTCCTTTGTTGTGGCGGTATTTCAGCTTCATAGTTTTTTTGCAATGGTTTTTGGAACGCTTCCACCACAAAAGAGAGAGACTTCTTCTTCTTAAAAAGTTTTTTGTCTATCTTGAAGATAAATATATGTTCTTCCTTGATCGGATTGTCAAGAGTACTTGTGATATTTGGTGCCCCTTCATTCTATTATCATATATTAAAAAGAAAAAATTGCATATATCACCCCTGTGAAATCCCGAGTTTGCTAATAACTTCCTATGAAATTTTTTTAAGCTAATAACCCCATGTGATTCTAGATTTGTAGCATACACACCCTTTTCAGTTAAAAATTGATAAAAATACCCTTGCTTAAATAAATAATTAAATTAATTTGGTTTTATAATTCTATATTTAATTGAGTAAAATAATCAAATTTTATTTAAATAACTATGAAAATTATATATAATTATTTTATCATAATATTTGTCATACAAGAAATATATTTTAATATTAAATTATCTTATAACATTAAGGGCATTTTAGTCATTTTTTTGCCAGAAGGGGGTGTATGCTACAAATTTAGAATCATAAGGGGCTTCTAGCTCAAAACATTTTCATAGGGGGTTATCAGCAAACACGCGATTTCACAGGGGTGATATATGCAATTTACCCTATTAAAAATGTGTTTTATATCATGTAATTCATAAACATGAAAAATTGAAAATAGTAATTAGCAATCATGTACACCTTTTTGAGCAAGTCAATATATTTGTTCACCGAGCAACCTATATACTCTGAAGCCACGTCTTCAAATAACGTAATCCTTGCCGTTGTTTCGTCGTTTTTCACCGTCATCGTTAAGCGAAATCTATAGAGTTTCAATTGACATCAAAGTGTAAGTAGAATTTTTAATATAAATTGAATAATTGAAAAAGATTACCTACGTCTAAATAAAAATTTATCATCAATTCCCAAACCGAGGAAATAATTACCTTGGCATGATTTAAGCATCATGCATCTTGCAATTGATACAGTTGACGACATCCGTTGTTTTTACGATTGCTTTGAGATAATTGTTACACGCGTCATACCATGACTTTGATTTATTTTCAATCTCACATATAGATGCTTTAAACCAGTAAAACCGTTCCTATGAAAATAATTAAATAAATAACATTAATGTGCATGCGTTATTGTGAACGGACATAAATTATAAAAATATATTTATAATATGTATATATATATATATAATATATATATAAATACATATATATATAGTATATATATATATATATATATATATATATATATATATATATATATATTTATACATTATTAAAATATATGATGGGAAATAAATATTGTTTTTATACCAGTGTCAAAGAAGGTCATTCATCCAACAATTGATGTAATTTGATCTCGTCGCATTCTCTAATTATTTTCTCAATCCACAATGAATTCAGACTTTGTGCCCCCACGACATTTTGTAGCCTGTGTTATATATATATATATATATATATATATATATATATATATATATATATATATATGAGTTTCTTTCAAGTGCCCACCTATCATGCCCACTACCATGCCCACCAATGATGTGGCACTATTCTATTGGATGTGATAAAGATGTGGTCCAATAGAATAGTGCCAAATCATTGGTGGGCATGGTAGTGGGCATGATAGGTGGGAACTTGAATGAAACTCATATATATATATATATATATATATATATATATATATATATATTGATTGATTAATGGTAGTAAAGTTGAAACGATAATAGAACGAATATTTTACACATACCATAAGTTGATAATCTCCTTTTGTGCACAAGTTGGGTTTTGTTGTGAAAATTCTCGCAAGCGTACGAGTGTCAAGTTTTAATATAGTGATAAAATCAGATATCGATATCACAGGGAGTAAAATGAAAATATTCAGTACTTGTAATTAAAATAGTCTAAACTTTATCTAGAAAATCAAACTTTCAGAATTTTGCAGAAAAATAAAATAGCAATGAAGTTTTGATAAGCACGCACACAACTTTCAGAAAAATCAATCAGAGAAAGATGGTCTAGAGGTATAAATTTCACCTGGTTTTAAAAACAATCAATCCTAATTAATTAATCTTCATGAATTTCAAGGAATTAATAGCCAAGAACACTTAAGTGTATTATTCCCTCTCCCGAGTGCCGAATAAAATATATCAACTACAATTCAATTCCAATATTCATATTAAGAATTTACTTGCAGTGATCAATTCAAAACAATGTTTTTTTTTAAAAGCTCTGTTAAAATTATACACTCTCCCGAGCGATATAAATAATTAACAGTGTATTTTCCAATGGTCCTATTCAAAATCTCCTCTTCCGAGTTCCAGATTTCAAATAAATATAACAAATCAATTATTGATCAGATAATTGAAAAGACAATCAATTTTAGAAAAACAATTAATCTAGAAGAAACTCAATTCAATAAAATCAAAAATTCATGAAAGCGTCTACACCAGGTTCCATCCGACCTCTAGACTATAAAAATTAGTTCATAACTGAATTCAAATAAAACTATTCAAAAATCTAGACATGAATTCAGAATTAAATAAATAAAAGATAAAGGAACAAATCCGTCATCGACGCCGTGTGCGGTCGATCGAACTCCGTCTTCGTTCTTCAATTAAGCTCCAGAAATTCTTCACAGAAATTCCACAAAAAGTCACGATCTCTTCTCTGATATTCTGTTTATGTGTGTGGCGGATCTTCTCCAAATCTCAGACTAAAAATCCCTTTTTATATCTCTCTCAAAAGCCCAAGAATAAAGCCCAAAAAAATAGAGACTTTCCTTCCCGATAAAAAATTCCCACAATTAAATCTAGCCACGCGCGGCCGCTCCAGAATTCACGCGGGCGCGCATAAGTTTCTGGAATCCAATCTCCTCGCCTTCACTTGACAAGCGCGTTAGCGCTTCTTGTCTTCTCGTTAGCGCTTGAATGAGCGGTAACCATTGAGGCCCAATAAAAGAAAAGCCCATCTCTGTTCTCACGTTTCCTTCTCCTGTTCTCTTCTTTTCTTCTTTCTTCTTCTTTCTTCTTTTCATTTTCTTCCCTTTAATTTTCTCTTCTTTTCTCTTCTAAATTCTTATTTTTCTTCTTCTTCACAAATAAATTCAATAATTCTCTGTAAGCACAAAAATAACAAAACTCTCATAAATCTGCTCGAAACAAACAATTAACAATTAAAATCATAATTAAATTAAGTGTATAAAATACACTTATCAAATACCCCCAAACTTAGACTTTTGGTAGTCCCGAGAAAAACTATTAAAATTCAAATTCCAAAACTCAATCTCTCAAACCCACAAGAATAATCAAAAAATATTATGGAGCAATGGCATCAGCAATGATTTCAAAGAATTTTCAAATCCAATCATATCACACCCAACTAACAATTGAAAATTTCAATCAAAACCAAAATAACCGCATAAACTCACAATCTCCGCAACTCACGTTTCAAAACACCCTTATCCAACTTCAATTCAAACATTCATAGATCATGAGGACTTTTCAAGGTAGCATAGGATCAAATATAGGAATATTAAATCAAAAACACTCACAAAAAGGTAAATGCCAAGAAATAAGAGTGTGTGCGTGTTTCGATCAAAATTCATAATCATTAAAAACATCAATCAACAGTCCATAGGCTAAATTCTCGCAACTCTTGTCCACTAGTATATTGGGCAACTGAAAATCGATCAATAGGACTAAATTAGCTTATAGTGTAAGGCCTGGCTCATGGCTACAAACGAAGGAATAAGAATTCAAATTAAGGAGTAATTTATATTCATGCTTAATCTAATTTCAACTCCTTTTCTTCACAATTTCACACTTATTTCTTTCTTCACTTCAATGATTTTTCAATTTTTTTTTCTTTTTTCTTTTCTTTTTTCTCTTTTTCCCAGCAATTTCTTCCAAAACTTTTTCAACACATATATTTTTTTTCAACTCTTTTTTTTTTCTACTACCTTTTTTATTTCCAACTCATCCACCACACCATTCCATTTTTCACAATTATCAACTAGGACCATAAAACATTTTAGCATTCAAATTACTCCCTTAAAGGTAGGAAATAGTGTTTAGGCTAATTAGGTAGTCAATGTAGGACCTTGAAAAAATGACGAATGGGGGGTTAATCACACGTTTACACGCATGCCATTCGATTTTCAATAAGGCTCAAACAAGGTACTAGGGATAACATATTAATAGGGTAGCTTGAAAGGCTCAAACGAATTCAGAAAAATTGCCTAAATCATACCTAATCACAGTTATGCCCGTATTTCGCCTCGAAGAGTGTTCGAACTAGTTCTAGACAAGTCTCAATCCACAACTAATTCATACAAATTTAATCAGTGCAGAAAAAATATTCATCAGCAGTAAACGATGATTTTTCAGAACAAATTCAGATTTTTTCCCGTACCTCATAGTACTCATAAACGTGTAGGCTCAAATAGGCAACTAAGAATAAATTTTTTTCAATGAAAATCAGGCCCAAAAATTCCAAACAATGCCTCAATCATATCCATGTATGTATGTCTCAAAAATCAGATTCAAGTATTAATCACAGAGTATATAGGAAATTATTCATTCACTTGGTTCCATTTTCTCAAAAAAAATATTTGTTAGAAAGGTAGACAATCATGGATTTCAGTTACAACACAAAATTTTTTTTTCATCAGCCATGCATCCATTTATTTCTCGACTTATTTTCAATAACAACTAAACTCAACAAAAATTTTATCTATGAAGCACACATAATAAAATTCAACTAATCAACGACCAATCAAATAACAAAATCAAATATTGATTCACCCCCCAAACTTAATGTAATCATTGTCCCTAATGATTAAAAACAATAAAAATAACAAGGGACTCATACCTTCGACGCTGAGCATCAGGACTCGGCGTAACCATCATGGTCATGAAAAAATAATATCCAGCATGTAGAACACCATTAGAAACCGATCATCGGAGGGAATTGAAGACGCACAACATGAACATCCAAGTGAACCTGAAAAGGAGACATGCACATGATTAAAACACAAAAATTGAAACCCAAAGCATGCAAGACAATATAGAGCGCTGCAAATGTGCTAGTGTTCATGCACTGTTGGAGAGCTGGATGGCGCATGGAAGAATGGCCTTTGAAGAAGCTATTAGCACGTTGCTGGAAAACAAAATTGCGCATGAGGGTGAGATTGCTGGTGAAGAGGCAATCGCTCATGTTGTAGCTATAGGTGATCTTGATGTGCACTTGGAGGCTGCGCTGTTGAAGATTGATTGTTTACGCTTAAATCAAGACGAGTGTTGCGCTGATAAGAGCTGGTGTGCGCATGGATGAAGCTATTGGGGAGGACTGTTAATGCGCAATTGCACAAGGATTGCGCTGTTAAGGAGTGATTTGCGCGTTTGCATAGAATGTAGCGCAGAAGAGGTGTTGTATGCGCAATGAAGAGTGCAGTTGGTTATCTCGTTGGCGCAAGGAATTTCTGCTATAGGAAAGCCTCATGCTCGATTGCTCATAGAGGTGGTGCTGATGGGAATTATTGTTGCGCTGTTGGGGAGCAGGAGGCACGTTAGTGCATGGAGAGGCGCTAATGGAGAGGGCTGGGAGCGCGATAGCGCATGGAGGAGAGCTGATGGATGGTGCGTTAGCGCAAGGAGATGGTGCATGGAGGAGGCGCATTAGCGCAAGGTGAGGTGCTGATGGAGTTGGTTGTTGGCGCTTGAAAGTGATGCGTGATAGCGCTGAGTTATGCGCGAATGGTGAGCGCGATAGCGCATGTGTTGCGCATTTAAGTATGCGTAGAGGTGAGGCGGGCGCGGGAGAGTCATAAGCGAGCGCGCACAAAGCTCTGCCAGAAGCTCTAAATTCCTAAAACAATTCAAAGATTTATAAAATCAGGCCTCTAAAATTCCCAATAATAATTTTAAAAAAACATAAATTAACTAAAGAACAAAAACAAAATTAAAGCAGAAAATAAAAATAAATAAAAATAAATAAATAAAAATATAAAAAAAAAAAAAATTTTGGGTTGCCTCCCAAAAAGCGCTTGGTTTATAGTCGTCAGCCCGACTTTCACCGGTGTTACGTCTTCCCTTTCTCTTTCACACGCCAAATAAATTCCACAAACCGCCTTTTAAATTTCGCTCTCTTTTTCGTGGCCTTCTTTTTTGATGAACTTGACGCTTTAATCTTTGCAACCGGCTCAATATCGGCTCTTTGACATCCCACCGGCTTCACAACCGGTTCAATTAAGCACAATTCTTCGATGGGTGGATTAGGTGGTTTCATAAATAGATTAAAAATCACCCGTTCGCACTCCACACCCATCGACAATTCCCCCTTCTTCACTTCAATTTTGGCATCCGCTGTGGCCAAGAATGGTCTCCCAAAGATCAATGGAGCATCATGATCTGCTTTTATATCCAATACCACAAAATCCACTGGGAAGATGAATTTATGCACCTTGACTAGCACATCTTCAACAATACCTAGTGGATATGTAATGCTTCGATCCGCCAAGTGCAATGAAATCTTAGTTGATTTCATGTCTCCCAACTCCAAGGCCCTATAAATAGATAATGACATTAAATTAATACTGACCCCTAAATCACAAAGTGCATTATTAAAATGAGAACCACCAATAGAACAAGGAATAGTAAAACTCCCTGGATCCTTCAGCTTTTGTGGCATTTTCTTTTGTAGCACCACACTGCACTCTTCAGTTAGATTCACCACCTCGTTCTCTAGCAGCCTCCTCTTCTTGGACACCACCTCCTTGATGAACTTCGCATAGTTCGGCATTTGCTCCAGAGCTTCAGCAAAGGGGATGTTGATATGAATCTTCTTGAAAATCTCCAAGAATTTGTAGAACTGCTCATCCAATGTTTTCTTCTTGAACCTCTGTGGGTAGAGAAGTGGAGGCTTATACATCGGTTTTGGCTCCGGTTTAGGCTCCTTCTCCTCAAATTTTTCCTCAAATTTATTCTCTTCAACAGCAGGTTCTTGAACTCCAACTTCTTTTCCACTTCTCAACTCTATGGCATTGCACTGCTCCTTGGGATTTACCTCAGTGTTGCTCGAAAACTGGCCTCTGTTATTATCCTTCAGTGCGTTCGCCAATTGCCCTATGCTAGTTTCCATAGATTGAAGTACAACACCCATGTTGGCCATGTGCGTCTCCAAGATGTCAAGACGAGTCTCAGTCCTCGCCATCCTCTTACCAGATTCCTGCACAAAGGTACTAACCACATCCTCCAAAGACGGCTTACCCTCACTCTTATTTGTCATGAACCCCGAAGGATTCAACACATTATTATTGTTAGCATAAGAAAAATTTTCATGATTTCTCAAGCTAGGATGGTAAGTATTAGGGACAGGGTTACCTCGATAACCTCCATAACCTCTTTGATTGATGTACTGGGCTTGTTCATGATAGTAAGATTCATCCATAGCACCCAGCACAACTGCTGGTTCTGCAACACTCACTTTATTCAATGCAGCTACCTGTGTAGTCAGTGCAGATAATTGAGCAGTGATGGATGTGAGAGGATCCACTGCATACACTCCAGCTGGCTTCTTTACTCCCATACGCTCAGATGGCCATTGGAAACTATTGACCATCATCTGCTCCAGCATATCATAGGCCTGCACATGGTCCTTAGCAAAAATGGTACCTCCAGCCGCAAAGTCCATATTCATTATCGTAGGTGCATTCAGTCCGTTGTAGAACCACTCGATATGTTCCCAATCTGCATAATTGTGGTTAGGACAACGTCTTAATAATTCTTTATACCTTTCCCACGCCTCGTAGAGTTGTTCAGAATCCATCTGCCTGAATGTGCTGATCTCAATCTTCAGTTGGGTGGTTTTGGCAGGAGGAAAATATTTCGCAAGAAATTTTTCTGCCATCCCCTCCCAAGTAGTGATGCTTTCAAGCGGCAGTGATTGCAACCAACTTCTGGCTTGTTCCCTGAGAGAAAACGAAAACAAACGTAAAACGTATAATATCCTCAGACACACCATTAATTTTTACCGTATCAGTTATCTCCAAGAAGGTGCATAGGTGTAGGTGAGGATCAGCAGTGGCGCTCCCATTAAATTGGTTCTATTGAACCATGTTGATCAATGCCGGCTTTAGCTCAAAATTGTTTGCATTGATAGTTCCACGAGTTATTCCTGAGTAGTGAGCCTGGATCGTCGGCCTGATGTGATCTCTAATTGGAACCAGGGGAGCTTGATTTACTTCTTGTTCAGCCATTCTCTCAATTTCTTCTCTTCTAGCTCTTCTTAAAGCACGTGCAGTGCGCTCGATCTCCGGATCAAACAGTAAAGAATTTGCACTTTGAGATCGTCGCATAAACTGCAATTAAAAATAAGAAGAAATTAATTAGTAACTTAAAATAAAATAAAATAAAAACTCTAAATTAAAATCTAGACTAATTGGTAACAAGACTAAAAAATAATCAAAATTTACTCTCCGGCAACGACGCCAAAAACTTGTTGTGAAAATTATCGCAAGCGTACGAGTGTCAAGTTTTAATATAGTGATAAAATCAGATATCGATCCCACAGGGAGTAAAATGAAAATATTCAGTACTTGTAATTAAAATAGTCTAAACTTTATCTAGAAAATCAAACTTTCAGAATTTTGAAGAAAAATAAAATAGCAATGAAGTTTTGATAAGCACGCACACAACTTTTAGAAAAATCAATCAGAGAAAGATGGTCTAGAGGTATAGATTTCACCTGGTTTCAACAACAATCAATCCTAATTAATTAATCTTCATGAATTTCAAGGAATTAATAGCCAAAAACACTTAAGTATATTATTCCCTCTCCCGAGTGCCGAATAAAATATATCAACTATAATTTAATTCCAATATCCCTATTAAGAATTTACTTGCA
This sequence comes from Henckelia pumila, assembly GCF_033568475.1. Lineage (NCBI taxonomy): Eukaryota > Viridiplantae > Streptophyta > Magnoliopsida > Lamiales > Gesneriaceae > Henckelia > Henckelia pumila. The sequence goes on from NC_133121.1 coordinate 11,736,971, forward strand.
GTGATCAATTCAAAAAATTGTTTTTTTTAAAAGCTCTGTTAAAATTATACACTCTCCCGAGCGATATAAATAATTAACAGTGTATTTTTCAATGGTCCTATTCAAAATCTCCTCTCCCGAGTGCCAGATTTCAAATAAAAATAACAAAATCAAATATTGATTCCCCGGAAACGGCGCCAAAAACTTGTTGTGAAAATTCTCGCAAGCGTACGAGTGTCAAGTTTTAATATAGTGATAAAATCAGATATCGATCCCACAGGGAGTAAAATGAAAATATCCAGTACTTGTAATTAAAATAGTCTAAACTTTATCTAGAAAATCAAACTTTAAGAATTTTGCAGAAAAATAAAATAGCAATGAAGTTTTGATAAGCACGCACACAACTTTCAGAAAAATCAATCAGAGAAAGATGGTCTAGAGGTATAGATTTCACCTGGTTTCAACAACAATCAATCCTAATTAATTAATCTTCATGAATTTCAAGGAATTAATAGCCAAGAACACTTAAGTGTATTATTCCCTCTCCCGAGTGCCGAATAAAATATATCAACTACAATTCAATTCCAATATCCCTATTAAGAATTTACTTGCAGTGATCAATTCAAAACAATGTTTTTTTTAAAAGCTCTATTAAAATTATACACTCTCCGGAGCGATATAAATAATTAACAGTGTATTTTCCAATGGTCCTATTCAAAATCTCCTCTCCCGAGTGCCAGATTTCAAATAAATATAACAAATCAATTATTGATCAGATAATTGAAAAGGCAATCAATTATATAAAAACAATTAATCTAGAAGAAACTCAATTCAATAAAATCAAAAATTCATGAAAGCGTCTACACCAGGTTTCATCCGACCTCTAGACTATAAAAATTAGTTCATAACTGAATTCAAATAAAACCAAAATATATTCAAAAATCTAGACATGAATTCAGAATTAAATAAATAAAAGATAAAGGAACAAATCTGTCGTCGACGCCGTGTCCGGTCGATCGAACTCCGTCTTCGTTCTTCAATTAAGCTCCAAAAATTCTTCACAGAAATTCCACAAAAAGTCACGATCTCTTCTCTGATATTCTGTTTATGTGTGTGGCGGCTCTCCTCCAAATCTCAGACTAAAAATCCCTTTTTATATCTCTCTCAAAATCCCAAGAATAAAGCCCAAGAAAATAGAGACTTTCCTTCCCGATAAAAAATTCCCACAATTAAATAGAGCCATGCGCGGCCGCTCCAGAATTCACGCGAGCGCGCATAAGTTTCTGGAATCCAATCTCCTCGCCTTCACTTGACAAGCGCGTTAGCGCGTCTTGTCTTCTCGTTAGCGCTTGAATGAGCGCTAACCATAGAGGCCCAATAAAAGAAAAGCCCATCTCTGTTCTCACGTTTCCTTCTCCTGTTCTCTTCTTTTCTTCTTTCTTCTTCTTTATTCTTTTCATTTTCTTCCCTTTAATTTTCTCTTCTTTTCTCTTCTAAATTCTTATTTTTCTTCTTCTTCCCAAATAAATTCAATAATTCTCTGTAAGCACAAAAACAACAAAACTCCCATAAATCTGCTCGAAACAAACAATTAACAACTAAAATCATAATTAAATTAAGTGTATAAAATACACTTATCAGGTTTAGTACCATTTCCGTCGTAAATGATGATTGCAACTGAGTTGACCCTTGATTATGATATAGAGAATGAGCCAATTTGTAAATTTTTTTACATAACAATATCATAAAAACTTAGTAGATATTACCTAGATATGTATTCAATTTAAGGTTGGAGAAGGCCACAATTGTGTGTGTAACTCCATTTTCTTGTAGCAGTTGTCCTTCATTTAGTGCGAGATCATCCCATAAGTTGACCGTGATAGTTTCTAACTTGTGAGATATAATATTTTAAAATATTTGGTGAGTTGGTTGGTTATAAGTTTGAAACTTACATTGTGTTCATCAAAGTTACTTCCCTCTTGTAGCCGAAATGTTTAGTTTCATCATTCTTAAAGCGAAAAACATCTCAAAATTTGATCAAAATGCCAACCACATCTGCATAAAATGGGAATGATATTTAATAAATTCACTTTGTAGCACAATTATTTAAAGCAATTATAGATAGATCAGTTACCGTGGTCATCATCAATGGTTTTTGTTGATTTCAAATAAGCAAATTCTTTAAAGTCCCAACTTAGGCTGCAAGTTTGTAGTTGTGGTTGCGCCTCACGCATAGTCGTTGTTCTTTGGATTTGAAGATGGATTTTGTCATTGACATTGGAGAATTTTTTGTCTATCGGTTGGACAATCGGGTTGCAAATAATATAGCTCTTGTTGATCTTCAATTGATCTTCAAATTGTTGAATAATGGTCGAAAACATTACACCTTGAATCATTGTATCCTTGAACAAATGAAAAAGGAAATTTAGTAAATTAAGTTAATACAAAATTAATCTCAATAATATTTTTTATGTAGAGAAATTAACAAAGGAAGTAGTTAAAGTAATACTAATAAAAGAAACATTGAGAACAAAATGTTTGACGAAAGAAGTATTTTTAAATTTGTAAGTTGGAAATGATTATTTTATAATAAAGTTATTCTTGAAAACTTACCTCTTCATCTAAGAATATTAGTTTCCAGATTTTTGTACCATGCTTTGTGGAGTATTCATTTCCTTGTCGAATAACAAGCACCTTAATCTGTACGTTCTTTTGATCTGCTTGTAATGAATTGATAAGATGAATGTCAGATTTCTCCATGATTGTGTGAGTAGGACGAAAAGTTATTTCTTTGTGTTGTGTAAAGATTGGTAATATTTTTTGTTGTTTATGATGATGTTATATATATATATATATATATATATATATATATTCATATAATTTGAAAAATTAAACTTCATTTCCTGATGCAATGTGCACATCAACTTTGTCATGGCCTTTGTAAATGTACTTGTACAGATATTTAACAGCAGTCAATCCGGACCAAATTTCAACATTTATGTGGCAATCACATCTCATAAGAAGGTAAGGATTGTAGGGAACAACCCACTGATTATTTAACTTTGCTATTCTTACATCCACTGTTTGACTATCGTCCCTTCTCCGATAAATAGGAAAACCATCTTCTCCTTGTACCGTTCTCTCACAAAACTTCCGTGGATAATGGCTCTTGCATTGTCCTGCGATCATGCAAGAGTTTTTACTATTCAAATGTCCACATGGTCCATGCATCATATGTTTCACAACAAGGTCAAATAACCTCGGATTTTTCTCTTTTTGGGGAAGTTCAGCCGAAACATAATCATCAAATTGATCAGTGTTGTTTATTTTATGTTCTTTCTTCAGTATGACCAACATGTGAATATGAGGTAGTCCGTGCTTTTGGAATTCAACAACATAAACATAAGCACAAACTTCTCCAAACACTGCTTTCAGAGTTATTTCTTTTTTCAGATCTTGTACTTTTGCTCTGAAAACTCTAGATGTCAAATCCGGTCGATCCTGAGCTCATTGATTGCCTTTCAAGTTATCTTTTATTTATTTCCACTCCGGATTACAAGTCATTGTTATAAAGAGATCTGGTTTTCCGAACTTCCGTACCAATGTCATTGCATCTAGATATCTTCTGCGCATGTCTCTTGGACCTCCAATGAACGAAGCAGGCAGTACAATTCTTTTACCAATTTCACTTCCTCTATTTTGTCCACAATTGATGCTATCCACAATGCGTTGATAATACTCTGATCTCAATTCAGCTTGATTGTTTCTGTAATAATCTAATCGAGTCATCTCAAGTTTGATGTACATGTCAACTGCATATTGTTGAAACAATCTCCTTGAGTATAAAAGAACCGATGGACTATTGTTTCTCATCTGAAATTTATAGCAATAGTATTCACGACAAGAAACCATCTTGTTGCTATCTCTTCTAACAGCTACATATACGGTAAAAATTTGTTTAATTTTTTTTTAAAAAAATATCAAAGTACAATTAACAAGATCGAATCTATAAATTGACCATTTAAATTATAACACAAAGCAACAGTAAGATATTGTACATAAAATATTTTATTCATTAATATTCAATAACCTCTTAGTAACCAAGACAAATTTAAACAATTTTCAGAAAACATGTATAAAAGTACATAAGTTTATTAATTTTTATTTAAACTAAACTGTAAAACATAAAATTTGAATTATAATTAATTATAATTTTTTTAAAATATTTAATCAACAAAATAAGTTTAAAAAACTAAGAATATAAATTTATTATTCTTATTATTACTTATATATTGAATTTTTCAAATTTAATTTAATCTAGAATTATAACATATATATATATATATACATACATACTTATATATATAATGATAAAATGAGTAAAATAATGTGTTTAAAAACAATTATTAATTGTATATTGTGATAGTAAATAAATATAATTTCAATACATTTCTAAGTTCATCTAGATCTAAATCTAAACCTAATTTAATTTTTGCATAAAAAAATATAATTATAATTAAATTTAATTGGTAAATATTGAATAAACCAAAGAAGTTAACAAAGCCAATCATAATAATAAAACTGATAATTAATATTAATTATTATTATTATTATTTTATACAATTGTTTTTAATAGAATTAATTTAATTTTCAGATATAGTCAAGATGATTATGATGATGATGAGTATAACATTCTTATAAAAACCTAGATAATTGTATATTGTGGGACTATATAAATTTCAATACACATTCATAAGTTTATCTTCATCTAAATTGGAAATAATAATTTATTTTTTTGCATCAAACAACAAAATTTTATCATCGACATAATTATATAGCATATGGAAGAATAAATACTAAAAATTAAAAAAAAATGTACTAGTGTCTTCCGGGCGAAGAATAGATTCCACCGATGAGAAATTTGTTGGATTCTTTGTAGTATGATGTGATTGCATAACAGAACTGTCATTCTTAAATTTAGGAATGTTTTGGTGCCATCCATTTTCACCGTTTGGGAAAAGAAGTGGATATTGTAAGGGATCGTAATATCAAAAATAATGTTTTATCTTATGTTTCTGTCCATCAGACCCATGAAGTACTATATCCCTATCATATGGAATATTCGGATTATTGCCCTCAATCCAAATAGCAGCAACTTGATCTGCTGTAGGATTATTGTAGCATCGCTGATCTACTCCAGCATTTTTGCATATTTGAAGGGTTACATCTTCAATACTGGGAAAATCATTTAGCCTATGCAACAATTCAGCATATGGATTTTTTTTTCATGACATCCATTAATAGCTTCATAGTACCTCATAAATATCAGCATTGTCAAATATGCTCATCCTATTAGCCATTTCGTTGTCGTTATCCCAAAAATACAACTGAAAATGAGATGGTTTCCCCTCATGAGGATTCAAGGGCGGGAGCGTATGAAACACTTGTCCTAACACTCTAAATGTATAGATTCCACATTTTGAAGAAGCAAGATTATTGTCCACTTTAACACCAAAAGAAGTGAATGAAAATAAACTGTTATATACTCTGATCCTCTTTCGAAAATTCTCTGCTTCTTGAGATTGTGTATTAGTAAATAGTTCAAACAATTCATGCGGCATAGTTGTGTCAGCTAATATAATTTTACCATTATCACAGCAAAAGGTGGGGCTTTCAAATTCAAACTTTTTTGCCCCACAGTGACGACAAACATCCTTTGAATTGATCACACGTAACTCTATCGTGCCTTCAAAACATTAACATGGGAAAATTATAAATATGTTATTCTATAATTCATAAAGTATAAACAAATCTATTAATATATTGGAGTGTATATGTACAACTATTGATTTAATTTTTTACCTTCATGTTTAACAGCTTTAAGCAAGGTAGGAAAATCTCTTTGTCTTCCTCTACTTAATTCCATCCGTTCAGAACTTGTTTGATCAAGCAACCGTGAAGAACTTGATATCAAGTTGGCTGCCTCTAGAGTATTGTCTACGATACATACAATTAATATAATTGAGATAAGAAAGTTACAAGACAATGCAATTGATTGTTATATAATACATTGGGAGGTTGAGTTTTTGGTTGCACAATCAACATGTGAGGAACTATCACCGTTGAATAAAACAGTGCTGGTAAAGTAAATAAAATGTAAGCCATGAACATATCATATTATATAATGACCGAAAAAATTACAATAAAACGAAATAAATGTAACAATCCCCATTAAAAAAAACAGTGGTGTGTGCTAATTTAATTAGTGTTATTATTTGTTTAGTTATAACATAAAAAGAACACTTAGCTTCTATGAAAAAAAGTTCACCGTTTTCTTTTCCTCCTTGACTCTGATGCATTTTGAATCCGTTGACGGCGTTTTTCAATCTCAAGATTTGAATAGTTTGAAACAGGTTTGATGGATTTTGAGGTATTTCCTGCAGATTTTCCTAAACATTATATCTATACAGTTGAGAAGATAAACATGCTGAAAAAATATGACATCCACTATATCCACAATATCCTGGTGAAAAAATATACCTGGGGCTGGTTATATTTCGTGCATATCATCGACAGGAGCAGCAGTACTACCATTGAACAACATTCTGTGTAGAAAATGTACAAACACATGGAATCAGATGATAACATGAAAACACAAAAAGCCAATTCATGAACGTTGGAAACCTATTAATCAAATATTCAGACTTTAATATTCCAAGATCATTGCACTATTTTTTGGTTGTCTTACTAAAGTTTATCTGTTTATGCAATTATTTCAATATAAATTATGTATACATATATATATATTTCTTTATCAGAGGACAGTCCATTTTCAATTTTCTAACTCTCAATGGATGTATATACCTTATTAAGCTGCTGCAGATTCATCTTAATTTATTCAACGAGTTAGATTGTTGGGTTTTTGGCAGCCAAAATTTTATTAAATTAGTTCGGTCTTGAGCAGTCCTTGCTATTTGAAACAAAAGATAACATGGAAGACAATTTTGCCAATTTTTCTTCTCTTCCATTACAATGGGCTCCGCACAAGAATGAAAGTTTGCTTCTAAATAACTTACCGTTGTCGAATTCAGTCCAATATACACTCATATTCCATGAATTCAGTCCAATATACACTCATATTCCATTAAAATCAAGATGGGCTTCCATGGAATTTGATAAACAAAGATCGAAGAAGTGATTTACGCCCCAAAAGAGATGGCAAAACATTTTTTTTAATAAAAAAACGAAGAAATAACAACATTTCATTTTCAAAGCAATGTTTAAACAGGGAAACAAATTCAATGGAAACTCGTCAGACAATTTGGACGAAAGAGCTGCAGAATTCAACCAAAAAAACATATGAAGGCTTGAGATATTTGAGCTTAAAGTGTACGAAACTAATAACTCACATAACTGTGCCACAGAAGAAGGGTTGATGGATCAAAACACATAGGTAAGATAATAGCGAAGGAAGCAAAATTCCTAGTCAATTGTGTTCAATTAAATGCTAAATCGAGAATGACAACAAACACCAAGAACATAAACAATGTGTTAATTTCCAAGTCGAGAATGACAACAAACACCAAGAACATAAACAATGTGTTAATTTTCAAGAGCATACGCAAACCTTTTTGAAGAGAAAATTGATGGTTTTCGACCCATTGACAAGCCACAGCCGGAGCAACCACAATCGCTTATCTCTTCCTTCGTTTCTTCTTCTTTCACTGGGTATTTTTTTTTTGGAACGTTGGAGAGGATTGAGTGGGTTATCTCATTTATTTAATTTCAATTTCAATATAATCTATTTAGCAAACCTTTTTTTTATTAAAAGCAAACCTTCTTAAACAATAAATCGCTTGTCTTTAAATGGGTTTTCTGAAACAGGCCCATTATTTTAGAGTGGCAAATTTACTCGAGCTCGAGCTCATATTTTACTACTCGAGCTCGAGCTCGAGCTCGAGTAGTAAAATATGAGCTCGAGCTCGAGCTCGGTTGTAGTTCGAGTACTCGAGCTCGAGCTTTTATATTATATATATATATAAAAATTAAAAATATATAAATAAATAAATAAATATTATATTATATTATATATATTATAAAATAAATATATATATAAATAAAATAAATAAATAAATTAAATTAAATATTATAAATAAATATATAAATATTATAAATTAATTAATATATAAATATAATAGTATATTATATATATTATATTTATATTTATATATATTTATATTATTTTTTTTAATATATATATGTGGCTTATCGAGTAGCTCGCGAGCTACTCGATCACATAGTTTCAAAGCTCGACTCGAGCTCGATTGTATGCTCGAGCTACTCGAGCTCGAGCTCGAGCTCGGTCAAATCGAGCTCGAGTCGAGCTTTGACCGAGCTACTCGCGAGTTGCTCACGAGTAGCTCGGCTCGTTTACACCCCTAGGCACATCTATGTATTTAATTTCTTTTATTTATTTTTGTCTTAATATATATTTTTATATTACTAATTAATGAATGATAAATATATATTTACTTTTATACCCTTGAATTATGAATGAATTGTGTATATATATTTACTGTTATACCCTTGTACATACATTGTTGAAGTAGATAAAAGAGTGAATAAAAGGGCAAAGTTGTAAATTCACAATAGTAAAACTTTGCTCTTTTATTTATATAGGTTATAGATTATAGATAGCTATTCCAATGGGAATGAGCATTCACATTCCAATGCCAAAACAAGCATGAGTATAAAGAATGAGATGAGAATGCTCATTCCATTCCCATCCCATTCCCTTGTACCAAGCATGCCTTAAGTTATTGTTTTATTTATATAATTATTAATATTATCATCATTATTCAATTAGCATAATTTTATATTTATAAATGATAGTTCTTTAATGTTTTACCAAACAAATTTGAAGAGTTTATAAGTAACAAAACAATTTATAAGTTGTTTTGTACTCCTTTCAAGAAATTGTTTATAATTTAATTCCGTTTCAGTGCTCCTTTCTCATGGGTGTTATTACACGGCATTGGACATCTCAGCTCTACATTAACATGCATGTACGCACCATATGAAAATAGGGGTACAAAATTATCCCCCCCAAAAAAGGCAATATAGCATACTAATGTTGAAATCTTACGATATGAAGCCCTAAAATTGCTGTAATAAAGACCTAAATCCAATTTTCCCTATAAAAATAGTCGTAGAGTACAATATTCAAAAGTATGATTTCTGGAACAAAAAAGAAACGGGGAGGAGAAATATGATATAATAATAATTTTTATTTTTTTTTTTAAAAAAAAAGTAATATTTTTCTTCTACATATAAAATAATTCTAGATAAATTGAAATATATGATACATGTCAAACAATTTCTCAAGTAAATTACTAATAATGACACAAAATATTATTAATAGTTTTTATGATGAGAGCTGTTGTAGTTTATATTCATCATCGACAAAATCCCAAACCTCAACTATGGGCACGTGCGCAAGCTTCCATTGATGCCCTCCTTTGTGTTTCTCCTCCTCAAGTCTCCTCTTGAATTTCTCCGACATTGTTATGATTTCCACATGCTCAAGATTTCTCAAATGCTCTATGCCATCCGGCAACTCATCCATTCCTTCACACTCCTCTAATTCCAATCGTTTCAGATGAGGCATACTTGAAACATCATATTTAAATGTTGTTTATGTTATGGATTATGCCGGAGTGATCATGACGATAATAATAATTGCGGAATAAAACAATCAATAAGAACACCAAGATTTACGTAGTTCACCCAATATAGGCTACGTCCACGGAGCTGCTGTAATATTTATAACCGGAGAAATATTACAAGTGTATACAAAACACTATATCTCACCACACCCAAACCCCGAGTATTACCGAGAAATAATTCTCTAACTCACAAGAGATCTCCGAAAAAAACACTTTTTTTTTTCTCTCTTTATTTTCTTCTCTCTTTGTTAATACAAAAGAAGAGAAGAATGAGATACATTAATCTGCCGAATGAGGAGCCTATTTATAGGCAAATTTGGCTAATGAAATGAGGATGAAAAATAGCCACGTTGAGCTCTTGCAATTTCCACAAAAGCAGCCTAGTCAAAGAAAGTTTGCTGCATGTATTCTTTGACTTCACCTAACATTTCTCCCACTTGAAGATTTGATTTCAATCATGTCTTCACACAGTCAATACAGCAGCTCATGCTTCCTTTCTTATACTTGCAGTTTAACTGAAGTCGAACATAACTTCAGTTTGTTAGTGGTCACCGCCTTTGTGAACATATCAGCTGGATTTCTGCTTCCAGGAATCTTCTCAAGCATCAAGATTCCATCCTCCAAAACTGATCTGATGAAATGGTACCGAACTTGTATATGCTTCGTCCTTGCATGATAAACAGGATTCTTTGCCAAATGAATAGCACTTTGACTGTCACAGTGTAACGTGCTATCTTCAACCTTCTGACCCAACTCCTCAAGGAATGATCTCAACCATATCATCTCCTTGCTAGCTTCTGTCACTGCAACATACTCAGCTTCAGTAGTCGAAAGTGCAACAATCTTTTGCAACTTGGACACCCAGCTTACTACCGTACCACCTAATGTGAACACATATCCAGTAGTACTCTTTCTGCCGTCTAGGTCACCACCCATGTCGGCATCTACAAAACCTTGTAAGCCTGAATCTGAATTTCTGAAGCACAGAGATGAACTAATAGTACCTTTCAAATATCTGAGAATCCACTTCACTGCTTCCCAGTGTTGTTTTTCTGGATTGCTCATAAACCTGCTCACAACTCCCACTGCATGTGCTATGTCTGGTCTGGTGCACACCATTGCATACATGAGGCTTCCGACAGCAGATGCATAAGGAACCTTATTCATATAAGCATGCTCCTGCTCCGTCGATGGTGATTGAGCTTTGGTTAGTTTGAAATGACTAGCAAAAGGAGTACTAACCGGTTTAGCTTCATCCATGTTGAATCTGCTAAGCACCTTTTCACGTACTCTGTCTGAGATAACTTCAAGACTCCGTTCACCCTATCTCTCAAGATCCTCATACCAAGAATTTGTTTTGCAGCTCCCAAATCCTTGATTGCAAATTCCTTTGATAACTCTCTCTTGAGTTTATCAATCTCCTCCAGATAAGATCCTGCTATCAACATGTCATTCACATATAACAGTAGAATGATATAGGAACCATCAATCTTCTTCACATAACAACAGTGATCCGCCTGGCACCTCAGGAAACCGTTGTTATTCATGAATCCGTCAAACTTCTTGTACCACTGTCTTGGAGCTTGTTTGAGACCGTACAAGCTCTTCTGAAGTTTGCACACCATTTTCTCTTTCCCTCGTACTTCAAATCCCTGTGGCTGCTTCATATAAATTTCTTCATCCAAGTCACCATGAAGAAACGCCGTCTTTACATCCAACTGCTCCAGATGTAAGTCTTCCTTAGCCACTAGTCCAAGTACTGTTCTGATAGTGGTCAACTTAACCACAGGAGAGAAAATCTCGGTATAATCAATGTCTTCCCGCTGTTGAAAACCTTTCACAACAAGTCTCGCTTTGTACCACTTGCTACCATCAACTTCTTCTTTGATCCGGTACACCCACTTGTTGTGTAATACCTTTTTGCCTTCCGGAAGTTCTGTCATCTCCCATGTCTGATTGGATGACAGTGAATCCATCTCGTCTTTCATGGCTAACTCCCACTTGGTTGAATCATCATTTTGCATCGCTTCTTCAAAGGTTTCCGGTTCACCTTTATCAGTCAGCAAAATATAGTGAAGTGCAGGGGAGTATTTCTGAGGTGGTCTGATTGTTCTTGACGATCTCCTGAGTTCAATTATCGGAGTTTGTGGGTCAGCTTCATGCTTCTGGCTCGCTCATTCAGGGTCCTGTTCATTCTTTCAGCTACACCATTCTGTTGAGGTGTACCAGGAATGGTTTTCTCTATCTTGATCCCGTTCTGTGCACAATATTTCTTGAACTCAAAATCTTCATATTCTCCTCCGTTATCAGACCGTAAACACTTCACCTTCAAGTTGGTCTCATTCTCCACCATGACTTTCCACCTCTTAAAGGTCTCGTAAACATCAGATTTATTTTTCAGAAAATAAACCCAAACCTTCCTGCTCGAATCATCGATAAATGTGACATAATATCGTGAGCCTCCAAGGGATGTCACAGGAGATGGCCCCCACACGTCAGTATGAACCAGCTCCAACTTTGCTGCTTTCGGTTCTCTACCGCCTTTCGAAAAGCTCACTCTTTTCTGCTTTCCAAGAACACAACTTTCACACAGTTTGTGTTCGACAATTTTTAACTCCGGTAGCTTCCCTTTTGACATCAGCATTTTCATTCCTTTCTCACTCATATGTCCAAGTCTACAGTGCCATAGACTTGAGTTAGCTCCAGCATCCACAGCTGCTAACATGTCTCTGCAACTGGAAGTCATGTAGAGGGTTCCAGTTTTCGTTCCTCGAGCAACAATCATGGCTCCTTTGCTCACTTTCCAAGAGTCATCACCAAAGGTCACTTTATGGCCTTCGTCATCGAGTTGTCCCACTGAGATCAGATTTCGGGTCAACTTTGGTACATGCCTCACTTTGTTGAGCTTCCAGATGGATCCGTTTGACATTTTCAAACTGATATCACTCATACCAGCTATTTCCAACGGTTTTCCATCAGCCAAGAAAACTTTTCCGTAATTACCAGCAATGTAATTACTAAACACCTCACGATCACCGGTGGTATGAAATGAAGCTCCCGAATCCATAACCCAAGAATCAACCGGGCTTTCCATGGATAGTACTAAGGCATCATGTACATCCTCAGTAACAGCATTTGCATTATTCTTGGGTGATCTGCAGTCCTTTTTCATGTGGCCAGTTTCACCACAGCTCCAGCACTTCAATTTCTTTTCAAAGGTATTTTTGTCTTTTCCATTCCTTGACTTGGATCTGCCACGCCATCGGTTAGAATTCTTTTCAGCACTTCTGCCCCTACTTCTGTTTTCGAGATTTAGGGCAGATCTCGATGATGTTGCTTCTCCCGACCCTCCTGCGAACTTCTTCACCAAGGATTCGATCTCTGACATCGTTGAATTGTAACTTTCCCTTTCCAGCAGAATTGCTAACCGCTTGCCCGCATCGGCTCCCAAACATTTGGTAAAGACGCCAAAAGAATAAGTGCACGAATTTCATCATCAAACTTGATATCAACCGATGTTAGCTGGAAAACAATCGTGTTGAATTCATTGATGTGTGTCGCCACCGAAGCACCTTCCTCCATCTTCAAGTTGAATAATTTTTTCATGAGGAACACTTTATTATTTGCAGATGGCTTCTCGTACATGTCCGATAAAATGGACATCATCTCCTCCGTGGTTTTTGCCTCAGCCACGTTGTGGGCCACGTTCTTTGTTAGGGTCAATCGTATTACCCATAACACTTGTCGGTCAAGAAGCTCCCACTCATCATCCTCCATCTTTTCTGGCTTCACCCCAGATAGAGGTTGATGTAGCTTCTTGTTATACAGATAATCTTTAATCTGTAACCGCCAAAACGTGAAATCTGTACCGTCGAACTTATTGATTTCAGGTCCCGATCCGTCATTTCCGGCCATCGCCTCTACTGCCTTAATAAAATTTCAAAAAATCTTTTCTGATGTGGAAGATCAGACAAAACTGCAACCACAGAGCATACTCAGATTTTTAAGAAATTTTTCACCAAGGCTCCCGAACACCGTAACAGCTCTGATACCAGTTGTTATGGATTATGCCGGAGTGATCATGACGATAATAATAATGCGGAATAAAACAATCAATAAGAACACCAAGATTTACGTGGTTCACCCAATATAGGCTACGTCCACGAAGCTGCTGTAATATTTATAACCGGAGAAATATTACAAGTGTATACAAAACACTATATCTCACCACACCCAAACCCCGAGTATTACCGAGAAATAATTCTCTAACTCACAAGAGATCTCCGAAAAAAACACTCTCTTTATTTTCTTCTCTCTTTGTTAATACAAAAGAAGAGAAGAATGAGATACATTAATCTGCCAAATGAGGAGCCTATTTATAGGCAAATTTGGCTAATGAAATGAGGATGAAAAATAGCCACGTTGAGCTCTTGCAATTTCCACAAAAGCAGCCTAGTCAAAGAAAGTTTGCTACATGTATTCTTTGACTTCACCTAACAGTTTAAACATTGAAGAAAATGTTGTTACTTGAAACATCATATTTCTCCACTCTCACACTTGTCAATCTTCTTAAGCTCACTAGACTCAATACTTCAAGCTTCTTAAATTTTCTGCCCTTGAAAAGTAATTCTTCGCCTTCATATGCAAACATAACCATCTGTAGGAATACCAGATTGGGCAAATCTTCAAGATGTTGTAATGGATCCTCTCCTAGTCTATTCCACATTAATATTAATACAGTTTGAATACCTCATTCGGGATTGTTTCGATTGGAGCCTCTCTGAGATTCAATACCTTCAGGAGTTTGCACTAGCCCAAAAACTTTTGTAAATCGAGTTCTGATTTTGAATCAGGAGCAAACTCCAACCAAAACAAAGACCGAAGATACTTCACGTCAGGGAATTCTTCTCTCTCTTTGAATCTACCATGAATTGCCATGCATCGGATCTTATCAGGATACACCATTTCTCCTTTAAAAACATTTTGTTCTCTTGATTTTGAAATGATGTATTCTCTTAGAATGTCGTGGATACAAAGCAAACCTGGACTTCCATCATCATATGTATCTGCAACCTGGATTAGACTTCTGTTGAGAAGCTCATTCAGATAGGTCTCTGCCACATCTTCCGTTGTCATTCCTTCTTTTCCCTCCACAAAACCTTCTGCTACCCATAGTTGAATTACTTCCCACTTTGCGAACAAATAATCTTCTGGAAAGATGCTAAAGTACAAGAAACAAGCTTTGAGATAATAGGGCAAGTCATAATAACTTAGAGACCATAATCTATTTATTCTTTTGAGATAGTCTCCCTGTAATTCAACACCAATCGTAAGCTCAAATATTTTCCCCAATCCACCCATGCCCACCACTGAAACGACCATAAGCCCATCACCAGTCGGCTTGAGCCACCCAAAAAGTTGTTTCTTTGGTTCTTCAATGCCCACAACCTCTTCTTCTTCCAATAGAAGAGCATCACCTCGAGTGTCATACGTTTTGCTGCTTGATCCTTGTTGATCATTGAAATCATAAATGTCTTTGAATCTCTGTTGAGTCTTGGCAACATTTTCCATTCTCAACTTTATTTTTTGGAACTCAGACGCAGTTTGGTGGCGGACCATAAACTTTTTCACCAGGGCACACATCTTGTTGATGTATCGTTTGCATCCATGTGCATCACGCCGTAGGCGGACAAGTTCGAGCAAGTATTTTTCAAGAACATCTTCAGTGTCGTAAGCGATCTCGCGCACTTTGTTGACCCATTCTTTGAGTTGAGGATGATCAGTTTCTTATTTTTCATCTGTCCCAATTCATCTCGAACATACACGGCATTGTCTCCGATCCCTCCAACCAATTCTTGCTCCCCTTGGAGGAACAGAGTAAGCTGGTTGACGAGAAAGGATGCTGCACTCTCTGCCATCTTTTATTCTCCTACGCTGAAGTGTCCAATTGAAATTCAGAACCCTGATGAAAATCAAACTAATGAAAAACTAAACAACAACAATTTATACACAGACAAATTGATATCAGTTACGAGGACCAAAAGCCTATATAAAACTATAAGCCAGCTTACAAGACCAATTTAATTATAAGTTTCCATATTAAACTACAACTAATCTGAAGGCAATCAATTGTTTTGGGTTTATGAGATGATATGTATCTGGCTATATGGATGGGATGTACGAGACATGAATAGAAATGCGATAAAAACATGATGAAATAATATGTTGTTTTGTATAATTTTGTAAGGTTATTGTTATTATTATTATATTATCTTTTAATTGCCCTTTTCAATTTCTACTCATCCTATATGAATAAAAACACGATGAAATATGGATAACCAAACGATATCTTATAGTATCATCTCATAAACCCAAAATAATTGATTTATATTTAAGTTTAAAAATAAATTTTCCATATTTCATGAGAAAAAAGAGTTATAATGCTCGTAATCATATATTTTTTAACCTTTCTCATTTTTTTTATTCAAAAACCTAATTCAAAAATAAATCAATCAGAGTAAAATATTAATTATTTTTTTTATTTTTGGGTTGTGGAGAAAACCATTTTGTCAAACAGATAAACAAGAAATATTCCAAAAGTTGATATAATTAAAAAAAATTATAATTAAAGTTCACAGTTTTTTACTTTTGATTTTGTTTGGTTTTTTAAAAAAATTATGAACACATATTTATTCTATTAACATACCGAAATTTATAAAATCAGGTGACATTCCAGGTAGTATGATTATCTTTCAAATTGAAAATCATCGAATTTTATTGTCTAATCATCAATCTTCGAGAAAATTAAAAATTGGATATGCCAATAAAAATATGACCAATATAGCCAAAATTTAAAAGTTAAAGGACTAATACAGAACTTTAACTAGTTAAAAGAATAAAAGAGAAAAAAAATAAAATTAGAGAACGTATACAGAACTTTGACTAGTTAAAGGTCTAAAAGAAAAAACAGGTAAAGTTATAGGACCGAAATGGTTTTTTTTTCCCTTTTTTTATTTATTGAAACATATTGGACTAAAAATGTCACACGTGAATACAAATATGACTAAAATTGACATTTTTTCCTTTTTATAAAATAGTTGTCCAAGCATATATTTATTCTTAAAACAACTTTTAAAATATAGTAAATTTTTTCGTAAAAAAAAGTTTTATAAAAATATTTTATAAATATTTGTTCAATATGATTCAGATTCATACAATCAAGAGTACTAGTAGATGACTTACCTGATGTGGTCGTTTCCATGTTGTGTGCATATAGATAGTACTTGGCTTAGATTATCTGTGTCAAAAAAATGAAACTAACGTACAAGTGATATAAGTAAGTTTCTAATCTTCAAGTGTAAGCAAACGTATATACTATGAGCGAAAAATTGTAATATTGGTCGTATATGTCTTTTTGCTGGTTTATGTCTATATTAACAATGTTGATCTTAGAAGTTTGGCTAAACTTATAAGCTCTATACAAGCTTACGTGCATCTGCAATCAAATTCATTTCCTCTTGTCCTCTTTATGCTAATTACTATGTCTCTTCTGTTTATGGCAGGTAATGTACTCATTTCTTGATCGGCTCATCAATCTGGGGCTTCCTCGCACGC
The DNA here is from genome assembly GCF_033568475.1 of Henckelia pumila. Classification (NCBI taxonomy): domain Eukaryota; kingdom Viridiplantae; phylum Streptophyta; class Magnoliopsida; order Lamiales; family Gesneriaceae; genus Henckelia; species Henckelia pumila. Next base: position 11,754,289 of record NC_133121.1, read on the forward strand.
GAGATTTTCAAGGGGTGACCTCCAATAGCTTTGATGGAAATGGCAACTACAGCCTGGGCTTTCGTGAACAGAGTGTGTTCCCAGAGATAAGTTATGATGTGCTTGGTAAGCCAAGGGGGATGGATGTTTGTATCTCAACCACGGCTGAGATGGATAAAGAAGCATACAGGTTACTGGCTTTAATGGGTATGCCATTTAGAGAAGGTAGCGGGCCATCTACTGAGGTACGAAAGAAGAAGCTCAAGTTTCATCATTTCGACACGAAAACAAAAACAAAACAGAGAACCAAGAAGTGAACTTAGCTCATGTACCCTTCATTCCATGGCTTTCTCAAGCATTATTGTATGATGAAAGCTGCTCATATACTGGCTAATCTCGTGTACTTTGGTAATTAGTTGATTCTTGAATTTTTTTTCTTTCTTTCACAATGTTAAGATTTCTTGATTTGAGCATCTGAAAACTGGGAACTTTCAGTAGATGTGAAACATAAAACAGTATATGTATTAAGTGAGCACGATCAACGAGAAGAAATCTTGAGTTTATCATGCAAAAATAATGAAAATTACAAGTGACACCAATTTATGGCAACAGATGCTTCTGGACAGGAGACACATGTAATACAGCTCTTTGTACAACGTTCACTGCAAAGATAACAAGGAAACCATAATTCTTGCATCTTAATAACACAGTAATCGTCATACAACAGTAACAAACAACAGTAACAAACGTATCCCACCACTAAAATTATTTCTCATTTCCATTGGGGGTCCAAATTAGATTTCTACATGTCTAAAGTAATTCAGAGACGGGCTACACTGCATAGATTTCTATATGTAAGTTTCATGATTGAGGAATACATCATCCACCTTTCAGATGACTCAAAGTCGTGCGTTGATAGAGATGAAGGATTTACATAGTTCAAGTATTAGGATCCAAAATCATGGTTCAATTCCACAAATTAAAACAATTTGCACAGGGTTTAGCTAAAGGTGGCAAATGTAACTTTAGATCACTATTTACCAAAAAAAACCTTCTTTGAAAGGCTTATATACCTGTAATACGTCTGCTTGGGTCGAAAACTAGCATTTTTTCTAATAAATCCAGAGCCCCCGGAGAAGTGTTACGAAATCTAGCAGAAAATTGTTGCGTCGGGTATTGCGGGAGCTGTCTCACGTATCTTCTGGCATTGTCACTCCTAAGAAATCCAAGACTAGCATCATCGGGAGAGCCAATGAGCTATTGCGATTCCGAAAAACATAAAGAGCAAAAGCAAGAAGAAACTACATCAGTTTGTTAATACATTACAAAAAACAGATGAACAAGAACAAGAAGAAACCAATTCAGTTTGTTTTTATAGATTAAAGTTGTCAAGAAAACCGGAATGGTTAAGATGAAATTCGAATAAGTCAAAAAAATTTGATATGTACATCAGGTATCATTTGTCCATTAGAAAATACCTCTGTGATAAGTTTCAGCTGATGTACAAGCTGTTTCTTTGGTTCTTCAATGCCCACAACCTCATCTTCTTCCAATAGAAGAGCGTCACCTCGAGTGTCATACGTTTTGCTGCTTGATCCTTGAAATCATAAATCCCTTTCAATGTCATCTGAGTCTTGGCAACGTTTTCCATTCTCAACTTTATTTTTTGGAACTCAGACGCAACACCATAACAAAGTAGTGTTTCAAAACATACAACCGAGATCAAAATCATGCACATACGCGATGCCAAATTTAGAGTAAAACAACATCATAAAAAAAATTTATAAGCACCCAATTTATGTTCTTATTAAATTTAAAAACAGTTTATCTCAATAATGTTCTACCACGTTTGATTTACCCATACTTCCATCACTACTTAGTTTGTGTATATCCACCGTGTTTTGAAGATTCATACATTTTCCTTCAAAAAACACAAACAAGAACTCATCCTCCTAGCATAAACCAAAACAAAACTGATCACATATGGTCTGAAAATCACTTAACCTCCTATTTCGTTAAATACAGAGATTACCGAAAACAAATAAATGAAAAAATCAATAGGGACGAGAAAAGAGGGTTCAATCATAAAAATGGGACCTGAATTTTGGCTCTTCTCCATCGGTATCTCGCTCTGGCCGGTGGTGGACCACCTGTGATGGTGGCGTTGATGAATCAAAGGGATGAAGACATAGAAGAATTTCTTACGGTATCGGGCACAATATCATGGGAATTTGCAAGAGAAATTCGCTAGTGATAGATCCCGCCACCCAGTTCCTCCTCTTTCCCCGCTGCCCAAACATCACGAGAGAAGGAAATATGAAGAACTAATTGAAAGAGGGAAGGAAGAGGAATGAACGAATAAAATCATTTTAGAAATTGAAGAAATAATTATTTCGATGTGGCGGAGGAAAGAGGAATGAGCAAATAAAATAATTTTAGAAATTGAAGATTAAAAGATGAAAATGAGGAAAGAGGAATGAGCAAATAAAATAATTTTAGAAATTGAAAATTAAAAGATGAAAATGTGGCTAAAAAAGTTTGGTGGTTTGAATGAGGTGTAAACACTATCTATAAACTCGAGTTAGAAACCGATATACTGTGTTGCTCTGTCAAACACTATCTACAAACACTATTTTATGAGGTGTAAACACTATCTACACTTTATTAATTTGTGAACCAAAATCAAAGTTTTACATTGTGTATTGTCAAAATTTTCATTTGTTAATACAAATTTGAAATTTTTTTGATGATGCTTTTGTAAATTCGATGAATATGATGAGGTCAAAATTGACAAATTATGTGTATGTTTAATAAAGATGGAATTTCCCATAAAATTATAATACCAAAACTCGTTTGTTTTTGTTGGCTTGTATAAATCTATATCTATCATAAAATATTCAGTTGCCTAAAAGTTTAAAATTATATTAATACATTCGTGTTAAGTAAATAAAACATCATGATCTTCTTTTATGATACATTTGAATCATAGAAAGTTATATTAAAGAGTGATATGATAAATTAAATTAAATATTAAAAAATTTAGATTAAGATTTTAAAAAAAAGGAAAATTTTCTATAAATCCCCAAAAGCAAATTCAAGTTGTTTCTGATAAGTCCCTGTGTAAGATATTGTGTGTTTCCACTGCTTGACAAAACTCTGACATTTATTTTAGCTCTATAATTGAGCCCAAAATACGAAATACCCTCAATTGTTTTTGAAACCCAACAGTATCCTTTATTTTTAAAAATAAAATAAAATTCTTATAAGACAACGTACAATATGAGTTTTTTCCCCTCATTCTTGTTGAAAGTCTCCCAAAATTTATACCTCAACCATAAACAAGGACCCCACAGTTATTTCAATCAGATCCATCTTTTTCATATTAGAAATAATTAAAAAAATACTTTTCATAGAAAATTTTACAAAAATCGTCACGTAAATTGGCCTGTTTTGGCTTTTGGTAATGTGATAAAGTAGCCAAAAGTTGTTCTTAGTTCGATAAGTGTGCCTTTATAAAACAAACAAAAAAACTTTTAATCGTTTTCGTCAGAGTGCTGACGTGGTACGTGGAAACTGCTAGCTTAACGTAGGATATATGGCATCTCTCACATTACATCAATAATGATCCGATGAAAATGAAGAAAAGAATCATATACAATTTATTGGACTAAAGCCAAACTAACTACTAATAAAATTAAGAAACCAAAACAAATCAACTTACATGAATATTTTTTATAGTTTCTCTAGCATTTAATATTCGATTCATGTTAAGTGGCCACTTTAAGATGGATATATGGTGATCGTTCTAATAATTTAATAGTTTTTTGTCCAAGATTTATCCTTCCCTAAAATCATATTTTAGACTCAAATCAATTAACTATTTTAAGGTGGATCCAGTTTTCCGTTCACAAGACTTCATGAACCTAAGATATCATTTAAGAAAAATCGGATGTATTTGATATTTCAACTTATAGAAACATATAATGCTACTCATAATTGTAATTAAATCTTTTTATAAAATAATAATGAGATGTGTAAATTAAGTCGAAATTGTCGGTATAATTTCTTCGGGTGTTGTCTCAAATTCAAAATTTTTCCTTTTTTGATCCCGAGAATAGCATGAGGTCACAAATAAGAATGTCAACGGAGCGGGTTCGGGGCGACTTTTGCCATATGCGGGACCCATCCCGCCGGGTATAAATTGGACCCGGACCCAGACCCGCCCCGCCTTTTTTGGGACCCCCTCCGCATTAAAACCCGGTTGAACCCGTCAACACGCTTAGATTTAAATTTAAATTTATTAATTGAATTATTAAATTTTAAATATACATACATGCATATATATTAAATGAAATATATATAATATATGTAAGTGCATATTTAATTATATATTTTATATAAATATATCCACTATATATTTAATATATTATATTACATATGTAGATAATATATATATATATATATATATATATATATATATATATATATATTTACAGAATATATAGATATATGCGGGTTCACTGAAACCTCGGACCCGTCCTGAACCCGTTGACCAAGACCCGACCCCCTCGCCCACAACCCGTTTGATCGGGTTTTAACCTGCCCCAGACGGGACGGGTCCATTGCCATCCTTAGTCACAAAAGGTTTTTTTTAAAAAAAACCTTTTTTGGAACAAATTAAGAATTTTATCAAGTTCATGCTTCACATAACTGTGTTAGAAGCAAGATTGATTTTTTCTTCTTCTTCTGCATTTTTGTAAATGGTGTAACATTATAATTTGACATTTTTACCTTTAAAAGACTTATCATATTCCACAATTATCCTCAATGTTTATAAATGTTTTTGGAGATTTTTAAAATGTTAACTTTTATTCATGAATCATATTTTATTATAAGAATTTATTTTTAAAAAAATATTCTGTAAGTTTTATAAATTTCATTTCATGTATTTTTTTTTACATATTTTGTCGTTTGTATTTTTATGTTTATTAATCCTATAATATAAAATTTCAAGCATTCTTCGATACTGTTGTGAAAAAGTAAAAATTTATGGTAAAAAGTAAAAACTCCAAAACTCAAAATATATCAAACTCTACACTTTATAATATTTTTCTCTCAACTCAATTGTATTTTTCATCACAAATGAAGACCTATTTATAGATCCACATTTGAGATTAGTCCAAAAATTAAAACATCATCATCTACATCATCACACACTAATTTTTCACATTTTACAACTCAATATTCAACATTCAATATTAAACAATAATAAAATAATATATTTTCAACACTCCCCCTTGTGATGATGATCGTCATATGATGATTGTATTTATTATGTGTTTTATGTTGCCTCGTTAAAAACCTTACTAGAAAAAACCCAGTGGGATAAAAATCATAGCAAGGAAAAAAGAGTGCAGCCACGTAACCATAGCAAGGAAAAAAGAGTGCAGCCACGTTAACATGAGTGATTCTTCACATATTCCGCAGATTGCGCATCCCAATGTTGTATATATGTTTTCTGAATATCGTCGTGGGAAGTGCCTTTGTGAAGAGATCTGATGAGTTCTCACTTGATTGAATATAACAGATATCAATATCTTTATTCTTCTCAAGTTTTTGAGTGTAGGCAAAGAACTTTGGGGGTATATGTTTTGTTCTGTCACTTTTGATGTATCCTTCTTTCATTTGAGCAATACATGCAGCATTGTCTTCATACAAAGTCACAGGCTTCTTGTTTACTGTCAATCCACATGATATTTGAATATGTTTGGTCATTGACTTTAACCATACACTTTCACGACTTGCTTCATGTAATGCAATAATCTCGGCGTGATTTGATGAAGTTGTTACGAGTGTTTGTTTCTGTGAACGCCAAGAAATTGCGGTGCCTCCACGAGTAAATACATATCCGGTTTGGAAACGTGCCTTATGTGGATCAGATAAATATCCAGCATCAGCATAACCAATGATACTTTGATTGGTGTCTTTTGAGTACAAAAGTCCCAAATCTGTCGTTCCTCATAGATAACGGAATATATGTTTAATTCCGTTCCAGTGCCTCTTTGTTGGATATGAACTTAATCTTGCCAATAAATTTACAGCAAAAGATATATCAGGTCTAGTGCAATTTTCAAGATACATAAGGGCACCAATGACACTTAGATATGGTACTTCTGGACCAAGAATAACTTCATCATCCTCACATAGACGGAATGGATCCTTTTCTATGTTTAATGATCTTACAACCATTGGAGTACTTAATGGATTTGATTTATCCATATTAAAACGTTTAAAGATCTTTTCTGTATAATTTGCCTGATGAACAAAAATTTCACATTCTTTTTGTTCGATTTGCAAACCCAGACAGTACTTGGTTTTTTCAAGATCCTTCATTTCAAATTCTTCCTTCAAGTACATCATAACTTCTTGAATTTCTTTATTCGTTTCAATGATGTTTAAATCATCAACATATACAGCAATAATTACACATCCGGATGTTGTTTTCTTGATGAAAACACAAGTGCATATTGGATCATTTACATATCTCTTTTTTATCAAGTGATCACTTAGCCGATTATACCACATTCGGTCGGATTGCTTCAACCCATATAATGATCTTTGCAATTTTACAGAATAAAATTCTCTGGGTTTTGAACTTTGTGCTTCATGCATCTTAAATCCTTCAGGGATTTTCATATATATATCACTATCAAGTGATCCATATAAGTAAGCCGTAACAACATCCATCAGACACATTTCCAAATTTTCAGAGACTGCCAAACTAATCAAATATCGAAACGTAATTGCATCCATAACAGGAGAATACGTTTCTTCATAATCAATTCCAGGCCTTTGAGAAAAACCTTGTGCAACAAGTCTAGCTTTATATCTGGCTATTTCATTTTTTCTCATTTTGCTTTCGAATAAAAACTCATTTGTATCCAACAGGTTTTACACCTTCAGGTGTAAGGACTATAGGTCCAAAAACATTGTGTTTATTTAGCGAATCCAATTCAACCTGGATGGCATCTTTCCATTTTGCCCAATCATGACGAGTTTTACATTCACCAAAGGATTTTGGTTCATGATCCTCGTTTTTATTTATGATGTCACATGCCACATTATAAGAAAATATCTCATCAATATCTTCTATATCTTTTCGGTTCCATATTTTTTCAGTATTAATATAATTGATAGAGATTTCACGATTCTCGTCAGTTTGTGGTTCTGACAGAACATTTTCATCATCAGGTGTTTCTTCTGGAACATCATTTTCTATTTTATGATCATCGTGTTTCTCTATGCCTTTTCTTTTCCGAGGATTTTTATCCTTGGAACCGACTGGCCTTCCACGCTTCAAGCGTTTTATGACATTATGAGTGTCTTCAATTTGTTTTTTTGGAATTTCAATTCGAGCAGGGGCATTTACAGCGTGTATATATGATTTTTTACCCCTTTTGTGTCTGCAAATGCATCTGGCATTTGATTTTGCAATTCTTTGCAAGTGTACAATTTGTTGTACATCTTTCTCACATTGTTTGGTCCTTGGATCCAAATGTAACAATGATGGTACATAACATGTGATTTTTTTTTCGATGTGTTTATTTTCTCCCCCTAACATTGGGAAGATTTCTTCATTAAAATGACAATCAGCAAAACGTACTGTAAACACATCGCCTGTTTGAGGCTCAAGATATCGAATGATTGATGGGCTATCATAACCGATATAAATACCTATTTTTCTTTGAGGACCCATTTTTTTATCATTGAGGTGGTGCAATAGGCACATACACCGTACATCCAAAAATTCTCAGATGAAAAATATTTGGTTCTTTACCAAATGCAAGCTGCAATGGAGAGAATTTATGATATGCACTTGGTCTGATGCGAATTAATGCTGCAGCATGTAAAATTGCATGTCCCCATATAGAAATAGGGAGTTTTGTTCTCATAATCATTGGTCTAGCAATCAGTTGTAGACGTTTAATCAATGATTCAGCTAATCCATTCTGTGTATGAACATGAGCAACATGATGTTCAACAGTAATTCCCATTGACATACAATAGTCATTGAAAGTTTGGGAAGTAAATTCTCCAGCATTATCAAGTCTTATTTTCTTGATTGTATAATCGGGAAATTGATTCCGCAATTTTATTATTTGAGTCATTAGTCTTGCAAATGCCACATTCCGAGTTGACAATAAGCATACATGTGACCATGTGCTGGAGGCATCGATCAATATCATAAAATATCGAAATGGTCCACATGGTGGATGAATTGGCCCACAAATATCACCCTGAATACGTTCAAGAAATATGGGTGATTCTGTTTGGATTTTAGCTGGCGATGGTCTTATAATAAGTTTTTCAAGAGAACATGCTTTACATTGAAACTTATTATTCTGAAAGATCTTCTGGTCTTTCAATGGATGACCATGCGTATTTTCAATAATTCTTCGCATCATTATTGAACCAGGATGTCCCAATCGATCATGCCAATTGGTTAATATTGAAGAACTATTAACCACCATATTTGATTCGATTGGCCTTATATGTGTATAATGCAATCCAGTAGGGAGCATTGATAATTTTTCAACCACATATTTCTTTCCTGATTTATATGTGGTAAGACACATATATTTTTGATTTTCATCAGTTATCGTCTCAGTATCATATCCATGAGAATATATGTCATTAAAACTCAACAAATTTCTTTTCGATTGTGGTGAATATAAAGCATCATTTATCAGAAATTTTGTAACATTTGGTAACAAAAATTGTGCTTTACCACAACCTTCAATCAAGTCTACAGGACCTGATATGGTATTCACCATTACTTTTGTTGGTTTTATTTTCAAGAAATATCTTTCATCTCGCAGAATAGTGTGCGTTGTACCACTATCTGGTATGCAAATTTCCATGATATTATTTCCATATTTGCTCATAGCATTTTCATATCAAACTTCACAAAAATATAATAAAAAAAAATCAAGGATAATATATATATGCAAAATATAGCATGTTTCATAAGAATGCATGAAAAATATAGCATGTTACATTCTAGTCCCACCAATATATTAATCAATGTTCTCGAAATCAATTGAAAAAATCGGCAGCATTGAAATAAGTTGAACCACTTAAATGGTTACTGTTTTCAACAAAATTGGTCTCTTTTTCTTTCCCCTTTATCGATACTTTAAAGAGCTTACATAAGTGCTCAGGGGTACATGACCAATTTCTTGGAGTGCCACATTTATAATAAGCACTCTCATATCTTTTTGAGTGATTTTTATTTTCACTCATATTTTCATGCTGCCCTTTTGGGTGGTTCGTGACGTTCTTTTGAGATTAGTTATTGAAGTAACTATCTCGATTATTTTCATATCCACGGCCTTAACCACGACCGCGATCATTTTTACGTCCACGTTCATGACCACATCCACTTCCTCGACCACGACTAAAATCTTGTTTATGCCTTTGATTTTGGTTTTCATTTTTCATTACGACATTTGCTTCAGGAAATGTCGTTGATCCAGTGGGTCGGGATTGATGATTTCTTATTAACAATTCGTTGTTCTTTTCTAGTGATATCGAGAGCAACGAATTTAAGTTTTGCCAAATTTGACATGATGGTACTAGAAAAACAACAATGCATTTTATTAGTTAATTTCCATTAATATGACAATACAAAATAATGGATAAACGATGAGTACAAGTATGTTTAAAAATAGATAAAATGTGTGCGGTGAAAAATCGCTGGTGAGTACAAGACTCGTGAGCATGATGATCATAGCCGTTATAAAAAATAGCCTTATAAATGCCATCATCTTCATCTTCGAAAAATCGAGAAAATATTTTGAGAGAAAGAATGAATTTTGGTGTGATTGAAAATGAGTTTGAGTGAACATATTTATAGGCAAAAAACTAGCCGTTTTGTGACCGTTGGGGGTAAGGAAAAAATTGAGTATATGTTGAATAAAATTTGTGATAATGATGCAATGCATATAATGATAATCATAATTAAATAATTATGTATATCATATCACATTATTATAATATTGGTGTCGTAGACAACTTTTTATATAATATTATGAAATTATACCAATATAGTTAGTATAAAGTCAGGTATAGTATATCATATCACATTATTATAAGATCGGTGTCGTAGACAACTTTTTATATAATAACATGAGATTATACGAATATGGTTAGTATAAAAATACACAATAATTTATATCATATCACGTTATTATAAGGTTAGTGTCATAGACAACCTTTTATATAATAACATGAAATTATATATTAATACAGTTAATATATATACATAATAAATATATATCACGTTATTGTTTAAAAACCTTAGAGGCTTTTATACTTGTCGTATCCCTTACCGGGAGTGTGGGATGTCGTCTTAACATCCTCCCAGGATTTATAACAAATTTTGAAAAAAACTATTTTTTTCATAACATGATATTATATATTAATATATACACAATAAAAATATATAAACAGTAAAATAAAAATTCTTACTTGTTGAATATTTTTGACTTCTTCTTGTATTTTGGAGCGTCGGAAAATATAGAGAACCTTCGAACGATCGTGCTGATAACGTGTTGTGAAAAAGTAAAAATTTATGGTAAAAAGTAAAAACTCCAAAACTCAAAATATATCAAACTCTACACTTTATAATATTTTTCTCTCAACTCAATTGTATTTTTCATCACAAATGAAGACCTATTTATAGATCCACATTTGAGATTAGTTCAAAAATTAAAACATCATCATCTACATCATCACACATTAATTTTCCACATTTTACAACTCAATATTCAACATTCAATATTCAATAATAATAAAATAATATATTTTCAACAGATACAACATATTTGAACTAATATTTATATAATTTTCATATTCGGAAAGCTTTTTCGATTATAATTTGTCCTATAAATATGGATGGGGAAAATAATTGTTTTGGTCTACTAACTTGTCTATTTTTTAGTTTTGGTTCTTTAACTTTTAAACTTTGGTTTTGGCATACTAAATTTTAATTTTCGCTGATTTTGTTCCAACCGCTTATGACACCGGAAAATGCTGATATGAAATCGAAAAATGATGACATGACATCGAAAAATGCTGACGTGTGAAACTATCATAGACTCACATCAATAATTGGACCAAAATCACAAAAAAAAAAAAAAAAAAAAAAGTTTGTGTACACAAACCAAACTTTTAAAAATTAATAGACCAAACAAAAAATATTTTCCTATATGAATGTCCTATTGTTAATCAGACAATTGAATTTAAATAAAGAATTTTCGAAGTATCTAGTCAAAATTTCTCCAATCTTCGACAATATATGCAAACCAATGAATTTCGAACTACCACTTTATTCTCCAAGCACACTTCTTTTCGCATAACTTGTTACAAAAATATATTGTATCATCTTCAAATTCATTAAATTATATTTTAAATTTCACCAATTTTAATTTTTTTTTTCTAAGTTTTGCACTTGCGAACATATCCAATTTCACCTAAATAAAAAAAACTTTTTTTTTAGAAAATAATACGGAAACTTCTAGTCATATATCTATTTAATTACTATGTACTAGAGAGATTGAAATCCATTCTACAAAATAATACATTAGTAATATATCGATTAATTAATATCTATATAAATTATTAAATTTCATGGTCTTAATATTATTAATTTATATGGATTTTTCTGTAAAATGATTTTTTTTTAAAAAAAAAAAAGAAAAGAAAAGTATTTGTTGGAGATCAAACTCTAGAATTTCGGTGATAACAAAGTAAAAACAAAACCAAGTAATTAATTTGATCGGACTCAAGACTAAAGATTTCAATCTTCGAAAACTTACCAGATCTAAGTTCTATACAGATCAAATTTCACGAATCCTATTGCACCGGATAAATTGACAAGCAGATCAAAGCCTCATCCGAAGTTTAACCGTTGAAGAAATCGACAAAAATATTTAATGAGATTTTGAACGTTGATCGGCCTACTTCTTAAAGTCAAGATATGTGAGCTATCTATGTGATATGTTGGCGGCCCAATATCAGAAAGTGTTGGCGGCTCAATGATTACTTTTGAAGGCTATAAATACTCAAGCACTTCGATGATTCAAAATACGAGACCAAGAGTGAAAATATCAGAGCAATCAAAATCAAAGTTGAAAAAGCCTTCACTCAATATACCAACTCAGATATTCATTTTATCAGATCAAAGTCTCGACATTCTTGTTTAGAATACTCTGCAGATCGATTGAGCTCAAAGAATCAATTCAAATCGATCTAGATCAAAGCTATAGACTTCCAGTTCAAATCATCGAAGCATACTCTGTTGCTTCACTTTGTAAATTCTAAGTAGAAAGATTGTTCTGCTTCGAATTATAGTATTGCTAGGAGTTCTTTTCAAAGGATTGATTGGATTGGATTTGTACAAAGGGATTGTATAAATCAAAGCCTTCTAGTGAAATATTTCTGGAAACAGAAGAAGGGGTGACGTAGGAGAATTCATCTCCGAATATCCAGAAACAACTCTATCTCTTTACTGCAATTATTTTATTTCATCTGCATTAGTTTTGTTACGTATTCAATCTGTGAGGAAGATTACTTCCGCCTGACTTGTTCAGATCTTTCAAACAGATCAAAAGTTTTAAGCAATAAAACTTCTGTCTGATTCTTACAAATCAGATCGAAGTATCCCCAAAATTTTAAAGTGTGTATTCACCCCCCCTCTACACACGTATTTCGATCCTAACAAGTGGTATCAAAGAGGTTCTTGCTTATCACCTGAATCGTCTCTTAATCTATGGCATCCTTAGCTATGACATCATTTAGTAAAATCCCTATGTTCTCAAAAGAAGATTATGATGACTGGAAAATTCGTATGCAGGCACATCTATCAGCACTGGATGATGATATGTGGTTCGTTGTAACAGATGGACCAATGAAGATTATGAAAGTCAACACTGCTGTTGCTATTACTGAAGGTGCTCCTCAGATGATAGAAAAGCCTCGATCTGAATGGACTTCTGAAGATAAAAGGAAAGCCAATCTTGACAATGTTGCCAGAGATATTCTATACAAAACTCTGGACAAAAACATGTTTAGCAAGATCAAAAGCTGCACTACTGCCAAAGAAATATGGGAGAAACTTACTCAATTATGTGAAGGAAATGATCAAACGAAGGAAAACAAACTCATGGTGGCTATTCAAAAGTTTGACAATATCAAGATGAAACCAGGAGAAACAATGAATGAATTTGATGAAAGATTCAGCAGCATTATGATCGAGCTAAATGCACTTGGAAAGAGTTACAACAATCGTGAAGTAGCACTCAAAGTCATGAGAGCTCTGCCACGAGAATGGGATGTAAAGACAGTCGCTATGAGAGAATCCAAAGATCTTAATAAGATCGAACTACATGATCTATTTGCAGATCTCAAAGCTTATGAATTCGAGTTAGGAGTTCGAACTGAGGAAGACACATCAACATCACAAGTCACCAAAGCTCTCACCGCAGCAGATGAAACTCCTGCAACTAAGACTGCAGAAAAAATCAGTAGCGATGCAATGTCACTATTTGTTAAGAAGTTTGGAAGATTTATGAGGAAGAATCACAACAGTTTCCAAAGAGATAATAGATCAAGCTTTAAACCAAGAGAACCAGTTGAAGAAAATCGAGCTTGCTACAACTGTGGAAAAGAAGGACACTTCATAGCCGACTATACCAAACCCAAAAAGCATGAGAAAAGAACATCATACAAGAAGAACTCAAGAGAAGAAAGGAAAAGATTCAGCAGAAAGAAAGAACAAAAGGCCCTAGTAGCAGATGAAAGCAATAGCAAATGGGCAGAATCAGATTCCACCTCATCCGACTCAGAAGCATCGTCAAGTGAAAGTGAAGATGAAGCTATCAAATGTCTTATGGCTAATGACGTTGACATTCCAGATGATGGAGAGGTACTTGATTTTACTTCTGATGAATTTAATAAGGAAGATCTTATCAATACGTTAAATGAGATGGTTAACGAATATCGCATGCTATCTCTTAAGTTTGATGAAGTCATAACAAATGGAAAGAGCACAACAGATAAGTCAGATCAAAGTAACTCGAATGAGTACACTGGACCAGACAGTCTAAAAGCTCAGATAAATTTGCTAATGACCGAAAACAATGATATAAGAAGCAAGCTTCAAGAAACTTTATTTGAAAATCAAAGATTAACAGATCTAGTAAACTCTTGGAATAAAGCATCGATATCATTAGATAAACTTACCGGAATGCAAAAGCAAGCTGGAGATAGATCTGGCTTAGGCTACAGCACAAATGAAGGAAGTTCATCTACTCTAATCACTCAATCGTGTCTGGAAAATAACAGCTTAAAGAATATAAAGTTTGTGAGATCCAGCACGATATATGAACCAGAGATCCCTATGACATATTCAATACCTCATCAGAGCAAACTCTTACACAGAGAGCTGGGATATGTTGAGCCAGATAGATCTAATTCAGGATGGACTAAACCTAGATCAAATTGGTCTAGAAATGGTTCTGAAAGACAAAGAACTTCACCAACTCAACATAAACCACATTCTAACAGCTCGTATAGAAAGTATTGGAAGTCAAATAGGAACAATCAAATTGATCACAACACCTGGCACACACAACACAATGCACAAAGATCATCAAATAAATATGTTATTCCCAAAGGACAACATAATGGAAAGTCTGTAAGGATAATCCAAGTATGGATTCCAAAGGGATTAATCCAGCGTGGACCCAAGTAGGAATGGGGACCAAAGTTATTTTACTTTCTTTTTATAGGAAAACAATGGCGAATTGATCAAACAAACAGTGTGGTACTTGGATAGTGGATGCTCAAGGTATATGACAGGAGACAGAAGAATGCTATCTGAATATATACCAGGATCAGGACCTAAGATTACTTTTGGATATAACTCTAAAGGTACAACCATGGGTAAGGGTAAGCTTATCCATGGAAATATTCATATTAAAGATGTATTACTCGTAGAAAATTTGAAATACAATCTGATTAGTATTAGTCAATTGTGTGACTATGACTACTGCGTAGAGTTCCAAAAGCATTCTTGCACTGTAAAAGATGAATCTGGACTAATCATTATGACAGGAGAAAGAAACGGAAATACTTATAGAGTCAATTGGTCGGATCAACCAAACACTTCAGTCTGCCTGATAGCATCAAAGATGAACCAAAATTGGCTACGGCACAAGAGACTCAATCACTTGAACTTCAAAGCTTTAGCCAATCTGAGTAAACATGAATTGGTTACAGGTCTGCCTAAAATCGAGTTTTTAAAAGATAAAATTTGTTCTGCCTGCCAACTAGGTAAGCAGATCAGATCAACTTTTAAAAACAAAGGATGTAAATCATCTTCCAAAAGCTTAGAACTATTGCACATGCACCTCTTTGGTCCTATACCAGTAACAAGCTTAGGGAGAATGAAATACACCTTGGTTATTGTTGATGATTTCTCGAGATTCACTTGGGTGGTATTTTTAAAATCCAAAGATCAAACTGTCACTCAATTGATTAAAATTTTTTTTAAGACTTCAAAATGAGAAATCTCAATCAATTGATAAAATTAGAAGTGACAGAGGAACCGAGTTTTCAAATCAAACCCTGTCTACTTATCTTGAAAATCATGGAATCAAGCATGAGTATTCAGCAGCTAGAACGCCACAACAAAATGGTGTTGCAGAAAGGGGAAATAGAACTCTAAAGGAAGCTGCTAGAACAATGATTGTTGATTCAGGTATTTCACAAAAGTTTTGGGCAGAAGCTGTAAACACAGCGTGTTACACTCAGAACAGATCAATGATTAATAGAAAGTTGGAAAAACACCTTATGAGATCTGGTATGGTAAAGTTCCAGTGATATCATACTTCAAGGTATTTGGTTGCAAATGTTTCATTCACAACAATGGTAAGACTCATCTGACTGCACTCGATGTCAGATCAGATGCTGGTTTGTTTTTTGGTTATTCATCTGTTAGTAAAGCTTATAGAGTATATAATACTAAATCTCTAACAGTTGAAGAATCTATACATGTTGTTTTTGATGAAACATCTGTCACTAATGAATCTTCAAGCCTAAATGATCTCAGTAACAGAATTGAGGATGCAAAGCTTGACTCGGATGATGAAGAAGAGATTCAGATCAAAATCCAATACGAGCCAGATCAAGTTGCAGAACAGAGACCAGAAGAACCTCCAGTTGACAATGAGATACCTATTAACACAGATTTTGTTGAACCTCACAATGATCAAACCCAACAAAGAAACACAGATCATTTTGGTCCATATTACAGATGGTCCAAAACTCATCCACCAAGTCTGGTAATAGGTAATCCATCTGCACCTTTGAGAACCAGAGGTTAGATGATTAATGAATTCATGAATACGGCTTTCATCTCTCATATAGAACCAAAGAAAATAGATGAAGCTCTTCTTGATAGTAACTGGATAGAAGCCATGCAAGATGAATTGAATCAATTCGAAAGAAATTCTGTCTGGCATTTAGTTCCTAGACCTTCAGATAAATCTATAATAGGAACTAGATGGGTATTTAAAAATAAACTCAATGAAAGTGGTACTGTAGTAAGAAACAAGGCTCGTCTTGTAGCACAAGGTTACAGACAAGAAGAAGATTATGCAGGTTGCAGAATTGATCGTAAAAGCACAAGTGAGACTTGTCAATTTCTTGATGACAGGCTTATCTCTTGGTTCAGTAAGAAACAAACATCTATCGCTACATCTACAGCAGAATCAGAATACTTAGCCGCTGTAAGTTGTTGTGCACAATTACTCTAGATACAACAACTCAGAGATTATGGTGTTGATTCATCTGAATCACCAATCTTCTGTGATAATACAAGTGCAATTGCTATCACATACAATCCAGTTCTACATTCCAGAACAAAGCACATTGATATTCGTCATCACTTCATCCGAGATCATGTTCAAAAGAAAGATGTTCGTCTGGAACATGTTTCAACAGATTTGCAAGTTGCTAATATTTTCACCAAACCATTACCCAATGCTAAGTTTTCTTATTTTCGAAATGTTCTTGGTTTAATTGATATTGATTAGATTAAGCACATGTTTAGGGAGAATATCTGCTCAAATTTTTTATATATCTGCTCGTTCCAGTTCATTTTAACAGATGAAAAACATAAAACTTATTACATTTCACTCGTTAGACTCATAAGCTACACGAACTAGATCTATTTGTCTTTGTTTCTCATGGCTCCAGTTGATCATCCAAGCACTTAGGGAGCCTTGACCATTGCAAACGTCATCCTCAAAGTAAATATTCTGCATCTCATCTCTCTCTGAAAGGATAATGACAAGACGAACTCCAAAAGACTTCAAGACATCTATAGCACGATTCGTACCCAGCATGAACTTACACCACTGCATCAAAGCACAATTTCGACGACGCATTGCAAGAGTCAACAGAGGAGGATTCGGATGAGGACAGCGAATGGAATTAAGGAATTGCCACATTCTCATCCCCCAAGCAACACTCTCCTCCTGTATAAATCCTTCCGGATTTCATATTCCTGCTCAACAGATGGAACAACAGTGCTATTATTCTCACTCGCCATTCATTTTTTTTTTTGTTTTTGTTGCTAGTGTCTGGTAACTTTGCTTCTTATAGGGACAGATAAATGGATGAAAGGACATCAGCCACATCAGTCTCTTTAAAACGTCCAATCAACTTCTGCTTATTTATTACGAGAATTCGATTTGATCTGCCTAAATCAGGATAACCCTTCTTGATATTCTCAAAACCTTTCATATTCTCTTTGACTTTATTGCAGAAAGTTGATATGTTGCAGACTATTTCACAGACAGCATGTCCAATCATATTTATTTTATTTTATCTTATGTGTATTTTGCTTCGTAACCTTCAAAATTCCATCATTTTTGTTGTTTTGTCTGCTATTTTAATTAGCTCATTCTTCTAGGTGATCTTTCATCTGACTTTGGATCTTTCATCCGACTAAAGATTAAACGTTTTAACTGAACTTTTATCTGGTTAATTTGTTTCTTTGATCCGATATTTCTTAAGAAATTTGTTTATTCTTACAAGTATCAATTGCACACACAAAATACAAATCATAGGATATTTCATTGCATACTTCAAAAGGGCTTCATTACAGTTTTCATACTAACTTAATCTTCTAGATTTTTCCTCATTGGCCCCCAAACCCTCTTTCTCACATCAGCATCCAGACGCCATCTGTTCAACCACTCCAACACAACCGGATCAAAGCGTCTCCCTTTGAACTCACCTGCATTGATCAGATGAGTGAGAACTTTCACCTCTTTCCTGTACATCAGAAAGGAAACTCCCTGATTCGAGAGAATCTCCTCAACGCTTATGGCACCCAGCAACTCCTTATACTTGTCTTTGCGATCTTCAAGCTCGCAAACATCCTCATACTTGCGTGGAGGGAATGGAGATTGTTGATACATCCGGATCTCTTCCACCTTGAACCAAAGACGCATAACCCACTTCAGGATGAATTCCTGAAGTTCTTCCTTAAAATCCTCAAGAGACAGATTAGAACTCATTATCTTTATCGGAGTTTTCTATTTGAGTTTGAAACAGGGTACTCGGAAGATACATCCGAGTGGTCTTTTTATAAAGGATTCCTATCGCTTCGGATTCTCGATTTTTTTTTACTATTTCTTTTTACCGCGTGCTTTTACAAACTCTACTCTCTCTTGTTTTTAAATTTGAATTTGAATTTTTTTTAAATTACGTCATCTGCCACGTACTTAGCCTCTTTTTTAAATACTTCACACCCTCTGAGCCCTAATTTGCTTTTCTTTTGCAAAGAAAATGATTACTCGCATTTTTTTGCGATTTTGCAGGAAGAAGAAGATGACGCCCATTACCCAAAATGTTCTTTCCATCGATTTTAACATGATATTCGATCTGACAGATCAAGGATTGGTGGATATGTTCAGAACAATTGAAGCATCTGGGCTGCGAAAATTTCTTGAAGGCGGGAAATTGCTTTACAAACAAGCCCTACCCAAATTTTTCCAAACTGCCAAAGTTGAAGACGACTGCATCTCTGCAAATCTGGGCAGAGAATCTGTTCGCATCACCTCTACTCTTTTCACTTCTTCGTTTGATTTGCCAAGACAGGGCATCCATGATTTTTCTTCAATCTCTACTGAAATAAAGAAGCAGATGAAGAGCATGTACTCCTTGACCAACAAGCCAATCTGTATTCCTTGCAAGAAGAAGGAATTGAAGATGGAATTCAGGATTCTGCACGATATCGTGGCCAAATCTCTTCTGGCCAAAGCAGGTTCTTTCGATGCAATTACATCTGAGAAATTTGATGTTATGGTTGCTATCTCTGCTGGTATTTCCGTAAATTGGTCAATTGTTTTGTTCAAAATTCTATCTGCTATGATAACTGCACCTACAGAACAATCTCAAGGATTTGCAGTTCAGATCGGAGATATTTTGAATAATCTGAATATCCATCTGGGACCCTCGTCTGCACTTCATCCGCACAAAACTTTAAAGAAGAGAGCCATCGATGTATACAAAGCTAAGCAGCTGATTATTTTTAAACGAGGTTCATCTCGATCAGATGAGATTGAAGACTTAACGCTCCAAGATGAATCTCAGTCCCTAACAATTTCACCACCAAAGGAAACTACACCTCCTCGGAGAACAGCTCCCAGAAGAAAGAGTACAGCAAAAAGAAAATATGTAATTTATTCATCTCAGTCCGAAACTTCTGAATCGGATCAAGTTACTCTTGCAACCATTATACCACCTCATCCGCAGAAAAGAAGAAGACTTGTCAGGCTTCCTCCTAGGATTCCTCTACCTCTTCCACCAGCACCAATTCCAGCTATTCCCCTCTCCTTGGTTGAACATGTTATTCCACCAGTAACTCAGCTCAACATCTCTGTACTTCAGTCTGGTTTCTTCAAACAGCCTGATGATGTACCAAATCTTTTGTCCAACATTCAAAGGATTATTGATCAGACTGCTGAACACATTATCAAAGATGTGAATTTGAAGATGAAGTTCTTTGATAAATGGGTCTTTCATCGAACTGAGGATCATTTCTCCCACATCAAGGAATCAAAAAAACTGGACAGAACTGCTGCACTTGAAGTCAAAATTCTTGAATGGGCTGAAACTAAGATAGTTTCTAGAGCTTTGAGCAGAAGAGAGTTTGTTCATCTTAGACTACAGGAAAGTACTCTTCTAAAGCACATTCGAACACAAAGAGCGCAGTTCAATCCAATCAGGCTGGATATCTTTGATAAGAAAGCTGCCTTTAACCAACTAGAAAATGATGCTAATCTAATGTCAGCAAAGGCTCAACTTATGAGACAAGAATTTCCATCCGAAGCATCAGTCAGAGTTCAACCCTCATCTTCGATTTCTCCATCTGAAGCAGATGAATTATCTCTGATAGATGATATTATTCTCTCTACCGACCCTTTCAATCCAAGTAATTCATCATCTAAGGATATTCCTATTTCAGATGAGTCATTGATTATTGATGTTGTTCCCACAGTTCAGTGTGCTCAAGAATTTCAATCCAATGAACCACTAATTCCTTCTATCTTTGAAGATGCATCAACTGATCAATCTGTCCATGTAGAAAAGCCTATATCTTTTGCTGAGAAAGAAATAGAAGTGCTCCTATCTGCACCCACGATTCTCAACACTCTACCAGTTGAAATTACTGTCTCTACTGACGACCAAGTTGCAGATCAAGATACAGATGAATTACACTTTGATACTTTTGTTCCGAATGTTTCTTCTGCTGAAGACATCGTCTTGGACTCTCAGAACGAACAGATACCTATTCTATTGATCCGCACACAGCACTGGTTCCCTTTGTTCCAATGACAGAACAAGTTTATGGCTTGTCTGATGATTCTCTTATAACAGGCTCTGCTGAACACTTGGTAATGGATTTGCCTCCTATCTTTAAGATAGTTAGGCCTGATCTTTTTCATAGTGTATTCAAGCCTCTTACTATTTTGTTCAAAGACAAGTTGAGTATTCCATGTCTATCCATCTCAAAGATCTCCATCACAGATCCAGATGAAACATCCGAACTTATGGAGAATATTGGTTCTACTACTCCTGATGTTTTTGCTAGACAGCTGCAACTCTGTGCTTCCACTTCTTCTGAAGATGCAGTACCTTCCTCTTCTCATCCGACTCATGATAAACCAGATCAATACTTGACTGATTCACTCATCCAGCTCTCCACTATAGTTGGTGAATTGCAAGCTAACCAGATGCAAACATCTACTGAGCTTCGGGAATTCAAATCACATGTGATGACAATGGTAAACAACATCAGTGAATCTGCTATGCATGATAAGAGGCACCGCACTATAGAATATATAAATATTCTGCGAAAGCTAGAAAGTCTCGAAGCCTCCACTGAAGCTCATAACAAGAAGATTCATGACACCTTTGGCACACAACTCACTGTTATTCTCGATCTTTTATCTGAGAGTGGTGATGCCAAAAAGGGGAAAAGGTTACCGCGTCAAGAGCCAAGGGAAAGGGAAAGAATTAAAATTTTCAGATCAGAAGAAAAGCAGAGACAAGCAGATCAAGTCAAAGAATTCTTAATTTTTGACATTCATTTTGTCTAAAGTTATTATTCGATCCTTGACATAAATCTTTTTGAAAGCTTATTCGATGATAGTCTTCATACTTTCGATTCGGATATTAACTTGGTTTTGACATCACCAAAAAGGGGGAAATTGTTGGAGATCAAACTCTAGAATTTCGGTGATAACAAAGTAAAAACAAAACCAAGTAATTAATTTGATCGGACTCAAGACTAAAGATTTCAATCTTCGAAAACTTACCAGATCTAAGTTCTATACAGATCAAATTTCACGAATCCTATTGCACCGGATAAATTGACAAGCAGATCAAAGCCTCATCCGAAGTTTAACCGTTGAAGAAATCGACAAAAATATTTAATGAAATTTTGAACGTTGATCGGCCTACTTCTTAAAGTCAAGATATGTGAGCTATCTATGTGATATGTTGGCGGCCCAATATCAGAAAGTGTTGGCGGCTCACTGATTACTTTTGAAGGCTATAAATACTCAAGCACTTCGATGATTTAAAATACGAGACCAAGAGTGAAAATATCAGAGCAATCAAAATCAAAGTTGAAAAAGCCTTCACTCAATATACCAACTCAGATATTCATTTTATCAGATCAAAGTCTCGACATTCTTGTTTAGAATACTCTGCAGATCGATTGAGCTCAAAGAATCAATTCAAATCGATCTAGATCAAAGCTACAGACTTCCAGTTCAAATCATCGAAGCATACTCTGTTGCTTCACTTTGTAAATTCTAAGTAGAAAGATTGTTCTGCTTCAAATTAGAGTATTGCTAGGAGTTCCTTTCAAATGATTGATT
Source organism: Henckelia pumila (assembly GCF_033568475.1). Taxonomy (NCBI): domain Eukaryota; kingdom Viridiplantae; phylum Streptophyta; class Magnoliopsida; order Lamiales; family Gesneriaceae; genus Henckelia; species Henckelia pumila. Next base: position 11,776,791 of record NC_133121.1, read on the forward strand.
GGATTGGATTTGTACAAAGGGATTGTATAAATCAAAGCCTTCTAGTGAAATCCTTCTGGAAACAAAAGAAGGGGTGACGTAGGAGAATTCATCTCCGAACATCCAGAAACAACTCTATCTCTTTACTGCAATTATTTTATTTCATCTGCATTAGTTTTGTTACGTATTCAATCTGTGAGGAAGATTACTTCCGCCTGACTTGTTCAGATCTTTCAAACAGATCAAAAGTTTTAAGCAATAAAACTTCTGTCTGATTCTTACAAATCAGATCGAAGTATCCCCAAAATTTTAAAGTGTGTATTCACCCCCCCTCTACACACGTATTTCGATCCTAACAGTATTTAATCAATTTCGCAAAATGAGAATCTAGTGTTATTTATAATTAAAAATAATCATTAATATAATCGAGATAGATACTGCTATCTAGGACAATGCGAATTCACGGGACAATTACAGGTGTTCATCGTTTGGTTTGGTTCGATTTTTTTTTCGGTTTTCGGTTTTAGAAATATGTTATTCGACATGCGAACCATTGGCCTTCGGTTCAGTTTGATTTTCTCTAGAACGATTCGTTAATTCGGTTTTAGATACAATTATTTTAAAATAGTTGATATTTACACTCCATTTTGTGTTACTTACACTCCACTATATATGTAAAATAAAGTACAAATTTATTCACAAATGAAGTGCAAATAACAAAAAATGAAGTGTAAATATCAAATCTCTTATTTTAATTAATGATATAAATATATTGTAAAATATAATATGTTATCTTTTTACATGATTTATAACCTTTAAATTCAAAGTAACAATAAACTAATAAAAATGATCATTCACTAAAATTATATCATAAAGTATATAATATAAATATAATAAATTATTCATTTAATAAATTTTGGTTTTTTTCGGTCGATTCAATTTTGAAATATGTAATCCAAAAAACGAACCAAATAAATTTCGATTTTAACAAAATGAGACAAGTTCATGTTTATAAAAATAAAAATTCTGAGTCGAGCAAGTTTTTCATGTGGGAATTAATTATGTGTTTATTAAAATAATTACCTAAAATTTAAAAATAAATGAAGATTGGTTGTAAATGTAATTCCATTCCCGGGCAGAGGGCCATCATCTTATCTACCTTCCATGATTGAGGCATACATCATCCACCTTTCAGATGACTCAAAGTCGTGCCTTGATATAGAGATGAAGGATTTACATAGTTCAAGTATTAGGATCCAAAATCATGGTTCAATTCCAAAAATTAAAACAATTTGCACAGGGTTTAGCTAAAGGTGGCAAATGTAACTTTAGATCACTATTTACCAAAAAAAACATTCTTTGAAAGGCTTATATACCTGTAATACGTCTGCTTGGGTGGGTCGAAAACTAGCATTTTTTCTAATAAATCCAGAGCCCCCCGGAGAAGTGTTACAAAATCTAGCAGAAAATTGTTGCCTCGGGTATTGCGGGAGCTGTCTCACGTATCTTCTGGCATTGTCACTCCTAAGAAATCCAAGACTAGCATCATCGGGAGAGCCAATGAGCTATTGCAATTCCGAAAAACATAAAGAGCAAAAGCAAGAAGAAACTACATCAGTTTGTTAATACATTACAAAAAACAGATGAACAAGAACAAGAAGAAACCAATTCAGTTTGTTTTTATAGATTAAAGTTGTCAAGAAAACCGGAATGCTTAAGATGAAATTCGAATAAGTCAAAAAAAATTTGATATGTACATCAGGTATCATTTTTCCATTAGAAAATACCTCTGTGATAAGTTTGTACAAGCTGTTTCTTTGGTTCTTCAATGCCCACAACCTCATCTTCTTCCAATAGAAGAGCGTCATACGTTTTGCTGCTTGATCCTTGAAATCATAAATCCCTTTCAATGTCATCTGAGTCTTGGCAACGTTTTCCATTCTCAACTTTATTTTTTGGAACTCAGACGCAACACCATAACAAAGTAGTGTTTCAAAACATACAACCGAGATCAAAATCATGCACATACGCGATGCCAAATTTAGAGTAAAACAACATCATAAAAAAAATTTATAAGCACCCAATTTATGTTCTTATTAAATTTAAAAACAGTTTATCTCAATAATGTTCTACCACGTTTGATTTACCCATACTTCCATCACTACTTAGTTTGTGTATATCCACCGTGTTTTGAAGATTCATACATTTTCCTTCAAAAAACACAAACAAGAACTCATCCTCCTAGCATAAACCAAAACAAAACTGATCACATATGGTCTGAAAATCACTTAACCTCCTATTTCGTTAAATACAGAGATTACCGAAAACAAATAAATGAAAAAATCAATAGGGACGAGAAAAGAGGGTTCAATCATAAAAATGGGACCTGAATTTTGGCTCTTCTCCATCGGTATCTCGCTCTGGCCGGTGGTGGACCACCTGTGATGGTGGCGTTGATGAATCAAAGGGATGAAGACATAGAAGAATTTCTTACGGTATCGGGCACAATATCATGGGAATTTGCAAGAGAAATTCGCTAGTGATAGATCCCGCCACCCAGTTCCTCCTCTTTCCCCGCTGCCCAAACATCACGAGAGAAGGAAATATGAAGAACTAATTGAAAGAGGGAAGGAAGAGGAATGAACGAATAAAATCATTTTAGAAATTGAAGAAATAATTATTTCGATGTGGCGGAGGAAAGAGGAATGAGCAAATAAAATAATTTTAGAAATTGAAGATTAAAAGATGAAAATGAGGAAAGAGGAATGAGCAAATAAAATAATTTTAGAAATTGAAAATTAAAAGATAAAAATGTGGCTAAAAAAGTTTGGTGGTTTGAATGAGGTGTCAACACTATCTACAAACCCGAGTTAGAAACCGATATACTGTGCTGCTCTGTCAAACCGGCAATAAAGAGTCATTAACTCTTGTGAACGATGGGACCACCATCGCCAGCTATCAGCGGTCAAGTCCGGGCTCAAGGTTTTCCTTTGGAAGATAGTGTGCACAACTTCACTCAACTCCACAAACTTATTGCCCCAGCTATGGTTACAGGCTCTCGCGACTGAGCCCGGCAAACCAAAGATTGTGGAATTCATTTTATAAATAGAAAATTATTTTTTGAATTTTCTATGTGGGACAAGTATTTTTATGAATATAATTATAAATATTATGTGTTTATTAAATTTTAATTATTTTAACTTTACAAAAATCTCTAATAATTATTTAATAATATTTATTACCATAATAAAAATATCTATAATAACGATATGTTAATGCTAATATTAATATGATATATAGTTGTCGTAAATATATTTCTTTAACAAAAACAAAGCATTTATGATTTATCACCAATTTAATATATTTCTAAAAATATTTTTAAAAAAAAACTTTAAAATCTACACTTTATTAATATGTGAAACAAAATCAAAGTTTTACATTGTGTATTGTCAAAATTTTCATTTGTTTATACAAACTTGATATTTTTTTGATGATGCTTTTGTAAATTCGATGAATATGATGAGGTCAAAATTGACAAATTATGTGTATGTTTAATAAAGATGGAATTTTCCATAAAATTATAATACCAAAACTCGTTTGTTTTTGTTGGCTTGTATAAATCTATATCTATCATAAAATATCTAGTTGCCTAAAAATTTAAAATTATATTAATAGATTCGTGTTAAGTATAAAAAACATCATGATCTTCTTTTACGATACATTTGAATCATAGAAAGTTATATTAAAGAGTAATATGATAAACTAAATTAAATATTAAAAAATTTAGATTAAGATTTAAAAAAAAAAAAAGAAGAAAAATTACCAATAAATACCCAAAAGCAAATTCAAGTTGTTCCTGATAAGTCCCTGTATAAGATATTGTGTGTTCCCACTTCTTGACAAAACTCTGATATTTGTTTCAGTTCTCTATTTGAGCCTAAAATACAAAAATGTCTTTACTTGCTTTTGAAACTCAACAATACTCTTTACTTTTTAAAAATAAAATAAAATTCTTATTAGACAGCGTACAACATGAGTTTTTTCCCCACATTCTTGTTGAAAGTCTTCCAAAATTTATCCCTCAACCATAAACAACAAGGACCCTACACTTATTTTAATCAGATCCATCTTTTTCATACGATAAATAATAAAAAAATATTTTTTTTAAAAAAACTTTAAAATCTACACTTTATTAATTTGTGAACCAAAATCAAAGTTTTACATTGTGTATTGTCAAAATTTTCATTTTTTTATACAAATTTGAAATTTTTTTGATGATGTTTTTGTAAATTCGATGAATATGATGAGGTCAAAATTGACAAATTATGTGTATGTTAAATAAAGATGGAATTTCCCATAAAATTATAATACCAAAACTCGTTTGTTTTTGTTGGCTTGTATAAATCTATATCTATCATAAAATATTCAGTTGCCTAAAAGTTTAAAATTATATTAATACATTCGTGTTAAGTAAATAAAACATCATGATCTTCTTTTATGATACATTTGAATCATAGAAAGTTATATTAAAGAGTGATATGATAAATTAAATTAAATATTAAAAAATTTAGATTAAGTTTTTAAAAAAAAGGAAAATTTCCTATAAATCCCCAAAAGCGAATTCAAGTTGTTCCTGATAAGTCCCTGTATAAGATATTGTGTGTTCCCGCTGCTTGACAAAACTCTGACATTTTTTAGGCTCTATAATTGAGCCCAAAATACGAAATGCCCTCAATTGTTTTTGAAACACAACAATATCCTTTATTTTTTAAAAATAAAATAAAATTCTTACAAGACAACGTACAATATGAGATTTTTCCCCTCATTCTTGTTGAAAGTCTCCCAAAATTTATCCCTCAACCATAAACAGGACCCTACAGTTATTTCAATCATATCCATCTTTTTCATATGAGAAATAATTAAAAAAATACTTTTCATAGAAAATTTTACAAAAATCGTCACGTAAATTGGCCTGTTTTGGCTTTTGGTAATGTGATAAAGTAGCCAAAATTTGTTCTTAGTTCGATAAGTGTGTCTTTAAAACAAACAAAAAAAAACTTTTAATCGTTTTCGTCAGAGTGCTGACGTGGTACGTGAAAACTGCTAGCTTGACGTAGGATATATGGCATCTCTCACATTACATCAATAATGATCCGGTGAAAATGAAGAAAAGAATCATATACAATTTATTGGACTAAAACCAAACTAACTACTAATAAAATTAAGAAACCAAAACAAATCAACTTACATGAATATTTTTGATAGTTTCTCTAGCATTTAATATTCGATTCATGTTAAGTGGCCACTTTAAGATGGATATATGGTGATTGTTCTAATAATTTAATAGTTTTTTGTCCAAGATTTATCCTTCCCTGAAATCATATTTTAGACTCAAATCAATTAACTATTTTAAGGTGGATCCAGTTTTTCGTTCACAAGACTTAATGAACCAAAGATATCATATAAGAAAAATCGGATGTATTTGATATTTCTACTTATAGAAACATATAATGCTACTCATAATTGTAATTAAATCTTTTTATAAAATAATAATGAGATGTGTAAATTAAGTCGAAATTGTCGGTATAATTTCTTCGGGTGTTGTCTCGAATTCAAAATATTTCCTATTGTGATCCCGAGAATAGCATGAAGTCACAAATAAGAATGGCAACGGAGCGAGTTCGGGGCGACTTTTGCCATATGCGGGACCCATCCCGCCCGGTATAAATTGGGCCCGGACCCAAACCCGCCCCGCCTTTTTTGGGACCCCCTCCGCATTAAAACCCGGTTGGACCCGTCAACACGCTTAGATTTAAATTTAAATTTATTAATTGAATTATTAAATTTTAAATATACATACATGCATATATATTAAATGAAATATATATAATATATGTAAGTGCATATTTAATTATATATTTTATATAAATATATCCACTATATATTTAATATATTATATTACATATATATATATATATATATATATATATATATATATATATATATATGTACATATATATATATATATATATATATGTATGTAAATCATATATTATTTATATTCTATTTCTATTTTTTTTAGAGTGATATTCTATTTCTATTTATATATATGTATATGTATATACATATATGTATATATATATATAGATATATGCGGGTTCACTGAAACCTCGGACCCGTCCTGAACCCGTTGACCAAGACCCGACCCCCTCGCCCAAAACCCGTTTGATCGGGTTTTAACCTGCCCCAAACGGGACGGGTCCATTGTCATCCCTAGTCACAAAAGATTTTTTTAAAAAAACCTTTTTTGAAACAAATTAAGAATTTTATCAAGTTCATGCTTCACATAACTGTGTTAGAAGCAAGATTGATTTTTTCTTCTTCTTCTTCTGCATTTTTGTAAATGGTGTAACATTATAATTTGTCATTTTTACCTTTAAAAAACTTTTCATATTCCACAATTATCCTCAATGTTTATAAATATTTTTGGAGATTTTTAAAATGTTAACTTTTGTTCATGAATCATATTTTATTATAAGAATTTATTTTTTAAAAAAATATTCTGTAAGTTTTATAAATTTCATTTCATGTATTTTTTTTTTACATATTTTGTCGTTTGTATTTTTATGTTTATTAATCCTATAATATAAATTTTCAAGCATTCTTCGATACAACATATTTGAACTAATATTTATATAATTTTCATATTCGGAAAGCTTTTTCGATTATAATTTGTCCTATAAATATGGATGGGGAAAATAATTGTTTTGGTCTACTAACTTGTCTATTTTTTAGTTTTGGTTCTTTAACTTTCAAATTTGGTTTTTGGCATACTAAATTTTAATTTTCGCTGATTTTTTTCCAACCGCTTATGGCACCGGAAAATGCTGATATGAAATCGAAAAATAATGACATGACATCGGAAAATGTTGACGTGTCAAACTATCATAGACTCACATCAATAATTGGACCAAAATCACAAAAAAAAAAAAAAAAAAGTTTGTATACACAAACCAAACTTTTAAAAATTAATAGAGCAAACAAAAAATATTTTCCTATATGAATGTCCTATTGTTAATCAGACAATTGAATTTAAATAAAGAATTTTCGAAATATCTAGTCAAAATTTCTCCAATCTCCGATAATATATGCAAAACAATGAATTTCGAACTACCACTTTATTCTCCAAACACACTTCTTTTCGCATAACTAGTTACAAAAATATTGTATCATCTTCAAATTCATTAAATTATATTTTAAATTTCACCAATTTTAATTTTTTTTCTAAGTTTTGCACTTGCGAACATATCCAATTTCACCTAGATAAAAAAAACTTTTTTTTAAGAAAATAATACGAAAACTTTTAGTTATATATCTATTTAATTACTATGTATTATAGAGATTGAAATCCGTTCTACAAAATAATACATTAGTAATATATCGATTAATTAATATCTATATAAATTATTAAATTTCATGGTGTTAAAATTATTAATTTATATGGATTTTTCTGTAAAATGATTTTTTTTTAAAAAAAAAAAGAAAAGAAAAGTATTTAATCAATTTCGCAAAATGAGAATCTAGTGTTATTTACAATTAAAAAAAATCATTAATATAACCGAGATAGACACTGCTATCTAAGACAATGCGAATTCACGGGACAATTACAGGTGTTCATCGTTTGGTTTGGTTCGATTTTTTTTTCGGTTTTCGGTTTTAGAAATATGTTATTCGACATGCGAACCATTGGCCTCCGGTTCAGTTTGATTTTCTCCAGAACGGTTCGGTAATTCGGTTTTAGATACAATTATTTTAAAATAGTTGATATTTACACTCCATTTTGTGTTACTTACACTCCACTATATATGTAAAATAAAGTACAAATTTATTCACAAATGAAGTGCAAATAACAAAAAATGAAGTGGAAATATCAAATCTCTTATTTTAATTAATGATATAAATATATTGTAAAATATAATATGTTATCTTTTTACATGATTTATAACCTTTAAATTCAAAGTAACAATAAACTAATAAAAATGATCATTCACTAAAATTATAACATAAAGTATATAATATAAATATAATAAATTATTCATTTAATAAATTTTGGTTTTTTTTCGGTCGATTCAATTTTGAAATATGTAATCCGAAAAACGAACCAAATAAATTTCGATTTTAACAAAATGAGACAAGTTCATGTTTATAAAAATAAAAATTCTGAGTCGAGCAAGTTTTTCATGTGGGAATTAATTATGTGTTTATTAAAATAATTACCTAAAATTTAAAAATAAATGAAGATTGGTTGTAAATGTAATTCCATTCCCGGGCAGAGGGCCATCATCTTATCTACCTTCCATGATTGAGGCATACATCATCCACCTTTCAGATGACTCAAAGTCGTGCCTTGATATAGAGATGAAGGATTTACATAGTTCAAGTATTAGGATCCAAAATCATGGTTCAATTCCAAAAATTAAAACAATTTGCACAGGGTTTAGCTAAAGGTGGCAAATGTAACTTTAGATCACTATTTACCAAAAAAAACATTCTTTGAAAGGCTTATATACCTGTAATACGTCTGCTTGGGTGGGTCGAAAACTAGCATTTTTTCTAATAAATCCAGAGCCCCCCGGAGAAGTGTTACAAAATCTAGCAGAAAATTGTTGCCTCGGGTATTGCGGGAGCTGTCTCACGTATCTTCTGGCATTGTCACTCCTAAGAAATCCAAGACTAGCATCATCGGGAGAGCCAATGAGCTATTGCAATTCCGAAAAACATAAAGAGCAAAAGCAAGAAGAAACTACATCAGTTTGTTAATACATTACAAAAAACAGATGAACAAGAACAAGAAGAAACCAATTCAGTTTGTTTTTATAGATTAAAGTTGTCAAGAAAACCGGAATGCTTAAGATGAAATTCGAATAAGTCAAAAAAAATTTGATATGTACATCAGGTATCATTTTTCCATTAGAAAATACCTCTGTGATAAGTTTGTACAAGCTGTTTCTTTGGTTCTTCAATGCCCACAACCTCATCTTCTTCCAATAGAAGAGCGTCATACGTTTTGCTGCTTGATCCTTGAAATCATAAATCCCTTTCAATGTCATCTGAGTCTTGGCAACGTTTTCCATTCTCAACTTTATTTTTTGGAACTCAGACGCAACACCATAACAAAGTAGTGTTTCAAAACATACAACCGAGATCAAAATCATGCACATACGCGATGCCAAATTTAGAGTAAAACAACATCATAAAAAAAATTTATAAGCACCCAATTTATGTTCTTATTAAATTTAAAAACAGTTTATCTCAATAATGTTCTACCACGTTTGATTTACCCATACTTCCATCACTACTTAGTTTGTGTATATCCACCGTGTTTTGAAGATTCATACATTTTCCTTCAAAAAACACAAACAAGAACTCATCCTCCTAGCATAAACCAAAACAAAACTGATCACATATGGTCTGAAAATCACTTAACCTCCTATTTCGTTAAATACAGAGATTACCGAAAACAAATAAATGAAAAAATCAATAGGGACGAGAAAAGAGGGTTCAATCATAAAAATGGGACCTGAATTTTGGCTCTTCTCCATCGGTATCTCGCTCTGGCCGGTGGTGGACCACCTGTGATGGTGGCGTTGATGAATCAAAGGGATGAAGACATAGAAGAATTTCTTACGGTATCGGGCACAATATCATGGGAATTTGCAAGAGAAATTCGCTAGTGATAGATCCCGCCACCCAGTTCCTCCTCTTTCCCCGCTGCCCAAACATCACGAGAGAAGGAAATATGAAGAACTAATTGAAAGAGGGAAGGAAGAGGAATGAACGAATAAAATCATTTTAGAAATTGAAGAAATAATTATTTCGATGTGGCGGAGGAAAGAGGAATGAGCAAATAAAATAATTTTAGAAATTGAAGATTAAAAGATGAAAATGAGGAAAGAGGAATGAGCAAATAAAATAATTTTAGAAATTGAAAATTAAAAGATAAAAATGTGGCTAAAAAAGTTTGGTGGTTTGAATGAGGTGTCAACACTATCTACAAACCCGAGTTAGAAACCGATATACTGTGCTGCTCTGTCAAACCGGCAATAAAGAGTCATTAACTCTTGTGAACGATGGGACCACCATCGCCAGCTATCAGCGGTCAAGTCCGGGCTCAAGGTTTTCCTTTGGAAGATAGTGTGCACAACTTCACTCAACTCCACAAACTTATTGCCCCAGCTATGGTTACAGGCTCTCGCGACTGAGCCCGGCAAACCAAAGATTGTGGAATTCATTTTATAAATAGAAAATTATTTTTTGAATTTTCTATGTGGGACAAGTATTTTTATGAATTATAAATATTATATGTGTTTATTAAATTTTAATTATTTTAACTTTACAAAAATCTCTAATAATTATTTAATAATATTTATTACCATAATAAAAATATCTATAATAACGATATGTTAATGCTAATATTAATATGATATATAGTTGTCGTAAATATATTTCTTTAACAAAAACAAAGCATTTATGATTTATCACCAATTTAATATATTTCTAAAAATATTTTTAAAAAAAAACTTTAAAATCTACACTTTATTAATATGTGAAACAAAATCAAAGTTTTACATTGTGTATTGTCAAAATTTTCATTTGTTTATACAAACTTGATATTTTTTTGATGATGCTTTTGTAAATTCGATGAATATGATGAGGTCAAAATTGACAAATTATGTGTATGTTTAATAAAGATGGAATTTTCCATAAAATTATAATACCAAAACTCGTTTGTTTTTGTTGGCTTGTATAAATCTATATCTATCATAAAATATCTAGTTGCCTAAAAATTTAAAATTATATTAATAGATTCGTGTTAAGTATAAAAAACATCATGATCTTCTTTTACGATACATTTGAATCATAGAAAGTTATATTAAAGAGTAATATGATAAACTAAATTAAATATTAAAAAATTTAGATTAAGATTTAAAAAAAAAAAAAGAAGAAAAATTACCAATAAATACCCAAAAGCAAATTCAAGTTGTTCCTGATAAGTCCCTGTATAAGATATTGTGTGTTCCCACTTCTTGACAAAACTCTGATATTTGTTTCAGTTCTCTATTTGAGCCTAAAATACAAAAATGTCTTTACTTGCTTTTGAAACTCAACAATACTCTTTACTTTTTAAAAATAAAATAAAATTCTTATTAGACAGCGTACAACATGAGTTTTTTCCCCACATTCTTGTTGAAAGTCTTCCAAAATTTATCCCTCAACCATAAACAACAAGGACCCTACACTTATTTTAATCAGATCCATCTTTTCATACGATAAATAATAAAAAAATATTTTTTTTAAAAAACTTTAAAATCTACACTTTATTAATTTGTGAACCAAAATCAAAGTTTTACATTGTGTATTGTCAAAATTTTCATTTTTTTATACAAATTTGAAATTTTTTTGATGATGTTTTTGTAAATTCGATGAATATGATGAGGTCAAAATTGACAAATTATGTGTATGTTAAATAAAGATGGAATTTCCCATAAAATTATAATACCAAAACTCGTTTGTTTTTGTTGGCTTGTATAAATCTATATCTATCATAAAATATTCAGTTGCCTAAAAGTTTAAAATTATATTAATACATTCGTGTTAAGTAAATAAAACATCATGATCTTCTTTTATGATACATTTGAATCATAGAAAGTTATATTAAAGAGTGATATGATAAATTAAATTAAATATTAAAAAATTTAGATTAAGTTTTTAAAAAAAAGGAAAATTTCCTATAAATCCCCAAAAGCGAATTCAAGTTGTTCCTGATAAGTCCCTGTATAAGATATTGTGTGTTCCCGCTGCTTGACAAAACTCTGACATTTTTTTAGGCTCTATAATTGAGCCCAAAATACGAAATGCCCTCAATTGTTTTTGAAACACAACAATATCCTTTATTTTTTAAAATAAAATAAAATTCTTACAAGACAACGTACAATATGAGATTTTTCCCCTCATTCTTGTTGAAAGTCTCCCAAAATTTATCCCTCAACCATAAACAAGGACCCTACAGTTATTTCAATCATATCCATCTTTTTCATATGAGAAATAATTAAAAAAATACTTTTCATAGAAAATTTTACAAAAATCGTCACGTAAATTGGCCTGTTTTGGCTTTTGGTAATGTGATAAAGTAGCCAAAATTTGTTCTTAGTTCGATAAGTGTGTCTTTATAAACAAACAAAAAAAACTTTTAATCGTTTTCGTCAGAGTGCTGACGTGGTACGTGAAAACTGCTAGCTTGACGTAGGATATATGGCATCTCTCACATTACATCAATAATGATCCGGTGAAAATGAAGAAAAGAATCATATACAATTTATTGGACTAAAACCAAACTAACTACTAATAAAATTAAGAAACCAAAACAAATCAACTTACATGAATATTTTTGATAGTTTCTCTAGCATTTAATATTCGATTCATGTTAAGTGGCCACTTTAAGATGGATATATGGTGATTGTTCTAATAATTTAATAGTTTTTTGTCCAAGATTTATCCTTTCCTGAAATCATATTTTAGACTCAAATCAATTAACTATTTTAAGGTGGATCCAGTTTTTCGTTCACAAGACTTAATGAACCAAAGATATCATATAAGAAAAATCGGATGTATTTGATATTTCTACTTATAGAAACATATAATGCTACTCATAATTGTAATTAAATCTTTTTATAAAATAATAATGAGATGTGTAAATTAAGTCGAAATTGTCGGTATAATTTCTTCGGGTGTTGTCTCGAATTCAAAATATTTCCTATTGTGATCCCGAGAATAGCATGAAGTCACAAATAAGAATGGCAACGGAGCGAGTTCGGGGCGACTTTTGCCATATGCGGGACCCATCCCGCCCGGTATAAATTGGGCCCGGACCCAAACCCGCCCCGCCTTTTTTGGGACCCCCTCCGCATTAAAACCCGGTTGGACCCGTCAACACGCTTAGATTTAAATTTAAATTTATTAATTGAATTATTAAATTTTAAATATACATACATGCATATATATTAAATGAAATATATATAATATATGTAAGTGCATATTTAATTATATATTTTATATAAATATATCCACTATATATTTAATATATTATATTACATATATATATATATATATATATATGTACATATATATATATATATATATATATATATATATATATATATATATATGTATGTACATAATATATTATTTATATTCTATTTCTATTTTTTTTAGAGTGATATTCTATTTCTATTTATATATATGTATATGTATATATATATATGTATATATATATATATAGATATATGCGGGTTCACTGAAACCTCGGACCCGTCCTGAACCCGTTGACCAAGACCCGACCCCCTCGCCCACAACCCGTTTGATCGGGTTTTAACCTGCCCCAAACGGGACGGGTCCATTGTCATCCCTAGTCACAAAAGATTTTTTTAAAAAAACCTTTTTTGAAACAAATTAAGAATTTTATCAAGTTCATGCTTCACATAACTGTGTTAGAAGCAAGATTGATTTTTTCTTCTTCTTCTTCTGCATTTTTGTAAATGGTGTAACATTATAATTTGTCATTTTTACCTTTAAAAAACTTTTCATATTCCACAATTATCCTCAATGTTTATAAATATTTTTGGAGATTTTTAAAATGTTAACTTTTGTTCATGAATCATATTTTATTATAAGAATTTATTTTTTAAAAATATATTCTGTAAGTTTTATAAATTTCATTTCATGTATTTTTTTTTTACATATTTTGTCGTTTGTATTTTTATGTTTATTAATCCTATAATATAAATTTTCAAGCATTCTTCGATACAACATATTTGAACTAATATTTATATAATTTTCATATTCGGAAAGCTTTTTCGATTATAATTTGTCCTATAAATATGGATGGGGAAAATAATTGTTTTGGTCTACTAACTTGTCTATTTTTTAGTTTTGGTTCTTTAACTTTCAAATTTGGTTTTGGCATACTAAATTTTAATTTTCGCTGATTTTTTCCAACCGCTTATGGCACCGGAAAATGCTGATATGAAATCGAAAAATAATGACATGACATCGGAAAATGTTGACGTGTCAAACTATCATAGACTCACATCAATAATTGGACCAAAATCACAAAAAAAAAAAAAAAAGTTTGTATACACAAACCAAACTTTTAAAAATTAATAGAGCAAACAAAAAATATTTTTCCTATATGAATGTCCTATTGTTAATCAGACAATTGAATTTAAATAAAGAATTTTCGAAATATCTAGTCAAAATTTCTCCAATCTCCGATAATATATGCAAAACAATGAATTTCGAACTACCACTTTATTCTCCAAACACACTTCTTTTCGCATAACTAGTTACAAAAATATTGTATCATCTTCAAATTCATTAAATTATATTTTAAATTTCACCAATTTTAATTTTTTTTCTAAGTTTTGCACTTGCGAACATATCCAATTTCACCTAGATAAAAAAAACTTTTTTTTAAGAAAATAATACGAAAACTTTTAGTTATATATCTATTTAATTACTATGTATTATAGAGATTGAAATCCGTTCTACAAAATAATACATTAGTAATATATCGATTAATTAATATCTATATAAATTATTAAATTTCATGGTGTTAAAATTATTAATTTATATGGATTTTTCTGTAAAATGATTTTTTTTTAAAAAAAAAAAAGAAAAGAAAAGTATTTAATCAATTTCGCAAAATGAGAATCTAGTGTTATTTACAATTAAAAAAAATCATTAATATAACCGAGATAGACACTGCTATCTAAGACAATGCGAATTCACGGGACAATTACAGGTGTTCATCGTTTGGTTTGGTTCGATTTTTTTTTCGGTTTTCGGTTTTAGAAATATGTTATTCGACATGCGAACCATTGGCCTCCGGTTCAGTTTGATTTTCTCCAGAACGGTTCGGTAATTCGGTTTTAGATACAATTATTTTAAAATAGTTGATATTTACACTCCATTTTGTGTTACTTACACTCCACTATATATGTAAAATAAAGTACAAATTTATTCACAAATGAAGTGCAAATAACAAAAAATGAAGTGGAAATATCAAATCTCTTATTTTAATTAATGATATAAATATATTGTAAAATATAATATGTTATCTTTTTACATGATTTATAACCTTTAAATTCAAAGTAACAATAAACTAATAAAAATGATCATTCACTAAAATTATAACATAAAGTATATAATATAAATATAATAAATTATTCATTTAATAAATTTTGGTTTTTTTCGGTCGATTCAATTTTGAAATATGTAATCCGAAAAACGAACCAAATAAATTTCGATTTTAACAAAATGAGACAAGTTCATGTTTATAAAAATAAAAATTCTGAGTCGAGCAAGTTTTTCATGTGGGAATTAATTATGTGTTTATTAAAATAATTACCTAAAATTTAAAAATAAATGAAGATTGGTTGTAAATGTAATTCCATTCCCGGGCAGAGGGCCATCATCTTATCTACCTTCCATGATTGAGGCATACATCATCCACCTTTCAGATGACTCAAAGTCGTGCCTTGATATAGAGATGAAGGATTTACATAGTTCAAGTATTAGGATCCAAAATCATGGTTCAATTCCAAAAATTAAAACAATTTGCACAGGGTTTAGCTAAAGGTGGCAAATGTAACTTTAGATCACTATTTACCAAAAAAAACATTCTTTGAAAGGCTTATATACCTGTAATACGTCTGCTTGGGTGGGTCGAAAACTAGCATTTTTTCTAATAAATCCAGAGCCCCCCGGAGAAGTGTTACAAAATCTAGCAGAAAATTGTTGCCTCGGGTATTGCGGGAGCTGTCTCACGTATCTTCTGGCATTGTCACTCCTAAGAAATCCAAGACTAGCATCATCGGGAGAGCCAATGAGCTATTGCAATTCCGAAAAACATAAAGAGCAAAAGCAAGAAGAAACTACATCAGTTTGTTAATACATTACAAAAAACAGATGAACAAGAACAAGAAGAAACCAATTCAGTTTGTTTTTATAGATTAAAGTTGTCAAGAAAACCGGAATGCTTAAGATGAAATTCGAATAAGTCAAAAAAAATTTGATATGTACATCAGGTATCATTTTTCCATTAGAAAATACCTCTGTGATAAGTTTGTACAAGCTGTTTCTTTGGTTCTTCAATGCCCACA
Source organism: Henckelia pumila (assembly GCF_033568475.1). Lineage (NCBI taxonomy): Eukaryota > Viridiplantae > Streptophyta > Magnoliopsida > Lamiales > Gesneriaceae > Henckelia > Henckelia pumila. Next base: position 11,792,990 of record NC_133121.1, read on the forward strand.
ACCTCATCTTCTTCCAATAGAAGAGCGTCATACGTTTTGCTGCTTGATCCTTGAAATCATAAATCCCTTTCAATGTCATCTGAGTCTTGGCAACGTTTTCCATTCTCAACTTTATTTTTTGGAACTCAGACGCAACACCATAACAAAGTAGTGTTTCAAAACATACAACCGAGATCAAAATCATGCACATACGCGATGCCAAATTTAGAGTAAAACAACATCATAAAAAAAATTTATAAGCACCCAATTTATGTTCTTATTAAATTTAAAAACAGTTTATCTCAATAATGTTCTACCACGTTTGATTTACCCATACTTCCATCACTACTTAGTTTGTGTATATCCACCGTGTTTTGAAGATTCATACATTTTCCTTCAAAAAACACAAACAAGAACTCATCCTCCTAGCATAAACCAAAACAAAACTGATCACATATGGTCTGAAAATCACTTAACCTCCTATTTCGTTAAATACAGAGATTACCGAAAACAAATAAATGAAAAAATCAATAGGGACGAGAAAAGAGGGTTCAATCATAAAAATGGGACCTGAATTTTGGCTCTTCTCCATCGGTATCTCGCTCTGGCCGGTGGTGGACCACCTGTGATGGTGGCGTTGATGAATCAAAGGGATGAAGACATAGAAGAATTTCTTACGGTATCGGGCACAATATCATGGGAATTTGCAAGAGAAATTCGCTAGTGATAGATCCCGCCACCCAGTTCCTCCTCTTTCCCCGCTGCCCAAACATCACGAGAGAAGGAAATATGAAGAACTAATTGAAAGAGGGAAGGAAGAGGAATGAACGAATAAAATCATTTTAGAAATTGAAGAAATAATTATTTCGATGTGGCGGAGGAAAGAGGAATGAGCAAATAAAATAATTTTAGAAATTGAAGATTAAAAGATGAAAATGAGGAAAGAGGAATGAGCAAATAAAATAATTTTAGAAATTGAAAATTAAAAGATAAAAATGTGGCTAAAAAAGTTTGGTGGTTTGAATGAGGTGTCAACACTATCTACAAACCCGAGTTAGAAACCGATATACTGTGCTGCTCTGTCAAACCGGCAATAAAGAGTCATTAACTCTTGTGAACGATGGGACCACCATCGCCAGCTATCAGCGGTCAAGTCCGGGCTCAAGGTTTTCCTTTGGAAGATAGTGTGCACAACTTCACTCAACTCCACAAACTTATTGCCCCAGCTATGGTTACAGGCTCTCGCGACTGAGCCCGGCAAACCAAAGATTGTGGAATTCATTTTATAAATAGAAAATTATTTTTGAATTTTCTATGTGGGACAAGTATTTTTATGAATATAATTATAAATATTATGTGTTTATTAAATTTTAATTATTTTAACTTTACAAAAATCTCTAATAATTATTTAATAATATTTATTACCATAATAAAAATATCTATAATAACGATATGTTAATGCTAATATTAATATGATATATAGTTGTCGTAAATATATTTCTTTAACAAAAACAAAGCATTTATGATTTATCACCAATTTAATATATTTCTAAAAATATTTTTAAAAAAAAACTTTAAAATCTACACTTTATTAATATGTGAAACAAAATCAAAGTTTTACATTGTGTATTGTCAAAATTTTCATTTGTTTATACAAACTTGATATTTTTTTGATGATGCTTTTGTAAATTCGATGAATATGATGAGGTCAAAATTGACAAATTATGTGTATGTTTAATAAAGATGGAATTTTCCATAAAATTATAATACCAAAACTCGTTTGTTTTTGTTGGCTTGTATAAATCTATATCTATCATAAAATATCCAGTTGCCTAAAAATTTAAAATTATATTAATAGATTCGTGTTAAGTATAAAAAACATCATGATCTTCTTTTACGATACATTTGAATCATAGAAAGTTATATTAAAGAGTAATATGATAAACTAAATTAAATATTAAAAAATTTAGATTAAGATTTAAAAAAAAAAAGAAGAAAAATTACCAATAAATACCCAAAAGCAAATTCAAGTTGTTCCTGATAAGTCCCTGTATAAGATTGTGTGTTCCCACTTCTTGACAAAACTCTGATATTTGTTTCAGTTCTCTATTTGAGCCTAAAATACAAAAATGTCTTTACTTGCTTTTGAAACTCAACAATACTCTTTACTTTTTAAAAATAAAATAAAATTCTTATTAGACAGCGTACAACATGAGTTTTTTCCCCACATTCTTGTTGAAAGTCTTCCAAAATTTATCCCTCAACCATAAACAACAAGGACCCTACACTTATTTTAATCAGATCCATCTTTTTCATACGATAAATAATAAAAAAATATTTTTTTTAAAAAAACTTTAAAATCTACACTTTATTAATTTGTGAACCAAAATCAAAGTTTTACATTGTGTATTGTCAAAATTTTCATTTTTTTATACAAATTTGAAATTTTTTTGATGATGTTTTTGTAAATTCGATGAATATGATGAGGTCAAAATTGACAAATTATGTGTATGTTAAATAAAGATGGAATTTCCCATAAAATTATAATACCAAAACTCGTTTGTTTTTGTTGGCTTGTATAAATCTATATCTATCATAAAATATTCAGTTGCCTAAAAGTTTAAAATTATATTAATACATTCGTGTTAAGTAAATAAAACATCATGATCTTCTTTTATGATACATTTGAATCATAGAAAGTTATATTAAAGAGTGATATGATAAATTAAATTAAATATTAAAAAATTTAGATTAAGTTTTTAAAAAAAAGGAAAATTTCCTATAAATCCCCAAAAGCGAATTCAAGTTGTTCCTGATAAGTCCCTGTATAAGATATTGTGTGTTCCCGCTGCTTGACAAAACTCTGACATTTTTTTAGGCTCTATAATTGAGCCCAAAATACGAAATGCCCTCAATTGTTTTTGAAACACAACAATATCCTTTATTTTTTAAAAATAAAATAAAATTCTTACAAGACAACGTACAATATGAGATTTTTCCCCTCATTCTTGTTGAAAGTCTCCCAAAATTTATCCCTCAACCATAAACAAGGACCCTACAGTTATTTCAATCATATCCATCTTTTTCATATGAGAAATAATTAAAAAAATACTTTTCATAGAAAATTTTACAAAAATCGTCACGTAAATTGGCCTGTTTTGGCTTTTGGTAATGTGATAAAGTAGCCAAAATTTGTTCTTAGTTCGATAAGTGTGTCTTTATAAAACAAACAAAAAAAACTTTTAATCGTTTTCGTCAGAGTGCTGACGTGGTACGTGAAAACTGCTAGCTTGACGTAGGATATATGGCATCTCTCACATTACATCAATAATGATCCGGTGAAAATGAAGAAAAGAATCATATACAATTTATTGGACTAAAACCAAACTAACTACTAATAAATTAAGAAACCAAAACAAATCAACTTACATGAATATTTTTGATAGTTTCTCTAGCATTTAATATTCGATTCATGTTAAGTGGCCACTTTAAGATGGATATATGGTGATTGTTCTAATAATTTAATAGTTTTTTGTCCAAGATTTATCCTTTCCTGAAATCATATTTTAGACTCAAATCAATTAACTATTTTAAGGTGGATCCAGTTTTTCGTTCACAAGACTTAATGAACCAAAGATATCATATAAGAAAAATCGGATGTATTTGATATTTCTACTTATAGAAACATATAATGCTACTCATAATTGTAATTAAATCTTTTTATAAAATAATAATGAGATGTGTAAATTAAGTCGAAATTGTCGGTATAATTTCTTCGGGTGTTGTCTCGAATTCAAAATATTTCCTATTGTGATCCCGAGAATAGCATGAAGTCACAAATAAGAATGGCAACGGAGCGAGTTCGGGGCGACTTTTGCCATATGCGGGACCCATCCCGCCCGGTATAAATTGGGCCCGGACCCAAACCCGCCCCGCCTTTTTTGGGACCCCCTCCGCATTAAAACCCGGTTGGACCCGTCAACACGCTTAGATTTAAATTTAAATTTATTAATTGAATTATTAAATTTTAAATATACATACATGCATATATATTAAATGAAATATATAATATATGTAAGTGCATATTTAATTATATATTTTATATAAATATATCCACTATATATTTAATATATTATATTACATATATATATATATATATATATATACATATATATATATATATATATAATATATATATATATATATATATATGTATGTACATAATATATTATTTATATTCTATTTCTATTTTTTTTAGAGTGATATTCTATTTCTATTTATATATATGTATATGTATATATATATATGTATATATATATATATAGATATATGCGGGTTCACTGAAACCTCGGACCCGTCCTGAACCCGTTGACCAAGACCCGACCCCCTCGCCCACAACCCGTTTGATCGGGTTTTAACCTGCCCCAAACGGGACGGGTCCATTGTCATCCCTAGTCACAAAAGATTTTTTTAAAAAAACCTTTTTTGAAACAAATTAAGAATTTTATCAAGTTCATGCTTCACATAACTGTGTTAGAAGCAAGATTGATTTTTTCTTCTTCTTCTTCTGCATTTTTGTAAATGGTGTAACATTATAATTTGTCATTTTTACCTTTAAAAAACTTTTCATATTCCACAATTATCCTCAATGTTTATAAATATTTTTGGAGATTTTTAAAATGTTAACTTTTGTTCATGAATCATATTTTATTATAAGAATTTATTTTTTAAAAAAATATTCTGTAAGTTTTATAAATTTCATTTCATGTATTTTTTTTTTACATATTTTGTCGTTTGTATTTTTATGTTTATTAATCCTATAATATAAATTTTCAAGCATTCTTCGATACAACATATTTGAACTAATATTTATATAATTTTCATATTCGGAAAGCTTTTTCGATTATAATTTGTCCTATAAATATGGATGGGGAAAATAATTGTTTTGGTCTACTAACTTGTCTATTTTTTAGTTTTGGTTCTTTAACTTTCAAATTTGGTTTTGGCATACTAAATTTTAATTTTCGCTGATTTTTTTCCAACCGCTTATGGCACCGGAAAATGCTGATATGAAATCGAAAAATAATGACATGACATCGGAAAATGTTGACGTGTCAAACTATCATAGACTCACATCAATAATTGGACCAAAATCACAAAAAAAAAAAAAAAAGTTTGTATACACAAACCAAACTTTTAAAAATTAATAGAGCAAACAAAAAATATTTTCCTATATGAATGTCCTATTGTTAATCAGACAATTGAATTTAAATAAAGAATTTTCGAAATATCTAGTCAAAATTTCTCCAATCTCCGATAATATATGCAAAACAATGAATTTCGAACTACCACTTTATTCTCCAAACACACTTCTTTTCGCATAACTAGTTACAAAAATATTGTATCATCTTCAAATTCATTAAATTATATTTTAAATTTCACCAATTTTAATTTTTTTTCTAAGTTTTGCACTTGCGAACATATCCAATTTCACCTAGATAAAAAAAACTTTTTTTTAAGAAAATAATACGAAAACTTTTAGTTATATATCTATTTAATTACTATGTATTATAGAGATTGAAATCCGTTCTACAAAATAATACATTAGTAATATATCGATTAATTAATATCTATATAAATTATTAAATTTCATGGTGTTAAATTATTAATTTATATGGATTTTTCTGTAAAATGATTTTTTTTTAAAAAAAAAAAAGAAAAGAAAAGTATTTAATCAATTTCGCAAAATGAGAATCTAGTGTTATTTACAATTAAAAAAAATCATTAATATAACCGAGATAGACACTGCTATCTAAGACAATGCGAATTCACGGGACAATTACAGGTGTTCATCGTTTGGTTTGGTTCGATTTTTTTTTCGGTTTTCGGTTTTAGAAATATGTTATTCGACATGCGAACCATTGGCCTCCGGTTCAGTTTGATTTTCTCCAGAACGGTTCGGTAATTCGGTTTTAGATACAATTATTTTAAAATAGTTGATATTTACACTCCATTTTGTGTTACTTACACTCCACTATATATGTAAAATAAAGTACAAATTTATTCACAAATGAAGTGCAAATAACAAAAAATGAAGTGGAAATATCAAATCTCTTATTTTAATTAATGATATAAATATATTGTAAAATATAATATGTTATCTTTTTACATGATTTATAACCTTTAAATTCAAAGTAACAATAAACTAATAAAAATGATCATTCACTAAAATTATAACATAAAGTATATAATATAAATATAATAAATTATTCATTTAATAAATTTTGGTTTTTTTCGGTCGATTCAATTTTGAAATATGTAATCCGAAAAAACGAACCAAATAAATTTCGATTTTAACAAAATGAGACAAGTTCATGTTTATAAAAATAAAAATTCTGAGTCGAGCAAGTTTTTCATGTGGGAATTAATTATGTGTTTATTAAAATAATTACCTAAAATTTAAAAATAAATGAAGATTGGTTGTAAATGTAATTCCATTCCCGGGCAGAGGGCCATCATCTTATCTACCTTCCATGATTGAGGCATACATCATCCACCTTTCAGATGACTCAAAGTCGTGCCTTGATATAGAGATGAAGGATTTACATAGTTCAAGTATTAGGATCCAAAATCATGGTTCAATTCCAAAAATTAAAACAATTTGCACAGGGTTTAGCTAAAGGTGGCAAATGTAACTTTAGATCACTATTTACCAAAAAAAACATTCTTTGAAAGGCTTATATACCTGTAATACGTCTGCTTGGGTGGGTCGAAAACTAGCATTTTTTCTAATAAATCCAGAGCCCCCCGGAGAAGTGTTACAAAATCTAGCAGAAAATTGTTGCCTCGGGTATTGCGGGAGCTGTCTCACGTATCTTCTGGCATTGTCACTCCTAAGAAATCCAAGACTAGCATCATCGGGAGAGCCAATGAGCTATTGCAATTCCGAAAAACATAAAGAGCAAAAGCAAGAAGAAACTACATCAGTTTGTTAATACATTACAAAAAACAGATGAACAAGAACAAGAAGAAACCAATTCAGTTTGTTTTTATAGATTAAAGTTGTCAAGAAAACCGGAATGCTTAAGATGAAATTCGAATAAGTCAAAAAAAATTTGATATGTACATCAGGTATCATTTTTCCATTAGAAAATACCTCTGTGATAAGTTTGTACAAGCTGTTTCTTTGGTTCTTCAATGCCCACAACCTCATCTTCTTCCAATAGAAGAGCGTCATACGTTTTGCTGCTTGATCCTTGAAATCATAAATCCCTTTCAATGTCATCTGAGTCTTGGCAACGTTTTCCATTCTCAACTTTATTTTTTGGAACTCAGACGCAACACCATAACAAAGTAGTGTTTCAAAACATACAACCGAGATCAAAATCATGCACATACGCGATGCCAAATTTAGAGTAAAACAACATCATAAAAAAAATTTATAAGCACCCAATTTATGTTCTTATTAAATTTAAAAACAGTTTATCTCAATAATGTTCTACCACGTTTGATTTACCCATACTTCCATCACTACTTAGTTTGTGTATATCCACCGTGTTTTGAAGATTCATACATTTTCCTTCAAAAAACACAAACAAGAACTCATCCTCCTAGCATAAACCAAAACAAAACTGATCACATATGGTCTGAAAATCACTTAACCTCCTATTTCGTTAAATACAGAGATTACCGAAAACAAATAAATGAAAAAATCAATAGGGACGAGAAAAGAGGGTTCAATCATAAAAATGGGACCTGAATTTTGGCTCTTCTCCATCGGTATCTCGCTCTGGCCGGTGGTGGACCACCTGTGATGGTGGCGTTGATGAATCAAAGGGATGAAGACATAGAAGAATTTCTTACGGTATCGGGCACAATATCATGGGAATTTGCAAGAGAAATTCGCTAGTGATAGATCCCGCCACCCAGTTCCTCCTCTTTCCCCGCTGCCCAAACATCACGAGAGAAGGAAATATGAAGAACTAATTGAAAGAGGAAGGAAGAGGAATGAACGAATAAAATCATTTTAGAAATTGAAGAAATAATTATTTCGATGTGGCGGAGGAAAGAGGAATGAGCAAATAAAATAATTTTAGAAATTGAAGATTAAAAGATGAAAATGAGGAAAGAGGAATGAGCAAATAAAATAATTTTAGAAATTGAAAATTAAAAGATAAAAATGTGGCTAAAAAAGTTTGGTGGTTTGAATGAGGTGTCAACACTATCTACAAACCCGAGTTAGAAACCGATATACTGTGCTGCTCTGTCAAACCGGCAATAAAGAGTCATTAACTCTTGTGAACGATGGGACCACCATCGCCAGCTATCAGCGGTCAAGTCCGGGCTCAAGGTTTTCCTTTGGAAGATAGTGTGCACAACTTCACTCAACTCCACAAACTTATTGCCCCAGCTATGGTTACAGGCTCTCGCGACTGAGCCCGGCAAACCAAAGATTGTGGAATTCATTTTATAAATAGAAAATTATTTTTTGAATTTTCTATGTGGGACAAGTATTTTTATGAATATAATTATAAATATTATGTGTTTATTAAATTTTAATTATTTTAACTTTACAAAAATCTCTAATAATTATTTAATAATATTTATTACCATAATAAAAATATCTATAATAACGATATGTTAATGCTAATATTAATATGATATAGTTGTCGTAAATATATTTCTTTAACAAAAACAAAGCATTTATGATTTATCACCAATTTAATATATTTCTAAAAATATTTTTAAAAAAAAACTTTAAAATCTACACTTTATTAATATGTGAAACAAAATCAAAGTTTTACATTGTGTATTGTCAAAATTTTCATTTGTTTATACAAACTTGATATTTTTTTGATGATGCTTTTGTAAATTCGATGAATATGATGAGGTCAAAATTGACAAATTATGTGTATGTTTAATAAAGATGGAATTTTCCATAAAATTATAATACCAAAACTCGTTTGTTTTTGTTGGCTTGTATAAATCTATATCTATCATAAAATATCCAGTTGCCTAAAAATTTAAAATTATATTAATAGATTCGTGTTAAGTATAAAAAACATCATGATCTTCTTTTACGATACATTTGAATCATAGAAAGTTATATTAAAGAGTAATATGATAAACTAAATTAAATATTAAAAAATTTAGATTAAGATTTAAAAAAAAAAAAGAAGAAAAATTACCAATAAATACCCAAAAGCAAATTCAAGTTGTTCCTGATAAGTCCCTGTATAAGATATTGTGTGTTCCCACTTCTTGACAAAACTCTGATATTTGTTTCAGTTCTCTATTTGAGCCTAAAATACAAAAATGTCTTTACTTGCTTTTGAAACTCAACAATACTCTTTACTTTTTAAAAATAAAATAAAATTCTTATTAGACAGCGTACAACATGAGTTTTTTCCCCACATTCTTGTTGAAAGTCTTCCAAAATTTATCCCTCAACCATAAACAACAAGGACCCTACACTTATTTTAATCAGATCCATCTTTTTCATACGATAAATAATAAAAAAATATTTTTTTAAAAAAAACTTTAAAATCTACACTTTATTAATTTGTGAACCAAAATCAAAGTTTTACATTGTGTATTGTCAAAATTTTCATTTTTTTATACAAATTTGAAATTTTTTTGATGATGTTTTTGTAAATTCGATGAATATGATGAGGTCAAAATTGACAAATTATGTGTATGTTAAATAAAGATGGAATTTCCCATAAAATTATAATACCAAAACTCGTTTGTTTTTGTTGGCTTGTATAAATCTATATCTATCATAAAATATTCAGTTGCCTAAAAGTTTAAAATTATATTAATACATTCGTGTTAAGTAAATAAAACATCATGATCTTCTTTTATGATACATTTGAATCATAGAAAGTTATATTAAAGAGTGATATGATAAATTAAATTAAATATTAAAAAATTTAGATTAAGTTTTTAAAAAAAAGGAAAATTTCCTATAAATCCCCAAAAGCGAATTCAAGTTGTTCCTGATAAGTCCCTGTATAAGATATTGTGTGTTCCCGCTGCTTGACAAAACTCTGACATTTTTTTAGGCTCTATAATTGAGCCCAAAATACGAAATGCCCTCAATTGTTTTTGAAACACAACAATATCCTTTATTTTTTAAAAATAAAATAAAATTCTTACAAGACAACGTACAATATGAGATTTTTCCCCTCATTCTTGTTGAAAGTCTCCCAAAATTTATCCCTCAACCATAAACAAGGACCCTACAGTTATTTCAATCATATCCATCTTTTTCATATGAGAAATAATTAAAAAAATACTTTTCATAGAAAATTTTACAAAAATCGTCACGTAAATTGGCCTGTTTTGGCTTTTGGTAATGTGATAAAGTAGCCAAAATTTGTTCTTAGTTCGATAAGTGTGTCTTTATAAAACAAACAAAAAAAACTTTTAATCGTTTTCGTCAGAGTGCTGACGTGGTACGTGAAAACTGCTAGCTTGACGTAGGATATATGGCATCTCTCACATTACATCAATAATGATCCGGTGAAAATGAAGAAAAGAATCATATACAATTTATTGGACTAAAACCAAACTAACTACTAATAAAATTAAGAAACCAAAACAAATCAACTTACATGAATATTTTTGATAGTTTCTCTAGCATTTAATATTCGATTCATGTTAAGTGGCCACTTTAAGATGGATATATGGTGATTGTTCTAATAATTTAATAGTTTTTTGTCCAAGATTTATCCTTTCCTGAAATCATATTTTAGACTCAAATCAATTAACTATTTTAAGGTGGATCCAGTTTTTCGTTCACAAGACTTAATGAACCAAAGATATCATATAAGAAAAATCGGATGTATTTGATATTTCTACTTATAGAAACATATAATGCTACTCATAATTGTAATTAAATCTTTTATAAAATAATAATGAGATGTGTAAATTAAGTCGAAATTGTCGGTATAATTTCTTCGGGTGTTGTCTCGAATTCAAAATATTTCCTATTGTGATCCCGAGAATAGCATGAAGTCACAAATAAGAATGGCAACGGAGCGAGTTCGGGGCGACTTTTGCCATATGCGGGACCCATCCCGCCCGGTATAAATTGGGCCCGGACCCAAACCCGCCCCGCCTTTTTTGGGACCCCCTCCGCATTAAAACCCGGTTGGACCCGTCAACACGCTTAGATTTAAATTTAAATTTATTAATTGAATTATTAAATTTTAAATATACATACATGCATATATATTAAATGAAATATATATAATATATGTAAGTGCATATTTAATTATATATTTTATATAAATATATCCACTATATATTTAATATATTATATTACATATATATATATATATATATGTACATATATATATATATATATATATATATATATATATATATATATATATGTATGTACATAATATATTATTTATATTCTATTTCTATTTTTTTTAGAGTGATATTCTATTTCTATTTATATATATGTATATGTATATATATATATGTATATATATATATAGATATATGCGGGTTCACTGAAACCTCGGACCCGTCCTGAACCCGTTGACCAAGACCCGACCCCCTCGCCCACAACCCGTTTGATCGGGTTTTAACCTGCCCCAAACGGGACGGGTCCATTGTCATCCCTAGTCACAAAAGATTTTTTTAAAAAAACCTTTTTTGAAACAAATTAAGAATTTTATCAAGTTCATGCTTCACATAACTGTGTTAGAAGCAAGATTGATTTTTTCTTCTTCTTCTTCTGCATTTTTGTAAATGGTGTAACATTATAATTTGTCATTTTTACCTTTAAAAAACTTTTCATATTCCACAATTATCCTCAATGTTTATAAATATTTTTGGAGATTTTTAAAATGTTAACTTTTGTTCATGAATCATATTTTATTATAAGAATTTATTTTTTAAAAAAATATTCTGTAAGTTTTATAAATTTCATTTCATGTATTTTTTTTTTACATATTTTGTCGTTTGTATTTTTATGTTTATTAATCCTATAATATAAATTTTCAAGCATTCTTCGATACAACATATTTGAACTAATATTTATATAATTTTCATATTCGGAAAGCTTTTTCGATTATAATTTGTCCTATAAATATGGATGGGGAAAATAATTGTTTTGGTCTACTAACTTGTCTATTTTTTAGTTTTGGTTCTTTAACTTTCAAATTTGGTTTTGGCATACTAAATTTTAATTTTCGCTGATTTTTTTCCAACCGCTTATGGCACCGGAAAATGCTGATATGAAATCGAAAAATAATGACATGACATCGGAAAATGTTGACGTGTCAAACTATCATAGACTCACATCAATAATTGGACCAAAATCACAAAAAAAAAAAAAAAAAAGTTTGTATACACAAACCAAACTTTTAAAAATTAATAGAGCAAACAAAAAATATTTTCCTATATGAATGTCCTATTGTTAATCAGACAATTGAATTTAAATAAAGAATTTTCGAAATATCTAGTCAAAATTTCTCCAATCTCCGATAATATATGCAAAACAATGAATTTCGAACTACCACTTTATTCTCCAAACACACTTCTTTTCGCATAACTAGTTACAAAAATATTGTATCATCTTCAAATTCATTAAATTATATTTTAAATTTCACCAATTTTAATTTTTTTCTAAGTTTTGCACTTGCGAACATATCCAATTTCACCTAGATAAAAAAAACTTTTTTTTAAGAAAATAATACGAAAACTTTTAGTTATATATCTATTTAATTACTATGTATTATAGAGATTGAAATCCGTTCTACAAAATAATACATTAGTAATATATCGATTAATTAATATCTATATAAATTATTAAATTTCATGGTGTTAAAATTATTAATTTATATGGATTTTTCTGTAAAATGATTTTTTTTTAAAAAAAAAAAAGAAAAGAAAAGTATTTAATCAATTTCGCAAAATGAGAATCTAGTGTTATTTACAATTAAAAAAAATCATTAATATAACCGAGATAGACACTGCTATCTAAGACAATGCGAATTCACGGGACAATTACAGGTGTTCATCGTTTGGTTTGGTTCGATTTTTTTTTCGGTTTTCGGTTTTAGAAATATGTTATTCGACATGCGAACCATTGGCCTCCGGTTCAGTTTGATTTTCTCCAGAACGGTTCGGTAATTCGGTTTTAGATACAATTATTTTAAAATAGTTGATATTTACACTCCATTTTGTGTTACTTACACTCCACTATATATGTAAAATAAAGTACAAATTTATTCACAAATGAAGTGCAAATAACAAAAAATGAAGTGGAAATATCAAATCTCTTATTTTAATTAATGATATAAATATATTGTAAAATATAATATGTTATCTTTTTACATGATTTATAACCTTTAAATTCAAAGTAACAATAAACTAAAAATGATCATTCACTAAAATTATAACATAAAGTATATAATATAAATATAATAAATTATTCATTTAATAAATTTTGGTTTTTTTCGGTCGATTCAATTTTGAAATATGTAATCCGAAAAACGAACCAAATAAATTTCGATTTTAACAAAATGAGACAAGTTCATGTTTATAAAAATAAAAATTCTGAGTCGAGCAAGTTTTTCATGTGGGAATTAATTATGTGTTTATTAAAATAATTACCTAAAATTTAAAAATAAATGAAGATTGGTTGTAAATGTAATTCCATTCCCGGGCAGAGGGCCATCATCTTATCTACCTTCCATGATTGAGGCATACATCATCCACCTTTCAGATGACTCAAAGTCGTGCCTTGATATAGAGATGAAGGATTTACATAGTTCAAGTATTAGGATCCAAAATCATGGTTCAATTCCAAAAATTAAAAACAATTTGCACAGGGTTTAGCTAAAGGTGGCAAATGTAACTTTAGATCACTATTTACCAAAAAAAACATTCTTTGAAAGGCTTATATACCTGTAATACGTCTGCTTGGGTGGGTCGAAAACTAGCATTTTTTCTAATAAATCCAGAGCCCCCCGGAGAAGTGTTACAAAATCTAGCAGAAAATTGTTGCCTCGGGTATTGCGGGAGCTGTCTCACGTATCTTCTGGCATTGTCACTCCTAAGAAATCCAAGACTAGCATCATCGGGAGAGCCAATGAGCTATTGCAATTCCGAAAAACATAAAGAGCAAAAGCAAGAAGAAACTACATCAGTTTGTTAATACATTACAAAAAACAGATGAACAAGAACAAGAAGAAACCAATTCAGTTTGTTTTTATAGATTAAAGTTGTCAAGAAAACCGGAATGCTTAAGATGAAATTCGAATAAGTCAAAAAAAATTTGATATGTACATCAGGTATCATTTTTCCATTAGAAAATACCTCTGTGATAAGTTTGTACAAGCTGTTTCTTTGGTTCTTCAATGCCCACAACCTCATCTTCTTCCAATAGAAGAGCGTCATACGTTTTGCTGCTTGATCCTTGAAATCATAAATCCCTTTCAATGTCATCTGAGTCTTGGCAACGTTTTCCATTCTCAACTTTATTTTTTGGAACTCAGACGCAACACCATAACAAAGTAGTGTTTCAAAACATACAACCGAGATCAAAATCATGCACATACGCGATGCCAAATTTAGAGTAAAACAACATCATAAAAAAAATTTATAAGCACCCAATTTATGTTCTTATTAAATTTAAAAACAGTTTATCTCAATAATGTTCTACCACGTTTGATTTACCCATACTTCCATCACTACTTAGTTTGTGTATATCCACCGTGTTTTGAAGATTCATACATTTTCCTTCAAAAAACACAAACAAGAACTCATCCTCCTAGCATAAACCAAAACAAAACTGATCACATATGGTCTGAAAATCACTTAACCTCCTATTTCGTTAAATACAGAGATTACCGAAAACAAATAAATGAAAAAATCAATAGGGACGAGAAAAGAGGGTTCAATCATAAAAATGGGACCTGAATTTTGGCTCTTCTCCATCGGTATCTCGCTCTGGCCGGTGGTGGACCACCTGTGATGGTGGCGTTGATGAATCAAAGGGATGAAGACATAGAAGAATTTCTTACGGTATCGGGCACAATATCATGGGAATTTGCAAGAGAAATTCGCTAGTGATAGATCCCGCCACCCAGTTCCTCCTCTTTCCCCGCTGCCCAAACATCACGAGAGAAGGAAATATGAAGAACTAATTGAAAGAGGGAAGGAAGAGGAATGAACGAATAAAATCATTTTAGAAATTGAAGAAATAATTATTTCGATGTGGCGGAGGAAAGAGGAATGAGCAAATAAAATAATTTTAGAAATTGAAGATTAAAAGATGAAAATGAGGAAAGAGGAATGAGCAAATAAAATAATTTTAGAAATTGAAAATTAAAAGATAAAAATGTGGCTAAAAAAGTTTGGTGGTTTGAATGAGGTGTCAACACTATCTACAAACCCGAGTTAGAAACCGATATACTGTGCTGCTCTGTCAAACCGGCAATAAAGAGTCATTAACTCTTGTGAACGATGGGACCACCATCGCCAGCTATCAGCGGTCAAGTCCGGGCTCAAGGTTTTCCTTTGGAAGATAGTGTGCACAACTTCACTCAACTCCACAAACTTATTGCCCCAGCTATGGTTACAGGCTCTCGCGACTGAGCCCGGCAAACCAAAGATTGTGGAATTCATTTTATAAATAGAAAATTATTTTTTGAATTTTCTATGTGGGACAAGTATTTTTATGAATATAATTATAAATATTATGTGTTTATTAAATTTTAATTATTTTAACTTTACAAAAATCTCTAATAATTATTTAATAATATTTATTACCATAATAAAAATATCTATAATAACGATATGTTAATGCTAATATTAATATGATATATAGTTGTCGTAAATATATTTCTTTAACAAAAACAAAGCATTTATGATTTATCACCAATTTAATATATTTCTAAAAATATTTTTAAAAAAAAACTTTAAAATCTACACTTTATTAATATGTGAAACAAAATCAAAGTTTTACATTGTGTATTGTCAAAATTTTCATTTGTTTATACAAACTTGATATTTTTTTGATGATGCTTTTGTAAATTCGATGAATATGATGAGGTCAAAATTGACAAATTATGTGTATGTTTAATAAAGATGGAATTTTCCATAAAATTATAATACCAAAACTCGTTTGTTTTTGTTGGCTTGTATAAATCTATATCTATCATAAAATATCCAGTTGCCTAAAAATTTAAAATTATATTAATAGATTCGTGTTAAGTATAAAAAACATCATGATCTTCTTTTACGATACATTTGAATCATAGAAAGTTATATTAAAGAGTAATATGATAAACTAAATTAAATATTAAAAAATTTAGATTAAGATTTAAAAAAAAAAAGAAGAAAAATTACCAATAAATACCCAAAAGCAAATTCAAGTTGTTCCTGATAAGTCCCTGTATAAGATATTGTGTGTTCCCACTTCTTGACAAAACTCTGATATTTGTTTCAGTTCTCTATTTGAGCCTAAAATACAAAAATGTCTTTACTTGCTTTTGAAACTCAACAATACTCTTTACTTTTTAAAAATAAAATAAAATTCTTATTAGACAGCGTACAACATGAGTTTTTTCCCCACATTCTTGTTGAAAGTCTTCCAAAATTTATCCCTCAACCATAAACAACAAGGACCCTACATTTATTTCAATCAGATCCATCCTTTTTTCATACGAGAAATAATAAAAAAAATATTTTTTTTTAAAAAAAACTTTAAAATCTACACTTTATTAATTTTTGAACCAAAATCAAAGTTTTACATTGTGTATTGTCAAAATTTTCATTTGTTTATACAAATTTGAAATTTTTTTGATGATGCTTTTGTAAATTCGATGAATATGATGATGTCAAAATTGACAAATTATGTGTATGTTTAATAAAGATGGAATTTCCCATAAAATTATAATACCAAAACTCGTTTGTTTTTGTTGGCTTGTATAAATCTATATCTATCATAAAATATTCAGTTGCATAAAAGTTTAAAATTATATTAATACATTCGTGTTAAGTAAATAAAACATCATGATCTTTTTTTATGATACATTTGAATCATAGAAAGTTATATTAAACAGTGATATGATAAATTAAATTAAATATTAAAAAATTTAGATTAAGATTTAAAAAAAAAAGGAAAATTTCCTATAAATCCCCAAAAGCAAATTCAAGTTGTTCCGGATAAGTTCCTGTGTAAGATATTGTGTGTTCCCACTGCTTGACAAAACTCTGACATTTTTTTTAGCTCTATAATTGAGCCCAAAATACGAAATGCCCTCAATTATTTTTGAAACCCAGCAGTATCCTTTATTTTTTAAAAATAAAATAAAATTCTTACAAGACAACGTACAATATGAGTTTTTTCCCCTCATTCTTGTTGAAAGTCTCCCAAAATTTATCCCTCAACCATAAACAAGGACCCTACAGTTATTTCAATCATATCCATCTTTTTCATATGAGAAATAATTAAAAAAATACTTTTCATAGAAAACTTTACAAAAATCGTCACGTAAATTGGCCTGTTTTGGCTTTTGGTAATGTGATAAAGTAGCCAAAATTTGTTCTTAGTTCGATAAGTGTGTCTTTATAAAACAAACAAAAAAAACTTTTAATCGTTTTCGTCAAAGTGCTGACGTGGTACGTGAAAACTGCTAGCTTGACATAGGATATATGGCATCTCTCACATTACATCAATAATGATCCGGTGAAAATGAAGAAAAGAATCATATACAATTTATTGGACTAAAACCAAACTAACTACTAATAAAATTAAGAAACCAAAACAAATCAACTTACATGAATATTTTTGATAGTTTCTCTAGCATTTAATATTCGATTCATGTTAAGTGGCCACTTTAAGATGGATATATGGTGATTGTTCTAATAATTTAATAGTTTTTTGTCCAAGATTTATCCTTCCCTGAAATCATATTTTAGACTCAAATCAATTAACTATTTTAAGGTGGATCTATTTTTTCGCTCACAAGACTTAATGAACCTAAGATATCATTTAAGAAAAATCGGATGTATTTGATATTTCTACTTATAGAAACATATAATGCTACTCATAATTGTAATTAAATCTTTTTATAAAATGATAATGAGATGTGTAAATTAAGTCAAAATTGTCGGTATAATTTCTTCGGGTGTTGTCTCGAATTCAAAATTTTTCCTTTTGTGATCCCGAGAATAGCATGAGGTCACAAATAAGAATGGCAACGGAGCGGGTTCGGGGCGACTTTTGCCATATGCGGGACCCATCCCGCCGGATATAAATTGGATCCGAACCCAGACCCGCCCCGCCTTTTTTGGGACCCCCTCCGCATTATAACCCGGTTGGACCCGTCAACACACTTAGATTTAAATTTAAATTTATTAATTGAATTATTAAATTTTAAATATACATGCATGCATATATATTAAATGAAATATATATAATATATGTAAGTGCATATTTATATATTTTATATAAATATATTCACTATATATTTAATATATTATATTACATACGTAGATAATATATATATATATATATATGAAGAACTAATTGAAAGAGGTATCGGAATTTGCAAGAGAAATTCGCTAGTGATAGATCCCGCCACCCAGTTCCTCCTCTTTCCCCGCTGCCCAAACATCACGAGAGAAGGAAATATGAAGAACTAATTGAAAGAGGGAAGGAAGAGGAATGAACGAATAAAATCATTTTAGAAATTGAAGAAATAATTATTTCGATGTGGCGGAGGAAAGAGGAATGAGCAAATAAAATAATTTTAGAAATTGAAGATTAAAAGATGAAAATGAGGAAAGAGGAATGAGCAAATAAAATAATTTTAGAAATTGAAAATTAAAAGATAAAAATGTGGCTAAAAAAGTTTGGTGGTTTGAATGAGGTGTCAACACTATCTACAAACCCGAGTTAGAAACCGATATACTGTGCTGCTCTGTCAAACCGGCAATAAAGAGTCATTAACTCTTGTGAACGATGGGACCGTCACCGCCAGCTATCAGCGGTCAAGTCCAGGCTCAAGGTTTTCCTTTGGAAGATAGTGTGCACAACTTCACTCAACTCCACAAACTTATTGCCCCAGCTATGGTTACAGGCTCTCGCGACTGAGCCCGGCAAACCAAAGATTGTGGAATTGATTTTATAAATAGAAAATTATTTTTTGAATTTTCTATGTGGGACAAGTATATTTATGAATATAATTATAAATATTATGTGTTTATTAAATTCTAATTATTTTAACTTTACAAAAATCTCTAATAATTATTTAATAATATTTATTACCACAATAAAAATATCTATAATAACGATATGCTAATGCTAATATTAATATGATATATAGTTGTTGTAAATAAATTTCTTTAACAAAAACAAAGCATTTATGATTTATCACCAATTTAATATATTTCTAAAAATATTTTTAAAAAAAACTTTAAAATCTACACTTTATTAATATGTGAAACAAAATCAAAGTTTTACATTGTGTATTGTCAAAATTTTCATTTGTTTATACAAACTTGATATTTTTTTGATGATGCTTTTGTAAATTCGATGAATATAATGATGTCAAAATTGACAAATTATGTGTATGTTTAATAAAGATGGAGTTTCCCATAAATTGAAATACCGAACTCGTTCGTTTTTGTTGGCACAATAAATCTATATCTATCATAAAATATCCAGTTGCCTAAAAATTTAAAATTATATTAATAGATTCGTGTTAAGTACAAAAAACATCATGATCTTCTTTTACGATACATTTGAATCATATAAAGTTATATTAAATAGTAATATGATAAACTAAATTAAATATTAAAAATTTTAGATTAAGATTTTTTTAAAAAAAAGAAAAATTACCAATAAATACCCAAAAGCAAATTCAAGTTGTTCCTGATAAGTCCCTGTGTAAGATATTGTGTGTTCCCACTTTTTGACAAAACTCTGACATTTGTTTCAGCTCTCTATTTGAGCCTAAAATATAAAAATGTCTTCACTTGCTTTTGAAACTCAACAATACTCTTTACTTTTTAAAAATAAAATAAA
Organism: Henckelia pumila; assembly: GCF_033568475.1. NCBI lineage: Eukaryota > Viridiplantae > Streptophyta > Magnoliopsida > Lamiales > Gesneriaceae > Henckelia > Henckelia pumila. Next base: position 11,813,028 of record NC_133121.1, read on the forward strand.
ATTCTTATTAGACAGCATACAACATGAGTTTTTTCCCCACATTCTTGTTGAAAGTCTTCCAAAATTTATCCCTCAACCATAAACAACAAGGATCCTACACTTATTTCAATCAGATCCATCTTTTTCATACGAGAAATAATAAAAAAAATATTTTTTTTTAAAAAAAACTTTAAAATCTACACTTTATTAATTTTTGAACCAAAATCAAAGTTTTACATTGTGTATTGTCAAAATTTTCATTTGTTTATACAAATTTGAAATTTTTTTGATGATGCTTTTGTAAATTCGATGAATATGATGATGTCAAAATTGACAAATTATGTGTATGTTTAATAAAGATGGAATTTCCCATAAAATTATAATACCAAAACTCGTTTGTTTTTATTGGCTTGTATAAATCTATATCTATCATAAAATATTCAGTTGCATAAAAGTTTAAAATTATATTAATACATTCGTGTTAAGTAAATAAAACATCATGATCTTTTTTTATGATACATTTGAATCATAGAAAGTTATATTAAAGAGTGATATGATAAATTAAATTAAATATTAAAAAATTTAGATTAAGATTTAAAAAAAAAGGAAAATTTCCTATAAATCCCCAAAAGCAAATTCAAGTTGTTCCTGATAAGTCCCTGTGTAAGATATTGTGTGTTCCCACTGCTTGACAAAACTCTGACATTTATTTTAGCTCTATAATTGAGCCCAAAATACGAAATGCCCTCAATTGTTTTTGAAACCCAACAGTATCCTTTATTTTTTAAAAATAAAATAAAATTCATACAAGACAACGTACAATATGAGTTTTTTCCCTCATTCTTGTTGAAAGTCGCCCAAAATTTATCCCTCAATCATAAACTTGTTGGGAAATTTAGTTTCGATATTTACAAAACAAAGTCAAACTACTTTAGCATCTACGGAATCAGTCTACCTTGGAGAAACTCAATTCAGTTTACCTTGACAAACTGAATTCTTCAGATGCTAAACTGATTATCACAGATGCGAAAACAGTTTACCCTACTAAACTGAATTTCTCAGAGCAACCTTCACCCAACTGAGTTTGTCAATGAATTCACAAGTAATTCCGGATAAGCTCGTCTGTACTCTGACATCTCTGCAGAACATAATGCCGCGATACTAAGGGAATGTCGGCATCAGAAGTTGTTACTGATAGTGACAAATCCAACGGGAATATTTTCAATCCCATCTGAAGAACCTTTTGAAAATATGACTGTTGCAGACCAAATAGTATAAATAAGGATCTTGATCAAAGTTCAAACCAGTGAAGTGATAACATTCCTGCTATTTCTCAAGAAAATCAGAAAGGCATCCTACGCTCAAGACTTGATCAAGAAAACTCGAAAGCACAAAACACTCAAAGCATTATTCAGACCATTGAAGGGTCAATCTTTGTGTTGAAAAGACTTCGAGTTGTATTGTATTCCATTGCAAGATCAGTCTAGGACTGTAACCAAAGTGGTATACTAGGAGTTCTCGTTTAGGCAGTGTTTAAGTCCTAAACTAGATTGGATTTGTGCAAATTTCTTGTATAAATCAAAGTCTTCTAGTAAAACCATCCAATTCGGAAGAAGGGGTGACGTAGGAGTGTTTGAAATCTCCGAACATCCATAAACAATCTCGTGTGTTATTTCAGTTTACCTCTCAACTTCATATCTACCCCTAAACCGAAATTCCCTAAGTGTTTTAAATCTATAGCTTGGCATATTTCCGCACACACTTTGTTTGCCAAACTATATTGGACATTAAGATAAGCTTTGAACTCACTCTTAAATCGATTGAGTTCCATTTCCTCTTAGTAAATCCGTTTGAAAGTATATTCACCCCCCCCCCCCCCCCTCTAGACTTTCAACCGATCCTAACAAGTGGTATCAGAAAGGTTATTATCTTACTCTTAAAACACTTACACAAAATGACTTCATTCAACAAGATTCCTATGTTTTCGAAGGAAGATTTTGATGACTGGAAAATTCGCATGCAAGCACATTTATCAGCACTAGATGATGATATGTGGTTTGTCATCACTGACGGACCTCTTGAGATTACAAAGGTCAACACTGCTATAGCTCTCTCAGGAGGTGGTCCTCAATACATTGAGAAACCTAGAATTGAATGGACTGCCGAAGACAAAAAAAAGGCGAACTTGGACAATGTGGCAAAGGATATCTTGTATAAAACTCTTGACAAGAATACCTTTAGTAAAATCAAGACATGCAAAACTGGAAAAGAGATTTGGGAAAAACTGATTCAACTCTGCGAAGGAAATGAACAAACCAAGGAAAACAAGCTATCTGTAGCCACTCAAAAATTTGATAACATCAAAATGAGACCAGGGGAATCAATGTCAGAATTTGACGAAAGAGTAAGTAGCATCGTCATTGAGCTTAACGGATTGGGCAAAACATATCCTAACAGGGAAGTTATCCTCAAAGTGATTCGAGGTCTTCCTAAAGAATGGGACGTAAAAACAATGGCCATGAGAGAATCAAAAGACCTGAAAAAATTAGAACTGCATGACCTGTTTGCAGATCTAAAAGCATATGAATTTGAGTTACAAACTCGAGAAGAAGATCAGTCTACATCACAACTGACCAAAGCTTTGACTGCAGTAAAAATTGAATCACCAGCCAAACTAGAAAAGTCAGCAGAACAATTAAGCAGTGATGTCATGTCTTTGTTTGTGAAAAAGTTTGGCAAGTTCATCAGAAGAAACCAAGAAGGATCATATAGAAGAAACTTTCAAAAGAAAGAACCAGTTGAAGAACCTAGAAGCTGTTTCAACTGTGGAAAAATGGGACACTTCATCACCGATTGTCCCAAACCAAAGAACCATGACAAAAAGAAAAATTCGAGGAATGATAGAGACACCTCAAAATAGAAGCATGAAGCATTGGTCGCAAAGGACTGCAAAACCAAGTGGGCTGAATCGGATAGTGATTCAGAAGGATTAAATGACTCTTCTAGCTCAAGTGATGATGAAAAAGAAGTCAAATGTCTTATGGCAAACGATCATGAACTACCATCCACCAGTGTGCAGGTATTCGATTTCAGTTCTGAGGAATTTACCAGAGAAGAACTAATCAAAGCTCTTCATGATATGGCAAATGAATATCATCAACTGTCCATAGCATTCGATGAAGTCAGAGTCAAGCAAAAGGATCTGCAAGACAACTCAACTGAACTTTCCTTTGAACAATCAGTTGAGATAAGTTGTCTTGAAACAGAGATTGCTGTGCTCCGAACAGAGAATGAACAGCTCAAGATTGAAATCAAAAATCTTACAAACGAAAAACATAACACAGATGAAATCATAAGATCATGGAATAGATCTTCGAGCCTGTTGACAGAAATGAATGATTCACAAAGACCACTCCACGACAAAACTGGTCTTGGATTTGGTAAGACACTGGAAACTGGTGAATCAAGTACTCTACCCAAACTGAATATGTGAGACCTCGGTTTAGTAATCTCATTCTTAGGGTAATTAATGAATAATTATCATTAAACATGAAAGGGGGAAGATCAAAAGAATTTTTTTTTATAAGGGTGGGGGGTGCGCCTGGGCGGCACTATTCAGCCGCTCGGGCGCCCACCCTTGGGTTTGAGCACCAAAGGGTGCGCTCAAGCTGCAGTTTTCGGCAGCTCGGGCTCATCCTAAACAGCCCCGAGCCCTGTTTTTCAGCAGCCAAATAAATGATCTTTCAACCTCTTCAATTCATGTCTTTTCAACCTAGAACATGCACCAACATGTATATCAACTTCTAAGCATGTGTACAAACATTCATAATATCAAACCATGAGTTTAAAGTACATCCAAAACTAGAGTAAACCAATGGTTTCAACATGTACTTTGAAACTAATAATAATCACAAGTCCTCTAATGCGTTTGATCATGATCTAAGTTCATCACTTCAGCTACAAACCGAGTTCCCACATCTACTCTGATCATCTCCTGCCCCACCTGTTGCCATGCAAACAAGACAACAGCTGGATAAACTCCGGTGAGAAATCATCTCAGTATAAGCAACATATAAAGCGTTAAATACATCATATCGACTCTATTTAAACTCGACTCAACAAATAGAGTAAATAACGCATCTCAAATCTATCCTTCGAATTTCTATAGCGCGCTATCTCAAGAATTGATTCTTATCACTTCGTTGCCATCAAGATTCGTATCCGATCTTGACATGAATATTCATCTATCGAAATCATTTCCGATTCGAAAATAAATTCGTCCTCCGACCTTGGCATAGAATCAATTCTTATCATTCTCGTATCATAATCACATCGACTCAAAATCAAAGATCCACTACCTGGGATGGATCAACAACATCATAATCAAATCAAAACAATAAATACGTATGTGATTTTGGCGGGATAACTCAAGGATAGTCGTTCTTGAGTTTCAAAGTCCCTGACTCGCGATGTCGTCATTATACCTTCGTATTTCTTCTATTTTGAACGCTTCAAATCTGAAACATAGCATCAAAACATTCATATCAATCGTCATTCTAGTCAATCATTTTAGAAATGAATCAAAACCATCAATAGATCGTCAATCATCTTGCTTCAAACCTCAACGTCTTCGTCTTCGGTTCGGATTCAAAGTTCTTGAGTTGCAGCCTTCAAAACTAATCTGAAATTGAAGAATAAAATTGCTAAAACATTAACATCATCCTCAAGAACATCTTGTATCAATCATAGGCTATCAAAACGGTCCAAAAACACGAATCGACGGCGTAGCGACTAAAAATCGGTAACCGACTTAATATCGAATTCGAACTCAACTTCATATCAGCATGTATCTATCGAAACCAGCCAAATACCATTATATTCAAATGCTAAATAATTCAACATATATGCTGGAATTCATTAATAAGTTCATATAACATCAAATCATCGATTCGGTTTCAATCTCGGAACACATAAAAGATCAAGAACATGAAACTATACCAAAGTACTGATCTCTGCCAAATTTCGTTCATAAAATCATGCCGAGATGATTAAATACTTACATCAAATCGAAGGCCTCATCGCAAGGATTCCAAAACATTTTTCGGAATCGAAATCGGATAACCGGCGCAAAAGATACGGGGTTTTGAAAATCAAAAAGCAAAAGGAATAAGAAGGGTTCGGCTTCCTCTGTTCCAAATTTCTGATAAGGTGAAGAATTCTGATGATTTCCATGCTTCTTACACGTATAACAAACCACTTGCAAAGAAATTTCACTTTAGTCCCTCAAGTCTTTATTAATTGCAATTCAGTCCTCAGCCTTCTTTTTAATTCAATTTTAATCCTAAATAATTTAAGAATATTAGAATTTAAATCGAAACTCTAATTATTCCCAAATTAAATATACTCGAATTAAAATTAAATAAATTTGGATTAGTTAATTAGTCCTGGCCTTTTGCATGTTAACCCTTCAAACCTCGATATTTGCAAATCAGTCCCTGATCGAGTTGTGTCTTCAAAATTAATCGTCTTTAATTCTCGAAACATGGAATTTAAATATCAAATTCCATAAATATTCAAATCGAATATTTATTCTTTTAATTTAAGAATTCTCGGAATTTAATTCTCAAAATCCGTAAATTCTCAAATTAAATATTTTCGACTCGAAAATTAAATCTATCATTTCCATTACTTCTCAAATCAATATTAGCCCATAATATGGAATTTAATTCTCAAATCCCATAATTAATAATTTAATATTTCTGGGCCTTACAATTCCTCCCCTCTAAGAAATGATTTCGTCCTCGAAATCACATTAATCGAACTATTCAATCTGATAGACTGAATGATAATCTGAAGTAATTCTCACTTCAATCATTCCACTCTGATCTTCGTATCTTATCTCTTCATTTCTTATCAGATTCTTTCTTCGAATCTGCTTCTATTCTCTTGTATTCGATATCTATTCAGTTGTACTTTAAGTCATTGAAAAGAAATCATTCTGAGTTGTTTCTTTCTTTAATCAAAGAATTGTCGATTAATCGACTTCACTCATAATCTTTTCGATATCTATCTCATCTAATGACAGTACATAGGAAGAATCGACTGCTACTTCCTTTGCATAAACACGTGAAACAAATCAGATCCATCATATCAAGCTGAAAAGAATAAATCATTTAATCAAATCATCAATTCTATCTGACATCTCAGTCAGTGAAATTCAGCTTCAGTGAAAACTTGTTTCTTTCTCTATATTATTTCCTGCTCTGCATCATTCAGTTCATCGCTTCGAAATCCAGTATTCTCATTTATATTCTGAATCTGTAAAACAACTCTGTTCTTTCTCAATTCTGAATTGAATGATGTTTCAAGAATAACTCTTTCGCTTAACTAATTAGTTTCAGCTTCAAAAGTTATATCTATCATTCAATTACTAATTATGTTTCTTCTTTTCTGTTTTTGCTTCGTACAGATTCATCTTCATCATCCTTGTGTTCCTCAAATCAAATCTGATCTGATATCGACAAGTCATGTCTGATTTGATGTCATTTACATCGGTAGTAACATTTCAACACAAAGAAAGCGGATTTCTTTTCTTCCTATCATCATAGCATTATCTTAAAATTAAATCAATAGCTGTTACAGGAATTATAATCATCAAGTGGCAACAATTCAAGTCAAATAATACCGAATCAGGTATTAAAGTTCTGAGAATCTTCTCAACATTTGGAAAATCAACTCAGATAATCCATCAATCGAAGAATAATATAATGAAATCACATATAACCCACTCTCAGAACATCAGTCAATCAATCGATGCCACATTTTGTCAAATAAATCTAAAGTCTTAATCCTGACAAGAGATTGTAATTATTCCTGTAATTTCATCATATCTCTATCTTCTTCACAGATCTGAATAGATAACTGTTATTCATATCTCATACAGTGTATTCTAAACTTCTGATTAGTCTATTCGGACTATCCATTAATCAGAGTATAATATACTATACTCACAGATTTTAAAGTATTCAGAGCTATTGATAATCGGTATCATGTCAGGTAAAATTCATTCTCGAAATTCGATTCATCGTCTCTGACTATTCTTCCAATTCAAGGATAACATGTTGTATCTTTACCTCAAAAAGTACTCAAAGTCTTCTGATTATCTGTATTAAAATTGAATAGTGAACTCAATGTTTCAATCTGAAAAATTATTTCTTGACTTACTGTTTATCTTGCAATGAATCTAATCACAATTCAGTGATTTGATCATACAGACAGACCATTGTATACAGTAATTTCAATCAATCTATTCATAACTACCATATGTTTATATCATATCAACTGCTTCATCTTGATAGTTTCCCAAATATTCTTTCAAATCATAATCTCGTAGCAATTCTGGAGTTTCTAAACTGTCATTGGCTAATCTCGTCAATGATTTTCAACTTCATCCAAAACTCTCTGTACGTTTAAATTCGAAACATACTAATTTTGTTACCTCTATTTGCTTTATCCTCTTATAAAACAAGTATTGGATGAATCTTCACTTTATTGTTGTGCATTTTTTTCAGAAATTGATATTTCTTTTCAGAAATATCAAGCACAATCAGATAAGCAATCACAAACGACTTCATCCATTCTGATCGGAGGCTTAAACTCATATCTCAATCTGGCATTCTTTACTGAATTCTCATCGCTTCAGTTTATTTCCTGTGTTTTCTTTCATCTTCTGAACAGTTCTGGCTCATTTTCAATTGAAAATCATTCTGATTGGTGATATATTCGTCTAAATATTCAAACCAGAATATACAGAAATCTGAAATCAAGTTATCGAATGCCTATTTCATTCCTCATTTCTATCTCCAAAATACTGACAATTCATATCATGTAACCCAAAAATCATGGATCAAATTCAAATTCTTCTATCAGTTACGAGCCAACAATCTTAAAATACGCTGAAATATCATCAGAGGATCAATAATTCTCAAAATCAAAAGAAATAAATCAAGATTGAGAAAATTTCTCAATCAAGGTCATCCAAAAATCAAATTTTTTGGATAACAAACTCTGCAAAGTGAAAACAACTCACTTGCATCGCATAACTCAGAATGAGTGTATGAACACAGGCTCTATACGAAAGCAATGTGCCATGAGAGCCAATCAATATTCAATCATTTCAAGAATCATATTTCCAATTGATGTAATTCGATTCAGCATAATCAAAGAAAAGACTCATCTGTAACTGATTTTCATGTCATCGTCTATCTTCTAAACCTCAAAATCAAAATTCAATTCATAATCTCATCACGTCGGTAATCCATAAATTCATCAATTCGCTATTGAATTCCAGTTCACAACTTAAACTAAAGTTAAAATCGTACTGGACCATATCTGTAATCTCTATTCATCGGTATATCTATCAATACTGATTTAGATATTGAACATATCTAATGCATTGAATATACTGATTTCGGAATATTTCTGTAATCAAACATCAATTATTACAGCGAAATCACAGAATCTTAATTCGAGATTCTATATCATATCATCATATTCATATGCACATTATGTTCTTGCTGATCTAATTTTATCGCTTTTTATCATCAATTCTTCTGTTAATCTGTATTCGATGATTGCATCATCATCTATCATGCAACATAAACAGATATTTCAATATGAACACAATCATATTCAGTTTCAGTTCATCGAAGCGAAATCATGTTCAGTCTCATTTCATCAATTCAGTAGTTCCATTCTTCAGTTCAATTCCTAAAATCTCTTCTCTGATACAGAGGTAATCATATAATAAGCTTTCAGCTATCATGTATCTATTGCACCAATAATAAACAGATCAAAGCAAAATAAATCTGTTACCTGAAATTTCATTCTCAGGTGCAATTTCATTCTAATCCTCTGTATACTTCTAGAATTTATTCTTCATTCAAATCATCTCAGAATCCGATTTACTTAGGACATCGCCTAATACATCTACCTGAACTGTTTTTACACTGGTCGTTAGGATATTTCCTCCCACAATGAGTGTAATAATCATTAACATACTCTACATTCAGAACCAGACTAATCTGTTTCAGTTCGCTAGAATTAAAGAACTACTTCTAAACCGTTCATCTCATATCTGCTCTAGAATAAAAAGTGTAGATAAAATTGTGAATATCTCACATACTATTTCACGTCTACAATTGCATTCTTCTACCTCCTCATTCCGCTTCGATTCTCTTAGACAAGACTATGTCTTTCATAAAAAGTTTCAGTCGTAAACATTTATTCAAACATAATCTTCGCATTCAAGCCATTAATCAACACTCAATCTTGAGCTTTTTCATCATTTACAATTCAACGAACCGTGATAAGCTTGAAAATCTAACAATGCATTCTTCAATATTCACATTACTCTGCTTCTAGATGGTATATTTTTCTTTCTCCTCATTTTCTGTTGTGGCAAAGAATCGTTAATCAAAATCTTATTCTAAGCACTTACCAACAAATAAATATACCTCAATTCTGTCAGAATTGAATTTCTTCGTCAAAATTTATCAGCCGGTTGCTAGGTCTTGAAGTTGGTAGACAGTCAATCTGATACATTATTCACCTGTATCTTTCAGGTATCTGAACAACTGATCAAGTTCTTCAGGCCAACTTCTACCTGCAATAACATCTATTCATTCGCTGATAATCTGTTCTGTTCAATCGGAAATTCTCGTTCAGCTGAGCAATACTGATCTGTTCAGTCTGACCATACCATCCTGTCAATCTGGCCATACTATTCTGTCAGTCTGGGGTGCTTACGTCACCCAAAGAACATTGTTCTCTTCGATTCTGGGTGCTTACATCACCCGGGGAAAAATCTTATAACAAAACAGTAAAAAAAATTCAAAAATTTACAAATCAGTAAATCAGGCAATTGAATTTCAACAGTAGATCATGCTCACATGCAATTCATCATATCATCGAATCATTAAATCAAGTAATGCATAATCATGCAATACAATAAATGCATGTGACTCAATCTACCCCGCTCAACTTCTATCTCAGTCCTAGAAACTTACGCTTTGATACCACCTGTTGTGAGACCTCGGTTTAGTAATCTCATTTTAGGGTAATTAATGAATAATTATCATTAAACATGAAAGGGGAAAGATCAAAAGAATTTTTTTTTTTATATAAGGGGGGGTGCGCCCGGGCGGCACTATTCAGCCGCTCGGGCGCCCACCCTCGGGTTTGAGCACCAAAGGGTGCGCTCAAGCTGCAGTTTTCGGCAGCTCGGGCTCATCCTGAACAGCCCCGAGCCCTGTTTTTCAGCAGTCAAATAAATGATCTTTCAACCTCTTCAATTCATGTCTTTTCAACCTAGAACATGCACCAACATGTATATCAACTTCTAAGCATGTGTACAAACATTCATAATATCAAATCATGAGTTTAAAGTACATCCAAAACTAGAGTAAACCAATGGTTTCAACATGTACTTTGAAACTAATAATAAGCACAAGTCCTCTAATGCATTTGATCATGATCTAAGTTCATCACTTCAGCTACAAACCGAGTTCCCACATCTACTCTGATCATCTCCTGCCCCACCTGTTGCCATGCACACATACAAAACAATAAAACAGCCGGATAAACTCCGGTGAGAAATCATCTCAGTATAAGCAACATATAAAGCGTTAAATACATCATATCGACTCTATTTAAACTCGACTCAACAAATAGAGTAAATAACGCATCTCAAATCTATCCTTCGAATTTCTATAGCGCGCTATCTCAAGAATTGATTCTTATCACTTCGTTGCCATCAAGATTCGTATCCGATCTTGACATGAATATTCATCTATCGAAATCATTCCCGATTCGAAAATAAAGTCGTCCTCCGACCTTGGCATAGAATCAATTCGTATCATTCTCGTATCATAATCACATCGACTCAAAATCAAAGATCCACTACCTGGGATGGATCAACAACATCATAATCAAATCAAAACAATAAATACGTATGTGATTTTGGCGGGATAACTCAAGGATAGTCGTTCTTGAGTTTCAAAGTCCCTGACTCGCGATGTCGTCATTATACCTTCATATTTCTTCTGTTTTGAACGCTTCAAATCTGAAACATAGCATCAAAACATTAATATCAATCATCATTCTAGTCAATCATTTTATAAATGAATCAAAACCATCAATAGATCATCAATCATCTCGCTTCAAACCTCAACGTCTTCGTCTTCGGTTCGGATTCAAAGTTCTTGAGTTGCAGCCTTCAAAACTAATCTGAAATTGAAGAATAAAATTGCTACAACATTAACATCATCCTCAAGAACATCTTGTCTCAATCATAGGCTATCAAAACGGTCCAAAAACACGAATCGACGGTGTAGCGACTAAAAATCGGTAACCGACTTAATATCGAATTCGAACTCAACTTCATATCAGCATGTATCTATCGAAACCAGCCAAATACCATTATATTCAAATGCTAAATAAGTCAACATACATGCTGGAATTCATGAATAAGTTCATATAACATCAAATCGTCGATTCGGTTTCAATCTCGGAACACATAAAAGATCAAGAACATGAAACTATACCAAAGTACTGATCTCTGCCAAATTTTGTTCATAAAATCATGCCGAGATGATTACATACTTACATCAAATCGAAGGCCTTGTTGCAAGGATTCCAAAACATTTTTCGGAATCAAAATCGGATAACCGGCGCAAAAGATACGGGTTTTTGAAAATCAAAAAGCAAAAGGAATAAGAAGGGTTCGGCTTCCTCTGTTCCAAATTTCTGATAAGGTGAAGAATTCTGATGATTTCCATGCTTCTTACACGTATAACAAACCACTTGCAAAGAAATTGCACTTTAGTCCCTCAAGTCTTTATTAATTGCAATTCAGTCATCAACCTTCTTTTTAATTCAATTTTAATCCTAAATAATTTAAGAATATTAGAATTTAAATCGAAACTCTAATTATTCCCAAATTAAATATACTCGGATTAAAATTAAATAAATTTGGATTAGTTAATTAGTCCTGGCCTTTTGCATGTTAACCCTTCAAACCTCGATATTTGCAAATCAGTCCCTGATCGAGTTGTATCTTCAAAATTAATCATCTTTAATTCTCAAAACATGGAATTTAAATCTCAAATTCCATAAATATTCAAATCGAATATTTATTCTTTTAATTTAAGAATTCTCGGAATTTAATTCTCAAAATCCGTAAATTCTCAAAATAAATATTTCGACTCGGAAATTAAATCTATCATTTCCATTACTTCTCAAATCAATATTATCCCATAATATGAAATTTAATTCTCAAATCCCATAATTAATAATTTAATATTTCTAGGCCTTACAGAATATGTGCAAAGGGAAATATATAAACTTTGTGCGAGCAGTTAGGGAACATGAAGATGAAAAGCCCATTCTAATGACTTGGCAAAAAATAGAGCAGATGAACAGGAAAAAATTTGGTATTGGCTTCAACCCTCATGAAACTAAGGTTGGGATTGCTAAAAGTCCTAAACAGACTAATGCATATCAACCTAATATCATGAGAAGAAATAAAAATCAATACCATAATCAACATCCAATTCAGAAGAGATATAGAAATGTCAAGGACATTGGAAAATGCAAACAACATACAGTCTCACAAGCACATTACACTCCACAATCTAGAACGTCTAACTTAGTGCGTACCTATAGGAACACAGAAACTGGTAAACTAGTTAAAGTATTCCAGGTTTGGGTTCCAAAAGGATTAATCCCTCGTGGACCCACATAGATATGGGTACCAAAAATTATTCAACTTTGTGAATGTAGGAAGCAGGTATCAAAGGAAAAGAAGAAGAATCTTGGTATCTAGACAGTGGATGCTCAAGACACATGACTAGAAATGCTAAACTATTGTGTGAACTTATTGAATTCGATGGTCCAATTATCACCTTCGGTGACAACTCAAAGAGTAAGACCGTGGGTAAGGGTAAGATTATCCACGACAAAATTATTATTCAAGATGTTCTATTGGTTGAAACTCTCAAATATAATTTACTCAGCATTAGTCAAATGTGTGACTACGGGCATTTTGTTGAATTTCACAAGCTAAACTGCATTATTAAAGATGCCTCTGGTAACATTATCTTGACAGGAAACCGATATGGAAACACATATAAAGTATGCTGGAACATTCAGTCTAGCAAACCAGTTTGCCTCATAGCTTCTAATTCTAAGCGCAACTGGATTTGGCACAAGCGACTGAATCATCTTAACTTCAAAACTATTGTCAGTCTGAGTAAACTGGAGCTAGTAACAGGACTGCCTAAAATTGTTTTTTCAAAAGACAAAGTTTGCTCTGCTTGTCAATTTGGGAAGCAAGTTAGGTCATCTTTTAAAAACAAGGGTCATAACTTATCTTCCCGATGCCTGGAACTGTTACACATGGACTTGTTTGGTCCTATCCCGGTAACAAGCCTAGGGGGAATCAAGTATACTCTTGTCATCATTGATGATTACTCACGATTTACTTGGGTTATTTTTCTAAAAACAAAAGACCAAACTGCTCCTCAACTCATAAAAATCTTTAAGAGACTATTTAACGAAAAATCAAGTAAGATTGAAAAAATCAGGAGTGATAGAGGAACTGAATTTGTCAATCATACTTTATCCTCATTTTTAGAGCATTATGGGATCAAACATGAATTCTCAGCAGCTAGAACACCACAACAAAATGGTGTTGCAGAAAGGAGAAATCGTACTCTTAAAGAGCTGAAAGAACCATGTTGGCTGACTCCAAGATCTCTCAAAAATTTTGGGCAGAAGCTGTGAACACTGCTTGCTATACTCAGAACAGATCAATGATATGCAAGAAATTTCTCAAAACTCCATATGAGATCTGGAATGGCAGACAACCTAATATATCATACTTTAAAATCTTCGGAAGCAAATGTTTCATTCATAACAACGGTAAAAGTCATCTGACTGCATTTGATGCAAAGTCAGACGAGGGTATTTTTTTGGGATATTCATCAAACATTAAAGCTTACAGAGTCTTCAACAAAAGAACTCTAAACGTTGAAGAATCTATTCACGTCAACTTTGATGAAGATCTTACCTACGATATTGGAACTAATGTTCATCAACTCTCAGATCTATTTCAGGAAATACAATTAGACAACGATAATCAGGATGAAAGTGAAGACGAAGCTTCACCACCTTCAAGAACTCTTCAATCTCCTGAACCAGAACTAGTAGACCAAGCAGTTGAGGTTCCTAACCTTAATCAATCAGGTGATACTCACCAAACTCACTCAGTTGAGAATAATAAAGAACAACACCATAGGACTACAGAGCTTGATCACAACAACATGACAAATCGAGATCTAGAAGAGCAAGTGATCAGTGGAAATCAGTTTAATACTAGACTGAAATGGTCCACAAAGCATCCACTCAGTTCTGTTATTGGTAATCCTACAGCACCACTAAGGACTCGAGGACAAATGATTAAAGAACTTCTTCACGCAGCCTTTATATCTCAAGAAGAACCAAAGAAAATTGAAGAAGCATTGACTGACAGTTGTTGGATAGATGCAATGCAAGAAGAGCTAAATCAGTTTACTAGGAATGCAGTCTGGGATCTCGTTCCAAGACCAACACATCAATCAGTCATTGGCACTCGATGGGTCTTCAGAAACAAGCTCAATGAAGAAGGAACAGTGGTTAGAAATAAGGCAAGATTAGTTGCTCAAGGATATAGACAAGAAGAAGGAATTAACTATGATGAAACCTATGCACCAGTAGCTAGACTGGAAGCTATAAGAATATTCCTTGCATATGCGTCATTCAAAAACTTCAAAGTTTTTCAGATGGATGTTAAAAGTGCATTTTTGAATGGAAAACTTCAAGAAGAAGTATTTGTTGAACAACCACCAGGATTCAAAAATCATCAATTCCCAGATCATGTGTACCATTTAAATAAAGCTCTTTATGGACTGAAACAGGCTCCTAGAGCTTGGTATGACACTCTAACCAAATTTCTTCTTGAACACGAATTTACTATAGGCACAGTTGACAAAACATTGTTCAAATTCACAAAAGGCGATCACACCTTACTATTTCAAATATATGTTGACGATATTATCTTTGGGTCAACTAACCCCAAATTATGCACTAGATTTTCAAAGTTAATGCAGGAAAAATTCGAGATGAGCATGATGGGTGAACTGAATTTCTTTCTTGGATTGCAAGTTCGTCAAATGGAAAATGGTACATTCATAAGCCAAACCAAATATACCAAAGAACTCATCAAAAAGTTTGGCATGGAGAATTGCACAGTTGAAACCACTCACATGGGTGCTTCAATCAAACTTGACAAAGATGAAGTGGGAATATCAGTTGATGCCACAATGTATCGAGGTCTAATAGGATCATTGCTCTATTTAACAGCCAGTAGACCTGACATTGTTTTTGCAGTATGCTTATGTGCAAGATTTCAATCAAATCCTAAGCAAACCCACTTCATAGCTGGAAAAAGGATACTAAGGTATCTAAAGGGAACTCAAAATGTTGGCCTATGGTATGATAAGCACAACTCCTTCAATTTAGTTGGGTATTCAAATGCTGATTATGCTGGATGTAAACTGGATCGAAAAAGTACTAGTGGATCATGTCAATTCCTCGGGGATAGGCTGATTTCATGGTTTAGCAAGAAACAGACTTCAATTGCTACATCTACAACAGAAGCTGAATACTTAGCTGCAGGAAGTTGCTGTGCTCAACTACTCTGGGTTCAACAACAGTTGAGAGATTACGGGATTGAAGAACAGTACTCTCCAATCTTCTGTGATAACACAAGCACAATTGCAATCACTTACAATCTCATTCTTCATTCAAGAACAAAGCATATCGAAGTTAGGAATCATTTCATCCGAGATCATGCACTGAAGAAGAATATTCGACTGGAATATATTTTTACAGAACAACAGACAGCGGACATTTTCACAAAACCTCTTCCAGAGTCTAAGTTTTATTACTTTCGAAACATCTTAGGACTTATTAATTTAGATTAAAAATTAACTCATCTTGTGAAACTTGTCAACATAGTTTTAATATGATCTAAACTGGATCCTCCTCATTGCGCTTAAAATTTTCTTTTTGTTTTTGTTCTGTTCTTTCAAAACTTCTTATGAATGTTTTAAGGGGGAATTTCTTTTCATAATGTATAACTCACGACAAAATAAAATAAATAATGAACAACGCAGTCAAGATATTAAAATTTTTTTATTTCAACAAACATGATTTACAATGTTTATTTCAAATTCCACAGCCATCTTCAGAAGGCGAAAATGCTCCTCCAACGGGCCATCTTCCACCTCCTCCAGGCCATGAAGAAGGGTCACTACCCTTAACTCCTTCTTCAAAATAAGGAGACGTATGCCCTCCCTACTGAGGACATATGCAGGATTGTTTACTCCGAGTACTTGCTTGTATTTCTCCAAGTGTCGAAGCTCCTCAGGATTAAGAGCTTTTGGGCTCCTAAACTGCATCCGTATCAATTTTGCTCGAAGACAAGCAACTTTTCCTTCAATAAAATCATCATGAGCAGCTCTCCAGCCTTCCATTTCTCTATAATTTTTCTCTTCTGTTTATATCTTTATATAGAATGATAGTTTGGATATCAAGAGTCCCTCGCATTTATTATACTTTAAATATTCAGAATATAAAAAGACTTTTACGTATAAACTTTCACGAAATAAGACACTGTCTATGACAAAGGAAATATCTGAAACTTGATTGCGTGTAATCATTATCTGATAACATAGTTTCTCGTGCCTGTAAATAGATCAGTTTACCTTTACTTATTATATCAGTTTAGGTAAAAACAGTTTAGGAAAACTCAGTTTATATACGATATTAGTTTAAGAAAAATCAGTTGATGAACAAAATCAGTCTAGTAAAATTAACACTTGCATTCATTCTTAGGAAGTAAAAAGGTTACATTTACACACTCTTTATCTCCCTCATCTTAAGAAAAACTTCATAACTCCAGTTTGTCACCCATGCTCGTAGAAGCGCAACAGTAGGATCACTTAGCTCATCAGTTGCAATGCGAACCAATGTAATGTACTCTTTACTAAGCATCATATAAAGAACATTTTTATCCTTAAAAATGTCTCTTGGTGCAAAAGTATCCAGTGATATCATGTAGTACATGGCTCGTTGAGCTATCTCCTTAGCATCTTCGAATTTTCTCGGAGGAAATTGAGCATGGTGGTACATATGGAGCTCTTCAATCTTTAACCAGACCTTCATCACTTTCTCATAAACTCGTTCTTCAATCTTCTTTTTCTCAGCCTCAAAATAGTTAACTCGACATGTTTCACATGCCTCATATGAACTTGAACCAAAACCAAACAAAGGGATATTTTCACTCATTTTCTATGGAATGGCAAATAGCTACTGATCACCTTCGTCCCTATTTATTCTTTTTGGAAAAATACTTGTACTATTTCCCGCCTAACTGTACTATTAAATTTGAATTTTAAATATCCCTCGGTAAGCCACATCATCCTGGCGTCGTATTGACCAAGTTTTTTTTTATTATTATTACTTCCTACTAAATTGATTCAAGAACCCTAAACCTCAGACTAACTTATCTATCGTTTTTTTTAGGAAGAACTCACGATGGCTACTTCCTCTGCAGTCCATATTCTAAATGCGCTTGCAGTTGATTTTGAATCACTACTCGGTATGGACAAACCAGAAATCTCCAAAGTCTGCACTGCGTTAGAGCAATCAGGACTTCGCAAATTTCTGGACATCAAGAATTTAAACATCTATCAAAACGATCTTCTATCTCTCTATCACCAGAGTAAGCTCGGTGATGATGGAATCTTATTGGTATCTCTCGGAGGTCATACGGTCCAAATCAGTGAAGGATTCTTCGCCAGCACTTTCAGTTTACCTACTTCAGGTAACACTGACTTCAACATCATTTCAACCACTGATATCACTGAGATGCAGCATCTGTTCTCGAGCTCTGGTCAACCAATTTCTTTATCTGGACTCAAAAGAGACCTTAAACCTGAATTTCAAATGCTCGTTGATATTGTTGCCAAAAGCATTTTGGCCAAAGGAGGATCTTTTGCCAGGCTAACTGTCGGAAAGTTTAAAGTCATGACAACTATAATGAAAGGTGTAAAGATCAACTGGAGTACATTCTCTTCAATATCTTCGTCCAAATGATGACACCTACCAAGCAATCCTCTGGATTTATTCTCCAAGCCAGTCAACTTCTGGAAAATCTCGAAGTTACTCTTCAAACGTCTACTCAATTACACAAATTCAGAATTCTGAATCATGAATATCTCACAAGCTTTCATTCTAGAGACTCAGCTGACTCAGTGAGTGCAAGAATACAGAAGACCCCTACCAAGAAAATAATCAAAAAGAAGAGAAATCTCGTCATTCATGATAGTGATGAAACTGACAGTGAAGAGGTTGTTAAAATTCCTCAAACCAAGAGAACAAGAACTTTACAGACACGGGCTGCATCTTCGCCATCCAAACTGATCATCTCTATAGCTCCTAAGTCAACTGAATTAACCTCAACTGAAGTTACTCATCATGTTGACAAAATAGTCGAAGAATCCAAATCCAAAACCGATCCAAAGGAAAAGCAACCATTGATGATTGAGCCACTTCAGAGTCTTCAAGCATCTCTGGAAATCCCTACACCAGAAGATTTGAGCACCATTGTCAAAACTAAGAAAGCTACCTTGCAGTTTGTCTCCTCAATGTTAACTTTTCCTCCAGCAAGACCAATCGGTGGTCTGTCTTCAAAACAAATTGTTGAATACACTCATTCAGGCTTGGACTTAGTTGCAAGTGGTTCTCAAGTGGCCTCTTCTTCAGACCCTGATCGACCCTCAAATGCCATTCAATTACAAATCGACCTAACCATGGATGAAGTTCTTGAATATGCTGGAAAACGCACTGCTGAAATTTTTGACACCTGGAATCAATACAGAATTTCTACGTTAGCAAGATTCTTCACCAAGAAAGCTGAGCTATCAAAATTTGTGAAAACTGAAGAGATTGTGCTACGAGTAGTCAAAACTGCAAATATTCAAGAAGCTTTGATGAGAAGAAAGTACTTCTATGATCCTTTGCGCATAAAGAAGTTGGGAGAAATTGTTGATGAATTTCAAAGCAATTATGATCCATGTGCTCAAACGTCGTATGAAGATAGAGCCATTTTCACTCAACTGCAGACTGATCTCATCAACATACAAACAGAAGTTAAATTCTGGGAAACTGATCAAAAATTGGAAATTCCAGAAGCTTTTGAATGGAAACACAAAACTCACTCCTCATCCAAATCAAGACACAGGAAGAAAAAGAAAAGTCACACTTCAACTGATTCCTCAAATCAATCCATTAATCAGGCTTTCGAAGAACTTCAAAAGGAAACTGCAGTGGCTCCAAATCCAAACATTGAGCAGCAATTACACCCTTATAACTCTGACAAAGTTCTCCCTGAGCTTCAACTCATGAATGTTGATGAAGTCATTTCTCATATTGAAGCATAGGATCACTCAACTCCCTTGATCTCCAAACCAACTGCAGAAGAACTTATGTCTCCAGTATTCCTTCAGAAAGAACTTGAAGAACCTCAACAAATGATCATGAACACGCATTCTTCTCCAACTCATGATCAACCGGACGAATCAATCTCTTTAATACAGATGGAAGTTTCAGAACAACAAATATTTCAGAAAAATAAGTTATCAAATCCCATTGAATCAGTTATGACAGAAGCTAAGGAAGCTACTCAGTCCTTGGACAATTCATCTACTCACAAGGATAAATCTGCTCCAACAGAGTCTGTTGCAGAGGAAGCACCCTCTAAAATCATTCCAACTGATGACCTTTCCGTTTCACCAATACATCTTGAGGACAAGACGCTGCAAGCACCAATGACTGAATCGTCTCTACAAGAACAAACTATTAATGATTCATCATCTTCCATCAAAGCTATTGAGACTGAGACTTTATCTCACACTCTAGCCTTGATTGTTCATCCAGCTCCTGAATCCTCAACTCGCCAAGACAAGGGCAAAGAAAAGGTTGACATGCTAACATTTACTCCTTCATCTCCTCCTAAAGGACAAAGGCAAGACTTTCTCAAAGAACACCTTCTATCTTCTGACAAAGGACTTCCATCTCCAACTTTCATCGCGGAAGAAGATTGGTCTCAAGTTCTATCTCAGATTGAGAACTCAGTCTACGATATGTCCAAAACGGTCACCAGCCTCAAAGAAATCCAACAAACCACCAACAACAACATCTCTTTCTTAAGACAATCAATGAATGTTGAGCTTGGAAAGCTTCAAGAAAAACTTGCACTACTGGATAAGCTCCTAGCAGATTCCAATCAATCAACAAGCTCCTTGTCTCAGTTGCAAAACTCTCATCAATCATTGGAGACAAAAGTTGACAGCCTGAGTGGATTTGTTCAAGCCTTTCACACTTCAGTTCAATCCAACTTCCAAGGTATTACTCAGCAACTGACTTCTTTGGCTAGCCTATCACAGAATATTTTGCGTGTGCAATATGAATCTCAAGCTCAACAACGTTCCACATCAGCAGCACATCAACCATCTCGTCCTTCGTCATTTCACAGATCATCTTCTGATCGACGATAACTTACTTTGTCACCTCAAGACTATTATGTTTTCTACTCTGGTGTATCTCCTTTGAACTCTGATACTTCTCAGTTTATCAAAAATGGGGGAAAAGTTCTTTTGAGATATCAGTGATGATCATGACAAAAATATATATCAGACTATAATGATAACAATGACAAACTCATTTTTGTTGATATCACGAACTGATTATGTTTTGATAAACATCGAAAAGGGGGAAATTGTTGGGAAATTTAGTTTCGATATTTACAAAACAAAGCCAAACTACTTTAGCATCTATGGAATCAGTCTACCTTGGAGAAACTCAATTCAGTTTACCTTGACAAACTGAATTCTTCAGATGCTAAACTGATTATCACAGATGCGAAAACAGTTTACCCTACTAAACTGAATTTCTCAGAGCAACCTTCACCCAACTGAGTCCGTCAATGAATTCACAAGTAATTCCGGATAAGCTCGTCCGTACTCTGACATCTCTGCAGAACATAATGCCGCGATACTAAGGGAATGTCGGCGTCAGAAGTTGTTACTGATAGTGACAAATCCAACGGGAATATTTTCAATCCCATCTGAAGAACCTTTTGAAAATATGATCGTTGCAGACCAAATAGTATAAATAAGGATCTTGATCAAAGTTCAAACCAGTGAAGTGATAACATCCCTGCTATTTCTCAAGAAAATCAGAAAGGCATCCTACGCTCAAGACTTGATCAAGAAAACTCGAAAGCACAAAACACTCAAAGCATTATTCAGACCATTGAAGGGTCAATCTTTGTGTTGAAAAGACTTCGAGTTGTATTGTATTCCATTGCAAGATCAGTCTAGGACTGTAACCAAAGTGGTATACTAGGAGTTCTCGTTTAGGCAGTGTTTAAGTCCTAAACTAGATTGGATTTGTGCAAATTGCTTGTAATTAAAACCTTCCAAGTCGGAAGAAGGGGTGACGTAGGAGTGTTTGAAATCTCCGAACATCCATAAACAATCTCGTGTGTTATTTCAGTTTACCTCTCAACTTCATATCTACCCCTAAACCGAAATTCCCTAAGTGTTTTAAATCTATAGCTTGGCATATTTCCGCACACACTTTGTTTGCCAAACTATATTGGACATTAAGATAAGCTTTGAACTCACTCTTAAATCGATCGAGTTCCATTTCCTCTTAGTAAATTCGTTTGAAAGTATATTCACCCCCCCCCCCCCCTTCTCTAGACTTTCAACCGATCCTAACAATAAACAACAAGGACCACACACTTATTTCAATCAGATCCATCTTTTTCATATGAGAAATAATTAAAAAAATACTTTTCATAAAAAATTTTACAGAAATCGTCATGTAAATTGGCCTGTTTTGGCTTTTGATAATGTGATAAAGTAGCCAAAATTTGTTCTTAGTTCGATAAGTGTGTCTTTATAAAACAAACAAAAAAAACTTTTAATAGTTTTCGTCAGAGTGCTGACGTGGTACGTGAAAACTGCTAGCTTGACGTAGGATATATGACATCTCTCACGTTACATCAATACTGATCCGGTGAAAATGAAGAAAAGAATCATATACAATTTATTGGACTAAAACCAAACTAACTACTAATAAAATTAAGAAACCAAAACAAATCAACTTACATTAATATTTTTGATAGTTTCTCTAGCATTTAATATTCGATTCATGTTAAGTGGCCACTTTAAGATGGATATATGGTGATTGTTCTAATAATTTAATATTTTTTTGTCCAAGATTTATCCTTCCCTGAAATCATATTTTAGACTCAAATCAATTAACTATTTTGAGTTGGATCCAGTTTTTCGTTCACAAGACTTCATGAACCTAAGATATCATTTAAGAAAAATCGGACGTATTTGATATTTCTAATTATAGAAACATATAATGCTACTCATAATTGTAATTAAATTTTTTATAAAATAATAATGAGATGTGTAAATTAAGTCAAAATTGTCGGTATAATTTCTTCGGGTGTTGTCTCGAATTCAAAATATTTCCTTTTGTGATCCCGAGAATAGCATGAGGTCACAAATAAGAATGGCGACGGAGCGGGTTCGGGGCGACTTTTACCATATCCAGGACCCATCCCGCCGGGTATAAATTGGACCCGAACCCAGACCCGTCCCGCCTTTTTTGGGACCCCCTCCGCATTAAAATCCGGTTTGACACGTCCACCCGCTTAGATTTAAATTTAAATTTATTAATTGAATTATTATTTTTTATATATACATACATGCATATATATTAAATGAAATATATATAATATATGTAAGTGCATATTTAATTATACTCCCTCCGTCCCATATATAATGTCTTCTTTGGATTTTCACACAGATTAAGAAAAATGTATTGGGAAAGCAAATTTTATATAAATTCCCTATTTTATCCCTATTTAATGTATTAAAAATGATTGCACAATTTTCAAAGTGTAGTTAACAGGGGTATATTAGTAAAGAAGTGTAAAAAAATATTACTAAATATGGTATATGACTATATATTTGGGACAAATAAAAAAGAAAACATGGACAATATAATTGGGACGAAGGGAGTATATTTTATATAAATATATCCACTATATATTTAATATATTATATTACATACGTATAGGTTTTAACCTGCCCGGGACGGGTCCATTGCCATCCCTAGTCACAAAGGGTTTTTTTTAAAACCTTTTTTGGAACAAATTAAGAATTTTATCAAGTTCATGCTTCACATAACTGTGTTAGAAGCAAGATTAATTTTTTATTCTTCTTCTGCATTTTTGTAAATGGTGTATCATTATAATTTGACATTTTTACATTTAAAAGACTTATCATATTCCACAATTATCCTCAATGTTTATAAATATTTTTGGAGATTTTTAAAATGTTAATTTTTGTTCATGAATCATATTTTATTATAAGAATTTATTTTTAAAAAAATATTCTGTAAGTTTTATAAATTTCATTTCATGTATTTTTTTTTTTTACATATTTTGTCGTTTGTATTTTTATGTTTATTAATCCTATAATATAAATTTTCAAGCATTCTTCGATACAACATATTTGAACTAATATTTATATAATTTTCATATTCGGAAAGCTTTTTCGATTATAATTTGTCCTATAAATATGGATGGGGAAAATAATTGTTTTGGTCTACTAACTATTCTATTTTTTAGTTTTAGTTCTTTAACTTTCAAACTTTGGTTTTGGCATACTAAATTTTAATTTTCGCTGATTTTGTTCCAACCGCTTATGACACCGAAAAATGATGATATGACATCGGAAAATAATGATATGACATCGGAAAATGCTGACGTGTTAAACTATCATAGACTCACATCAGTAATTGGACCAAAATCACAAAAAAAAAAAAAAAAAAGTTTGTGTACACAAACCAAACTTTTAAAAATTACTAGACCAAACAAAAAATATAATTTCCTATATGAATGTCCTATTGTTAATCAGACAATTGAATTTAAATAAAGAATTTTCGAAGTATCTAGTCAAAATTTCTCCAATCTCCGATAATATATGCAAACCAATGAATTTCGAACTACCACTTTATTCTCCAAACACGCTTCTTTTTGCATAACTAGTTACAAAAATATTGTATCATCTTCAAATTCATTCACAATTATATTTTAAATTTCACCAATTTTAATTTTTTTTCCTAAGTTTTGCACTTGCGAACATATCCAATTTCACCTAGATAAAAAAAAACTTTTTTTAAAAAAAATAATACGGAAACTTCCAGTCATATATCTATTTAATTACTATGTATTAGAGAGATTGAAAATCTGTTCTACAAAATAATACATTAGTAATATATCGATTAATATATATATATATATATGAAATATTCGACCCTACCCCATGGGTATTACCCCATAGCGTATGTGGCATGATTTAATTGGTGTATATCATGTGGGACCCACATGATTGAGTGGTCTTAAAATTATTAATTTATATGGATTTTCTTAAAATGATTTTTTTTTAAAAAAAAAAGAAAAGAAAAGTATTTAATCAATTTCGCAAAATGAGAATCAAGTGTTATTTACAATTTAAAAAAATCATTAATATAATCGAGATAGATACTGCTATCTAGGACAATGCGAATTCACGGGACAATTACGGGTGTTCATCGTTTGGTTTGGTTTGATTTTATTTTTTTTTTCGGTTTTAGAACTATGTTATCCGACATGCGAACCATTTGCCTTCGGTTCAGTTTGATTTTCTCCAGAATGGTTTGGTAATTCGGTTTTAGATATAATTATTTTAAAAGAGTTGATATTTATACTCCATTTTGTGTTACCTACACTCCACTATATTTGTAAGATAAAGTACAAATATATTCACAAATGAATTGCAAATAACAAAAAATGAAGTGTAAATATCAACTCTCTTATTTTAATTAATGATATAAATATATTGTAAAATATAATATGTTATATTTTTACATTTATAACCTTTAAATTCAAAGTTTAAATGACTTTAATTAACAACAATAAACTAATGAAAATGATCATTCACTAAAATTATATCATAAAGTATATAATATAAATATAATAAATTATTCATTTAATAATTTTTTGTTTTTTTCGGTTGATTTAATTTTGAAATATGTAATTAAAAAAACGAACTAAATAAATTTCAATTTTTACAAAATGGGACAAGTTCATGTTTATAAAAATAAATATTGTGAGTCTAGCATGTTTCTCATGTGGGAATTAATTATGTGTTTATTAAAACAATTAACTAAAATTTAAAAATAAATGAAGATTGGTTGTAAATGTAATTCCATTCCCATTCGGGGGCAGAGGGCCATCATCTTATCGAGTGAACCCCACGAAGAGAGCAAACCAGCAGCTCCCTCCATCTCCAATGGCGTTTTCTCCAGCCCTGTTACACTCCGCCGCCTCCACGTTCCACGGTCAACTGCCTCCGCCTTCCGCTCGACTGCCTTCCGCTCGCTGCGGTGGCTTCTCCGTGAAAGCCATGACACCGGTGGTCCTGGTGGAGAAGACGGAGTCCGAGAAAGTCCAACGGCTTAAGTCCGCTTACCTTGAGAGAATCGTACCCTTACTCAAAGAGGAGTTCAATTACACCAACATTCACCAGGTATATTGTTTTTTTTTTCTTTTTCTTTTTCGCTCTGCGGATTTTCAGTTATATAGAGTTGAGTTTGGTGTGGTAAATGGGGCTTTTTTGATTTTGAATTGAGATTATTGCTTGGAATTGGGAATGCGATTAGATTAGCAGGGGACAGTTGGGGTAGATTAACAATTAGGGGCATCTTGTGTGATTTTATTGCGTGTTTTTGTAGGTTCCAAAAATCAAGAAAATTGTTGTGAATTGTGGGATTGGAGATGCTGCGCAGAATGCAAAGGGTTTGGAAGCAGCGATGAATGATTTGGCACTTATTACGGGACAAAGGCCTATTAAGACGAGAGCTAAGAAGGCCATTGCCACCTTTAAGATCAGAGAAAACCAGCCTCTTGGAATAGCCGTCACTCTAAGGGGAACTGTGAGCCGTTTTTACCTATCAAAGCTGCTTTATTTTTACTTTTTTTTTTTTTTTAATTTTGTTCTCAGCAAATTCTATGCATTTTTTCTGTGAACAAGTGATGGAGAATCGAAAATCTTGATAGACCAAGATTAAACAACAAAGTTATCCATACATTATCCACAGCATGAAAGAGCGATAAGAACTGACAATATGACAGGAAATAGGTGATAATTAGCTTCAAATTCATTAATCCAAATGCAATTTATTGATGTTGAATTTCTTGTCCCAGACAATTGTAGATATAATGCATCATTTTTAAAAGGAAAGTAGAAACGATGGTACATAAAATAAGAACAACTTACTAAACTTCTGATTTAGGGATAAGAATTCTTGACTTTTTGTATTACTCAGACTAAACGGATTATATACTAAAAAATATTTAACTAATTGGCTTCTTTGTGGATATAATTTTGTATAAAGTGAAACCGACTTTTTGCTGTACTCTGGATACTAATGCTGATGCACATCGCAATATGATTGTTTGATAGTTGGGCATCCACTGGGGAAGTCTCCTCAAGTATCATATTAACACAAACTTACGTGCATCTGCAATCAAATTCATTTCCTCTTGTCCTCTTTATGCTAATTACTATGCCTCTTCTGTTTATCAGGTAATGTACTCATTTCTTGATCGGCTCATCAATCTGGGGCTTCCTCGCACGCGAGATTTTCAAGGGGTGAACTCCAATAGCTTTGATGGAAATGGCAACTACAGCGTGGGCTTTCGTGAACAGAGTGTGTTCCCAGAGATAAGTTATGATGTGCTTGGTAAGCCAAGGGGGATGGATGTTTGTATCTCAACCACGGCTGAGACGGATAAAGAAGCATACAGGTTACTGGCTTTAATGGGTATGCCATTTAGAGAAGGTAGCGGGCCATCTACTGAGGTGCGAAAGAAGAAGCTCAAGTCTCATCATTTCGACACGAAAACAAAAACAAAACAGAGAACCAAGAAATGAACTGAGCTCATGTACCCTTCATTCCATGGCGTTCTCTGGCATTATTGTATGATGAAAGCTGCTCATATACTGGCTAATCTTGTGTACTTGGGTAATTAGTTGATTCTTGAATTTTTTCTTTCTTTAACAATGTTAAGATTTCTTGATTTGAGCATCTGAAAACTGGGAACTTTCACTAGATGTGAAACATAAAACAGTATATGTATTAAGTGAGCACGATCAATGAGAAGAAATCTTGAGTTTATCACGCAAAAATAATGAAAATTACAAGTGACACCAATTTATGGCAACAGATGCTTCTGGACAGTAGACACGTGTAATACAGCTCTTTGTACAACGTTCACTGCAAAGATAACAAGGAAACCATAATTCTTGAATCTTAATAACACACTAATTGTCATACAACAGTAACAAACGTATCTCACCACTAAAATTATTTCTCATTTCCATTGGGGGTCCAAAGTAGATTTCTACATATGTCTAAAGTAATCAAGAGACGGGCTACACTGCATAATCCCATCCCTCAATGAGTTGGGTCGGGATTGAATTTCACAGACTCTCTCCAAATGAGTTCCTTGATGTTCTCTTCAGTGAAAGACGGCTGCTCAAAGTCGAAAACAAAAGGCCTAGGGCAAATGGGCTCCTCGTTGATATCGTGGAGAGGTGCCAAGTAAGGGTGACAGAGTGCCTCATCAACTGCGAGTAGAATACCAATAACACGTAAAGCCACCAAAGTTGAACTAAAATTGTTGCTAAACTTTGAAGTTTCTGCCTTTCAATATAAAAAATCGTTCAGATGAGGTTGTTGAAGTAAAGTGACATGGAAGTTTCATGATTGGCATACATCATCCACCTTTCAGATGACTCAAAGTCGCCTTGATAGAGATCAAGGATTTACATAGTTCAAGTATTAGGATCCAAAATCATGGTTCAATTCCACAAAATTAAAACAATTTGCACAGGGTTTAGCTAAAGGTGGCAAATGTAACTTTAGATCACTATTTACCAAAAAAAAACCTTCTTTGAAAGGCTTATATACCTGTAATACGTCTGCTTGGGTCGAAAACTAGCATTTTTTCTAATAAATCCAGAGCCCCCGGAGAAGTGTTACGAAATCTAGCAGAAAATTGTTGCCTCGGGTATTGCGGGAGCTGTCTCACGTATCTTCTGGCATTGTCACTCCTAAGAAATCCAAGACTAGCATCATCGGGAGAGCCAATGAGCTATTGCGATTCCGAAAAACATAAAGAGCAAAAGCAAGAAGAAACTACATCAGTTTGTTAATACATTACAAAAAACAGATGAACAAGAACAAGAAGAAACCAATTCAGTTTGTTTTTATAGATTAAAGTTGTCAAGAAAACCGGAATGCTTAAGATGAAATTCGAATAAGTCAAAAAAATTTGATATGTACATCAGGTATCATTTTTTCATAAGAAAATACCTCTGTGATAAGTTTCAACTGATGTACATAATCTTTGCCAGGAAAAAGAGGCTGTCTTGTCATGATTTCACCAAGTATGCAACCTACAGACCATATATCAATCGCTGCAGTGTATTCCGAACAATTTAGAAGCAGTTCTGGTGCGCGGTACCAGCGAGTAACAACATACTCCGTCATAAAATCGGTTTCAGATGTCGTCCTTGCAAGCCCAAAATCTCCAATTTTCAAATCACAGTTGGCATTGAGGAGCAAATTACTTGGTTTCAGATCACGGTGCAACACACTCGCCGAGTGAACATATTTGAGTCCTCGCATAATTTGGTAGAGAAAGTACTGCAAATTTGGATGAAAAACTATGAAATCTTACGCATTGTATGGATGTTAAATTCAATTAAAAGTGAATTTAAATATAACCTCTATAAGCACACCAACTAAATTTTCTTTCGCAATGAAGCTAGTAGATCCTCATATTAGTTTCTACAGTGATGCCTTTCTCTTCTATTTATTGAAATGATCAAAGAAGAAAAGATACATGCGAAGTAGAAGATCACGCTCAGTAATGTAAAAGTAACTCGTAAGGAGATTCTAAATTTAAAAAAAAAAAATCAAATCAAATCAAATCAAAATTTGCTATTCAAGAAAAATGGCTATTCAAAGAAATCGTTATGACGTAGAGAAATGGTGTGTTCATAATGATCTATCACTATGACACCCGAAAACGAAATTCTGTATGCCATAAGAAAACATGGCCTAACCCGACAGTGATCGTCAGCCAATTGCTGGTTGGAGCGGATAATTTGATGAAGATCAGTGTCCATTAGTTCATAAATTATGTAGACATCATTGAAGTTCTCCTTTTGTGGTGGTCGTATGATATCTTTAAGTGCAATAACCTGTTTAAGTAGAACGCAAAATCAAAAATAAGACAATTGTTTAACTGAAGATTCTTTCAAATATTCAAGGCCACAGAAAATGCAAACAGGCATTAACAGGACACTGTTTTGAGAAGACAATGCCTCCTTATCATTATTGTTCCAAATTAGTGTTGATTCTTGCACTTTGAAGTGAAAAATAAATGACTCTGGATATATTTATACACATCCTACAACTCTCCATGATTTCCAAATTCATCATTAAGGAGTTCCTGATTTTATTTGTTCAACAACTGTTGGAGATTTTTTTTTTTTAAAAAAAAAACAATCTTTGATTGTGTGATTATTAGCAACAAAAATAGAGCAGGTCAATAAACCAATTCATTAGTTCTTGTGATTTTAATTTCTAAGTAAGGGAATTGGTTGTTTGTACTCTTGTGTATAAATGGTAGGTGTTTTTATCTGAAACAAAAAGAAAAAGAAAGGAACAAAGAAAGCCACATTTCTATCTTTCTATGTTCTAGGCTACCAGATCCATAATCTCCACCGGAGAATTTAATGGTAACTAGAACAATATTGAGTTCTAATGCATCCACAAATATTCCTCTCAGATTGCGCTTGGATCAATGGAAGGATTTGAATGATGGGTTTCAAATAACACTCATTTTCAGTGTATTACAATCAATATTGAAAGTACATAATTTGATATGGAGAGGATTTGAAATCCACTTGATTTTTATTTATCCAAGCAAGTTGAGGAATTTTAAATCAATGGATTTAAAATCCATATTCTCAAATCCATCCATCCAAGTACAACCTCGATTCAATCTCCAATGCACAAACTGAATGATAACAAATATAGGAGTTGTACCAGTCAGTTCCACGAGTGTTTGAGGGCAGAGGTAAGATTAGGATGTAAACGAATTGAGCCAAGACAAAAGATTTGTGTTTCATATTCGAAATAATTGTGTTCAAGCTGAACTCAAATATGTTCGAACTTTTCTTCTACCGGAACTCGAGCTCAAATCATGTAGTATGAGTTGCTCACGAACTATAATATTTTATTAATGTAATATGATTACACATTAAATAACTACCATGCGAACCGAAATCGACTCGAGCTTTAATTTAAGCTAAAAATATTATTATTCAAGCTCGAGATTGAATACTATTATTCGACTTCGAATTTGAGCCTTGAAATTTTTTTCATATTTGGCTCTTGTCCACCCTTCAGTAAAAGGGGTTATTTCGTGGAATAATTGCAGCACCACCACCGGGATCAATGAACCTTGCCTGGGAGGTAGAGAATTCTATTGTAATGTCTCGGTTGATGAATTCTATGGAGCACAATATGGGATGTCTGTATTTGTTTTATCAAAGGGAAAAAGAAATATGGGTGCTTATCTCAGATTTTGAGAACATTTCGCAGCTTCAAATACTCCGAAACACTCGGTACAAAATTTCCACCAAGTATTTTACTTCTCCACTGGAGTTATGGAAAGAAATAGATTTATTCCATAAAATCACATGGAGACACCCTGAAACGGGATAATGTACAACAAAATATTGGAGTGACATCGAATATTCAATTTTCGACAAGGTTTCAATATGAACATGATGCGGTTGGAGGGCGTATGCTTGGTACAAAACTTCTGCCCAAGTTGAAAATTGTATTTTCCAAAACCAGCATGAGGAAACTAGGAAGTACTGCCATTACCTTCACAAAACATGGCAATGGAGTTACAACAAAGGGGTCTGCTTCAGCTACACCCGATGTGAAAACAACAATTCCAAGTCTCAAACAGAGAAATATACATAATTATGGTGTGAATGATGTAAGAAGTCAAATCACACAATAGATAAAAGTTGGGAAATCGATGGTTAAGAGCTCAGATTTTGAAGCTACGAAGTCAAATATTAGAAAATAAAAAATGAAAACAGGATAGGAATGACAAATTGTGCTAGTGCTCAAGCGTCTATGGAGGTTCCCAGAAACTGATGACCCATCTATCCAAGGTTAAGGAGTTCGGTAGTCAAGTTCTCCAGCCTCGATAATTCACTAAAGTATTTTTCCACTTCTATTTGTAAAGGCCCAACAATGCATGGATTGGGACACCGGAGGATCTGATCATATGACAAAATCTTGCACTTGGCCTATCAATTATAAACACTGTGAATCTGGTGAGCAGTCAAAGTTAATTGTATGTCTAGATGAAATGGTAGTCACACGCGACCATATCGGAGTTTGGTAATCTAAAGAAAAACTCAACTGAAGTCATTGTTAACCTTTTGAAATTCAAATCTATCAAATCCATCCACGTGAGGGAGTTTCTATCTCACAAAAATGAACACTCAACTTACTTAAGGAGACATGGGAAGCTTGGATGCAAACTAGCTTGTATGCTATTAGAACAGCATTGGGAGCAAGAGATAGCTGAGGAAGGTCCCAATTGGAATGAATGCTATCACCGGTTGATAGGAAAATTGATTTCTGCCAATTTATGCATGCCCCTACAAAGAGGCATATAGATGTGGAAAATCAAATTCTGAGATTATAAATGATATGTTGGTGTGGTTTCTTGTTTAAAAAATTGGAGCTAGAGATGTGGTTGGTTTCTTAGAGGTAGATTTGGTAGGAGAAGTTGAAGATGGTAAGTCAACTATTGCCCCACAAGTCCAGAAGATTCAATGACTTGGAGAAGCCAAAAGCACTATGTGGTTGCACGAAATATTGTCGACACCAAGTACATATCAATAGCCCAAAGTACAAGTGAACTCATTCGGATATGTGGCAGACTTGAAACTTACTGCCTACTGGTATCAGGATGTATGAGGTAGTTGAGCGATAACCAATCCAGTCAATGTACCTCACAAGCCAATTCAGCATGATCACATCAAGCACGTGAAGATCAACAAAAGCATCATTAAGACCAAGATAGAAATGGGACTATTGCACTCTCCTACATTTCTACAAAATATTTGAAGCACATGTTCTCATCAAGGCTCTTCGAAAACCTGGTTTTGATCTTTGAACTTGAAAGCTGAGAATATTCACCAAATTGGAGGGTCTTGTTGGCAATCAAAATAAAAAAGTTATTGATTGGGGTTCAATATTAATTTTGGTTATCCTTTATGATATTCCATTAGTATGCATCACCAGATCTAATAATTATCTTGCTTCATTGATGGGATTTTACTTATTTTAATTAGGGAAATGGTTCTGTGTATTACTTATGTAGGCAACATGCTTTTTTACCTATTAAGAACAAATCACATTTTAAAATTTTCCTGTCCACTAAATTCCAGGGAAATTTGCACAACAGGTGAGTAAAACGAGTTATTGAAATATTTACAAAGCAACAAAACCAAGTAAAACATTTATAAGTTCATTCAAGAGAAAGGAAGCACTGCTAAGACCCAGCCAAGATAAAACGCTCTATCAAGATATAATTCTATAGGCTGGCAGGAAAATTACATTGTCATGATCCATATGACCAAGAAGCTTAATTTCACGAAGAGTCCTTTTAGCATCAATTCTGTTGTCAAATGCATTGCCAATCTTCTTAATAGCCACCTCTTCGCGTGTCTCGGAGTTCACAGCAGCACTGAATCATGATTAAATATCACATTTTCCTTCGTGCTAATAACGAATGAGAAATAGAAGTAAAACAGATAGCAATTGCAACACATCACATGTTATGACATGCTAACCGGTGCTTGAAACCACCCCCACAAACACAAGTGACCAAAAATACTTAAGAGATTTTATTCAAAAATATTCAATTGAAAGCAACAATGATAATAAAATCAGATTTTCTTCACCTCCTGGATGCACCGGAAGATGTTCAAGTAGCCTTTTTTTACCCGTACATTAGCAAACACCGAGAAGGAGAAAAATAAGAAATAACTCAAATTTCCCAAATTCAGTATCCTGAGTAAAAGAAACAATTTTTCAAAATTCCCAAATTCAGTATCATGAAGATCTGTAAGCAAATCAAACCTACGACCATACAAACTCTTGGAATCAAAATTTATTCCAATCGTCAACGCCAAGTCAATGTATTTCAGAAAACTAAAACATACAAAGCACAACAGATTAACTCGAGATTAAGAGAAAAAACAACAGATTTTCTTGATTCTTACCAAACAATGCCATAAGCCCCACGACCCACGGGCCTGATCGGAACATACTTGCGGGAAACTTCAAAGAGATTCCCATGCACATTGTACTGGACATATCTTCCACCATGAGTTGGCACCCCTTTGATATTATGCCCACCGTGATCACCAGCACCAGAACTAGACTCCATAGAGAGAGAAAATAACACGCAAGATCAAAAACCCAGGTTCAAAGATTGAATCTTTGATCAAGTTGTTGGCTTCTTTGGCTGCAGTGTCGGTGTCTGTGAAAGCAGAATGTGATCCTCTTACATCTCTTTGCCTCTGGGCCGTGTTATTCGGTGGTGAAATACAACTTTATTTGGATTTCTTTATAATTTTGGGTAAAGAAAGTGGTGTTGGCGTGTGAACTTTTGAACTGGAATGACTCGAGATTACTCGTGAAATTAATTGACTCATTTGCGATTGAGGATGGTACTGGTAGGTTGGTTCTATGAATCTTCAACCATACACTTGGCTTCGGGTAAAGGTTGACTATAGATATCAAATACATATCAATATTATATAGTCTTTGTTTTTAAAGTAAATCTAAATATATAATGAAAGTTAAAATGATGATGATAATATTACTTTTCCGTTTGATAGTCTATATTATTAATCAATATATAACTTATCTTATCAAATTTCGCGTTATTCTCGTCATATTATTTATTTATCTATTAATTATTTATTTTACATCAATCAAATCATTAATTATTTATCTTACATAAATCAAATTATTGAATTTAAATTACTATATTTTTTCTTATAAATAATATTATTCATATTTTATTTATTGTTAAAAGGTCAAAATGATAATTTATCATTTTTATATAAACTATAATTTATCAATCAAATCAAATATTATATTAACTATCATTTTTTATTTATTTTTTATTATATTATATTATTTAATTATGTATTATTTATCATATCACTCAAACCAAATAGAACCTAAAGTATTTTTTGTCAGTATAATATACATGTTTAAATAGATTTTTGTTTTTATTTGTGAAATGTGAATAATGTTGTGTTTAGATTAATAAATGTTATTTTATTTTTTATTGTCCTCGAGAAAAGTAGTTCTTAGTAACTTAAAGAGAATAATTTTGGTTAATTAATGTTGGTGAACCTCTCAAATTGGAAAAGGTTGACTATAGATATATAAACTATAGTCTTCCGTTTCCCAAAAAAAAATAAAAATAAAAAGCCTATAGTCTTCGCTTGTAAAATAGATACAAATATAATAGCAATAATAGTTTATTTTGTTTTTCTAGCACTAATAGCTTTATTTATTTTATTTTTTGAGAATAATTGCTTTATTTATGTTGTTGGACTTAATTACACACTTAGTGGGCAGGCATTTGTAGAAAAATAAGTTTTTTTATCGGAAAAAAAATGATTTATGATAACTATGTCTGAACTTAAAACCAATGTTTTCATTACCAGATCGGTAATCGAACCATCTATTTTTAAAAAATGGTCTAATTGATCCGACCGTTTTAACGGGACGGTCGGACCGAAAAATCGTTTATATAATATAATTAATAATATCTTTTAAATTTTAAAAACCTAAAAGATGTATATAAATAGACAAAAATATATTTATCATATTTTAAAAAATAAATAACTATATAAATATATTCAAAATATTGATTATAGTTATATATATTTTTTAAATGATAAATTAATTAAAAAACTATAATAATACTAAATAATATTTTTAACGAAGTATAAATTTGAAATAATTATGTATATATAATAAAATTTTAAATTAAAATTTTAAAAAAAAAGCAATTTTAAAAAAATCGAAAAAACCTGTTCGACCGGTTTTCTAGTCGGCTCTTGACCGATTTTGAGCGGTTGATCCGTTAAAACAATTTTTGGATGTGTTTAGAACCGGACCAATGAACGGTTCTTGGTCGAACCAATCGGTCTGGTCGGGTTTTAAAAACATTGCTTAAAACATCTCTCAAACTTGAGGATAATTATATTATTGGCTATTTGCCTATTTGGCTTGCCCACAAAATAAGGTACCAATCAAAATTGCCTACATTTTAGTGTTAAAAGTTCCATAATGACAATGAACACCGTTTTTGAATTGTGCAATTATTTTAGAAAAAAAATTTGTAAAATGACTTTCAAATATACTAAAAATGACAAAAATCAAACAAAGGTTAAAAATTGAGAACGTTAGTTTTCAAATTCATCATCAATTAAAAGTCATTTTGTTAAATATTTCCTGATTGAGATGTACTCTATTATTATTTATCATAATTTTGGGGGTGCGCAAAAGACATTTCATTGTACAGTTTGTGGACGCAAGAAAAACCATTCGCTTTCAAATGAATATAGATTGTTTAATAATCAACATATATATAAAATAACTCATAAGTGGCAGTTTAATTAAATCTATAAAATAATTCATTAGTGACAATTTAAAAAATTGTATGTGATGTATTATCACTATATTTTATGTTTGCGTGTGTATGCATTTGTAAAATCATTTTGAAAGAAATAAAACAGTCAAAATTTACAAAGATGAATATCGAGAAGGTCAAAACCTACTACTTTTT
This sequence comes from Henckelia pumila, assembly GCF_033568475.1. Classification (NCBI taxonomy): domain Eukaryota; kingdom Viridiplantae; phylum Streptophyta; class Magnoliopsida; order Lamiales; family Gesneriaceae; genus Henckelia; species Henckelia pumila. The sequence continues at coordinate 11,849,284 of NC_133121.1, forward strand.
TGTTCACACAGTTTGGAGGCAATATTTTTCACATTTTTATGCTAAAAAATATATATTTTTACATTTTATATTCACATTGCTTCTGTTCAATCACTTTATTAGTCAACACATAATCCATAGACTAATCTTCTGTTCAATCACTTATGGTCAACACATAATCCATGCTAAAAAATTTATCATCTCATCAGACAAGAATCAGAGTCATTTACTATCCCTTTATTAAATTTTCTCAAACATAAGGAGTGAATATTTTTTAGGAGGCGATTTTACAAATATAGATCTATTAGATGTGTTGATCAGACTGATTTATATCTACAAGAAAAATAATAGTTTTTGGCATAAAAATCAAATTTTTTTTCATGAATCACGTCAAATAAGAGTTTCGTCCCACAAAATTAACCAGTACGACCGTCTAGTAGGAGTTTTGTATTACAAAATACACAGCTGACTTCGAATACTGCATGCAATGCAAGTTTGCATCAATCTTACATTTATATATATTATTTTTAAAATTATACAACATGAATATATTTTTTAATATGTAGGGACAGTGGTAAATAGATTTTTTTTATTAAAAAAACTCAAAAAATATACATATAAGTGTTAAATTTAGCGGGAATGTACGTATGATTGATCATTAAACCACTTTTTAAAGTTAGTCATTTTTTTTATTTATTAATTATTATAAATCTCATTGGATGTATATGTAAGTATTCCGTATTTTTATTTGGATTTGTTGAACCAAAGGACAGCCGAGAAATCTAGTTCAACGGGTTTTTTTTACTTTTAATTTTAAAAAAAATAAAAATTTTAAAAATACTGTAAACTAAAAATAATTTCAAAACTACCGTAAAACGCTGTCGGTGGCAGCGGACGTTTGAAATTATTTTTGCAGCGTACGCTGCCACATAGGCAGCGTCCGCTTCAACTGGCAGCGGACGCTGCCATGCCTTTTTTCTTTTTTTTTTTAACTTTTTTTTTATTTAATTGTTTTTTATACTTTTAAAATTTGTAAATATTTTTATAAAAAGCTTAATTATTTAATTTGTTTTTATAGTGTTTTTAATTAGTAAATTTTTTTTATAAAAAATGATTATGTAATTTGTAAAAAAAATTTAAAAATTTATTTAATCATTTTAATTTTTACATGTTAAATTTCTAATGTGTCTTATTAGATGGTAATCAAGTCAAAAATTAAAATTAAAATTTTATTTTTTTGAAAAAAATACCGTATTAATAAAATTATTATCAGTTATATTTATAAAATTCGAGTTGGATCTAAATCATCTCGAAAATATAAGCTCGAACTCAACTAACCCGATCAATCCGATTTGATTTTTTTACAAAATAAATAAATAACAATTTACAACAATTAATAGTAATAGTAATATAAATCAAAAATTTTAATCAAAATATGTTTATTTACAAATTAAAAAATTATAAAAAAACAAATTAAATAATTAAAATGTTTTAAAAATATTTACAAATTAAAAAAGTATAAAAACAATTAAATAATTAAAAAAAATGGAAAAAGAAAAAAGAAAAAAGGCAATCGCACCTGCAGGTCCCGTGCCTTTTTTCTTTTTCTTTTTTTTTTTTACTTTTTTAATTATTTAATTGTTTTTTTATAATTTTTAAATTTTTAAATATTTTTATAAAAAGTTTAATTATTTAATTTGTTTATTTATAATTTTTTTAATTTTTAAAATTTTTTATAAAAAATGATTATGTATTTGTTATTGAAATTATGGTAATTTTTTATCAAAAAAATCAAATTTTAATTTTCGATTTGATTACGAGTTAAAAAATTATTAAGAAAAAATTAGAAATTTAAGAGGTAAAAAAAATTTACAAATTAAAAAAACTATAAAAAAAACAAATTAAATAATTAAACTTTTTATAAAAATATTTACAAATTTTAAAAGTATAAAAAAAATAATTAAATAAATAAAAAGTAAAAAAAAAAAGGAAATAAGGCATGGGGACCTGCAGGTGCAAGTCCCCATGCCAACTGGCAATGTGGCAAAAATAATTTCGAGTGTCCGCTCCCACCGATAACGTTTTACGGTAGTTTTGAAATTATTTTTAATTTACAGTATTTTTGAAATTTTTATTTTTTTTAAAATTAAAAGTAGAAAAAACCCCTAGTTCAACCCAGCGGAACTATGTTTCGAAAATATTCTATCATTTATTTTCATTATTCTTGTATACAATATTATTTTATTAATCAATTAATTATTTTCATAAATAAAAATCAGATATCCCCAATAATAGACGCATTTATTAAACTTGTTTTAATATAAATTATTTACATAATCATTTGACATAATATATAAATCAGATATCCCCAACTAATAACTTTCATTTATATAATTATTTGACATAATATATAAATCAGATATTCCCAACTATGACGCATTTATTCGCATGGTTTAGTAGTTGATTGGAGGCAAAATAAATCAACTACACCAACGTATGTATAATCATAAAATTGATATGCATATCCTCTTTTGATCAAGCTTGTCTTGAATATATATTCTGGAAGTTTTTCTCAATACGTATTTTCGCAAACATCATGTTGCGCTTTGTGGGCCCACGTTATTTTTTCATTCCAGATAATATAGGGATTCTCTACCAATTTGAGCTTTTATGACAGTGACATCAATTTCGATAAGCCAATAATAATTCATAAAATTTTCTGGATCTTTGATTAAAAAAACATCTATATTTATCGATCCAGAAACTTTTGGCTTATTCATTAACATCTTTGTGCACTATTAATAGTTTTTCAACTATTTATATAATTTGAATGCTCAATTCAATTCATTATGTCAAACTTTGAAAGTATTTGTATCAACAATACTTCTGGAGCTCTTTAGCTCTTCTAAAAATATTGATTTGTAATATACTATTTAAACCAAATCAATATCTACTAGATTCAAAAATACATATACGTCATTATTGTGTATCACTATTTTATAATAATATCAAGCACATCATCTTTTTTCATCGTCAATCAAACGATCTTCAAGATCTTTCATAAATTTATATCATCATACTATGAATAATTTTGGATAGACATCAATGGTCTCCAAAAACTTTTATATCTTACTTGATAGATATCAATAGATTCTTTTTACGTACTTCAAGTACGTTATCATTTAAATAGTGATATGAGATAACAATGTACATTTAGTACAATACTTGATTATGACATATATCTCAATATTTTGTGTCAAATTTATAATTCATATCTCGCTTTATACGAGATGGCATATTCTTCCTTGAAGAATTAAACTACAGTGTATCAACTGTGTTCATTGGCAGTGTCACGTTCACTTAAAAGAATTGACCACATTAATCAGAAAACTTTCATAATTGTCTTTATTTGAACAAAATACTATAAATAAGATATTATAATAAAATAATTAAAATTGAAAAATCAGAAGTAGATCTTTTACTTTCAACAGTAATTTTCGATCTATCACGAATATTCGATCTATCACGAATATCATTTTACATTAAATTCATGTTCCTACATGTAAGATAATAACATGTGATAAAAATACTTTATCATTCATTTAAAAAGTGATAGCTTATTAATCAAATGATTTTGAAAAAATTCAAAATTTATATCCACAAACAAAATTGATGAATTTAAAATCCATAATCAAATTTTATGGAATAAATATGTAACAATCCAATATATTCTTAAAATATAAAAATTCTCAAATCAGAAAATTTATCACCAAATTGCATATATTGACTAATAGAATAGATTCATAAAATTTGTAGATCTTATTTTATATCATCAAAATAATTTATGTGAATCAAAAAGCATGCAAGAGTTTTTCACAATTTAGTTTAAACAAATACAAACTTAATTTACCAAAAATAAATTAGTTCAATAAATAAATAAAATGACTTGAATTTAGTCATAAATCAACCCATTGACATCATCATGTATATGTAGAGCCGTCAATTTGGGTTAGGTCCGCCGGGTCGGCCCGACCCGCCACACAATTTAAGTGGGTTGGGTTGACATTTTTTCAACCCAACAAAAGGTGGGCCTAGATGGGCCAACCCGCCAAGGCCCGCGACTCGCGCGGGTTGGCCCGCCGCGGGCCTAGAGGATTAATAATTTATTTTTATTTTTATTATGATATATGTATTTTTTAATAAAAGTTATGATTTTTTTTATTAATTACTTTATATAAAATTTACACACATGAAATCAATAATTTAAATTTTTATTAATATATTTCTATTAAGATTTATTTATGAAATGATATTTATAATTAATTATAAATTTTTTTATTTATTTTTATTTGTCGTGAGCCAACCCGCGGGCTGACCACCTTGGGTTGGGTTGGGCTGAGGATTTCAATCAATTGTCTATGCAGTTCATCATTGAACATCAAGTCGCTATTCATAAAAATAGTGACAAATAATAGATCATGCTTCTTCTAGAGCTTAAGAACAAATATATGATTTGAATCAATATCAAGTCAATATTTTTTTATATATATCACACATATATCTTTAATAATCTTTTCTTATTGGATATTGACAATTTTAGATCATATATCGATATTCTTTGGAAAATTGTACTAAATTTCTTTATTCATAAGATCCTCAACAACCAAAAGAACATCAAATTATATTTTTCGAGAATATTTCCAAATCTTGGAACTTATATTAATATTCTTCATGAATATTATCAAATCTTGGATTTTTTTTATCAATTTTTCAATATTGATATATTTTGACATGAGATCAATTTTCTCAATGATATTTGTAGATATTTGATATCATATCAGATATCAATCATGATTTCTTCACTTTCTCAATATACGAAATCATATATCACATCTTTATTATGAATCTATTCAGATTCTCAATATATTATATTATAACTAAGAATATCTTTAGATTCTCAATATATTTGATCTTATATAATATTGAATATCTCAATATTCAATATATTATATCATGATCATGAATATCTTTCGATATATCAAAATTGTAATCATGAATCTCTCAAAATTCTCAATATATTATATCATGATCATGAATTTTTTCAAATTCTCAATATAAAATCATGTTGTGCTACTTTATAGTCATCAACATATTCATGATATTTCATGGGCACCAATATCAATTATTTTCATTGTGCTACTTCTAGAGCACCAATGAATATCTCTTTGTGCTACTTCTAGAGCACCAATGAATATCTCTCATAAATTTGAGTATTGACAACACGTTGTGCTATTCCAATAGCATCAATAAAACGAGAATTATTTTCATTCTCAGTTGGTTACAGCATCGTGCTGATAACGTGTTATAAATCATAAAAGAATAAGAGAGATGAGTAGAGAGAATTCATGAGAGAAGAGAGAATTCATATGAGTCAATACTCAGGTGCAAATTTCATTGAACTCAATCACCCCTATTTATAGGAAAAAATTACAATATACAAATCTGTACAAATATTATCTTTACATATTTATTTTGATCACATATTTTAATAAGATAATCATCTATAATAATAATATATTTATAACAATTGCTTTATTATTTAAATAATGAGTAATCACCCTCTCTCCTCATTTTCATTAGTATTGCTTTATATACATATTATTTGATTTTATTGCTTTATTAAAATAGTTTTAAGTTAGATTCTTTTTACCTGACCATCTCTTTATTAAAAAATGTTTCAAAAAAATATAAACAATAGTTTCAAATTTCAAGCATATGCATAATGTAAACCAAATAATATAGGTTGAAGATGAAACAATGTTTAAAGTTGGACCTGGCCACGGGCCGAGTCTGGGTCAACAAAATTCTAACCCTTAACCGGCTTGCTCGTGACTGATTACGGTCCAGATCATGCAACCGACAGTCTGGTTCCGGGTCCGAGCCGACTTCTTATTTTGTTAAAAAAAAAATTAAATACATATTTAAATAATAAAAAATAAAAAAAAAGTTTTGCACAATTAAATTTATAAAAACTCTATCAAATATTTAATTATCTCAATAAAAAATCTATTACATTTATTAAATAAAAAATATATAATATTTCAATTTTCAACGTCTTATATAAAAAATATATTACATTTCATTATATTCAATCACACTAAATCGAATTTCATTATATATATAATATTTCAATTTTCAATATCTTATATAAAAAATTTATTACACTTTATAGATTTGATTATATATTATATATAATTTTTTTATTAAAGAAATGGACTGACCCGTTGGGTCAACCCGGCCCAACCTGGTGGGTCAGACCAGCCGGTCCAGACCCGGCGGGTCGACAGGTTTGATAACTGTAAACCGTTACCGGACCGCCTAATGTACGGTCCGGTCACGGTTCCAGTCAAACTTGACCACGGGCCGGGTCCAGTTAGACCCGACCCTTGGCCAGGTCTAGTTAAAGCCACACTGGGCAGGGGGAACGGGTTGTGTGGCACTCAAATTTGCTCATTGCCAAGAAAGGCCAATGCATTGTGCTGCAATTTATCCAAGAACAAATAAATATATTGATTAACTTGACAAACATACAGCTACTTTAGGCAACTAAAGAAGGGAAAATCTTGATTTAAAAGTGAAGCGAGGCCATGAAATCCCATAAATAAGCAAAAAAAATATCAAATGATATCACCACTGAGAGTATAGAAGTCACGGTTTCTGCTGATGTCCCCCTCTACGATAAAATCAGAGATACCTACAATGCCCTGGTAATGGATGATCAATTCTGGAGCAGGACGATTATCTTTCTCGTTGGGAGCTGGACAAATCTTGAATAATTTGTCGTTCCTGCATTTTCAGTGACAGGAAGAATATCAAAAAAAAAAAAAAAAAAGAACCACTCGTTTTATTTGTGTGAAAGTGAAATTTCAGGTGATCATGGTTGTAAGCCATACATCATGAGAGAGGAAGTTTTCTGCCTCCAGCATGTGTATCACATGACCCACTTTCGGTCTCTTCTGAGCATCAGGATCCACGCATCGAAGGGCTACCAAAATAACTCGTTTCAGCACCTTTGAAGCAGGCCTTTTGGGAAGTTTAGGATCGACTACTTCCTCAGATTTCCGGTTCCCAACCATCATCTTCAGCCAATCAATCAGATTGACCTGCAATTTTTAGTCATAAGCAATGATTAGAAGTTAATTACCTCACGAAGTAAGAAAAAAAAGAGATTTTCTTGATGTTAAAACACAAAGCTAACCTCTTCCTTAGGGCGACTGTAGTCAACAGGAGATCTTCCTGTTATAATTTCCATAATCAATATTCCAAAGCTGTACATGTCACTCTTCTCATTCAGCATACCAGTGCAAGCATATTCCGGAGCAACATAACTAGTACACCGCAAATAAATAGGTCAGTTTACTGCCCAACTACAGAATGACGAAACATATAATGTTTGTGATTGTGTGTATATGTTCTGCAAAATTAACTGACCCAAATGTTCCCATCACACGAGTTGTCACATAAGTGCTGTCCGAGTTCAGTAGTTTTGCAAGACCAAAATCTGACAACTTGGGATTCCATTGACGATCGAGCAGTATGTTACTGGACTTGACGTCACGATGAACAACCTTTGGTTCCAGACCCTCGTGGAGATAAGCCAAGCTGCAACAAAGATGTATAAGCAATTAAAAAGTAATGCAATGCTGTAGCATTATACCAAATAATCTTTATCATACCCTTTGGCTGTTCCTATAATGATGTTCATACGGATCTCCCATGTTAAAGGGCTGATTTCTCCAATATCACCGTGAAGCCACCGGTCCAAATTTCCATTATCCACATATTCATAGACAAGCATCCTACATGGAGGGGAAAAAAAAGCAAAAATTAAAAAGTAATCAACAATTGATAACTTTTTTTTTGTGACAAAAACAATCGATACTTAAAAGAATAGGAGTAATTGAATATTGAAATGAAATATCTTTACCGGTAAGCTCCTTCAACACAGTACCCCAACAACCTAACAAGATTCTTGTGTCTAACACGTCCAATTGCTTCCACCTCCACTTTGAACTCTTTCTCAGCTTGACCCCTGAAAGCACACGAGATAAAGCTCACGATGGATAAAACTAACCTACAGAGAGTTTTAGTCAAAAAGGCAAAGCTTTCTTCAGCAAGAAGAAAGGAAAATTCCCTCAAAATAACTAACAAATCATGTCCGTTTAACTACACAATTAGCAAGGCAAATATGAAAGAAATGAAAACAGAAGGGCATAAAAAAATTAACATACTTGCAATTCAACAAATTCTTTATTGCAATTCTTGTGTTATCAACCAACACGCCATAATAGACGATACCATATCCACCTTCACCAATAACATTCTCATCAGACAACCCATTTGAGGCAGCCTCGAGCTCTCGTAAAGTATACCATTTCCCCCAGCCCAAATGTGACACCTCGGGCAAGGATCCACTGCCTCCAACCGACCAAGTTTCCGACCCACATGTAGCTCTGCTCTCACCACTAGATGGTCCTCTATCAGAAAACACAACTTTGTGTTCTACCTTCCCAATATCCACATGTATCTCCGGAATCGCCTGAAAGAATAAAAAGAAAAGGAAATCAATTGATACCACTATTTGTAAAGGGACTAGAAAACAATCCAATTGTAAATAATCCAAGTTATCGTTTCATTCAGTTACCAAGAATGGAGATCAACAATTATTTCCTTTCAAAGATCCGTTTAACTTCGCATGACAACATTATTAACTTTCTCGAGCAGCAAGATGATAACTTTTATTACAGATAACACACTTCCTAGTTCCTATACACGCAAACACTGAAATACACAATTACACCTGAGCGAAGACTGGTTTTTTATCAGGAGCAGCGTTATGAACTATCTCCTGGATTTCCTTGGACACAACCGGGGTGATCTCTCCTCCACCTTTGCGAGAGAGCTTGGCCGCCGCCGCCGCCTTTCTACTTCTACAGCGGCGATAGGCGGTGAAGCATAGAGACAAAAGGAAGAGGATGAGCACAATCACCACTCCGATGACTATTCCAATCACCACCGAGAGATGCAGCCCAAAGACGGAGGTTTTCTTCGACAGCTCAGTATCGACGATCGCCGCATCGTACACTGACATCTCGCTCCGAAAAATCAAATGCGCGAAGCAATTAAACTCGTAGCATCCAAACAGGGCAGATGGAGTCAAAGTACGCGAATCCCGATTCTCAGATTTGCTGAAAAAGAGTAAATCAACCAAAATTAGTGCGCTAATTACTTCAAATTGGACGTGTTCATCGGCGGTGAATGATGAATGAATGGGTGCGGACTGCGGAGTGAGTGAGCTTAATTTGAGTGACTTTTGCCGGGCCCCACTTCAAACGGTAGGATGGGATCCGGATCCTAGATCCTATGGTAAAGATTCGGGTTGAACGGGTACCCGACCCGACTTCTTTTAAGTAGATTTGAGTAAGTGGTGTGTATATACCGTATAGCATGAGGAAAGCATAAGGCTTCGTTTGGTAGTCTTTATTATTAATATGTATATAAATTATACTATTAAATTACATCTTTTTTTTATATTATTTATTCATCAATTAATTATTTATTTTACATAAATCAAATCATCAATTATTTGTCTTACATCAATCAAATCATTTAATTTAAATTACTATATTACCCCTTATAAATAATATTATTCATATTTTATTTATTGTTAAAAGGATAAAATGGTAATTTGTCATTTTTTAATATAAAATTTTATCAATCAAGTCAATAAATTATAATTCATCAATCAAATATTATATTCACTATCATTTTTTATTTTTTTTATTACATTATATTACTTATCTATATGTTATTTATCTCATCATACCTACCAAGTTATAGTTTAGTTGGGATTTATTTAACTAAATAACCCTTGTTTGATCATGATTTGGAAATATAACCTTCTCAATTTTTTTCTTTGTTCTGTTTTTGCATTTCCTTTGTATTTGAAGGTCATTTTGCAAATTTTTTTTGAAAAAAGATCATAAATCAAAAAATTTCGTTGACCAAGATCATTTTTCAAACTCTCTCTACCAAGTTGTACCTAACTGTATAAGTCATCCCATTAGTTTGCTAGTTTTTTTTTTAACGACGGGACTTGCGGTCACTCTATTTTTTGGTGTACATTTATAATATCTCGTGAATAAAATAATCGTTTGTAAATCACGCTAAAAAATCTAGGTAAAATGAACTTGTCCGAAAAGATTTGGTGCGAGTTGTTTTTTTCACACTTTCAAGTATCTAAAAATTATGATATCATGAATTTTTTATGTAAATAAATAGTTTTTTTTTTTCAAGTTCCGTATCTTTGGATTTTTTGTTTTATTTTATTATAAATATAGCATATAAAAATTTAAAATGTCAAAATATAATACGTATAACTAACTAAAAGGTGGTTGAACCCATTGGGGGTTGGCTAGGGTGGTTGAAAGTTGAAACCCATTGGGGGTTGGCTGGGTGGCTCAATCTTAATTCTTAATTCAAAAACAAAAAACAAAAAACAAAAAACAAAAAACAAAAAGGCAACGGAATATTGAAAAAGAAAAAGCATTAAGGTTTTAGGTGCTTTTAAAAATAGTGGCAATGAATAAACTTTAAATTACATAAAGCTAAGAAAATATCGTTGGCCAAGAAACTTTTGTAACAACTAAGTTAATAATAAACTCCTTAAAAAAAACTAAGTTAATAATAATATCTATAGTATATATACTTTCATGCGTTCAATAAATTTTCACATCAAATGATTTACCTCGAATCGATAATCACGAACCAATTTTTTTAATACATCGAGCCGAGTCATTCCAAAATATTTCTGTATATCAAAGAAAACATGTGAGATGAATTCACCCGAAGGCGAATCCACTCCGATGCTCAAGTTAGTATAGAAATCCAATAGAAAAAGATGTATGGAAATTGCATGCGATGTCAAACATGTAAAAGACGTGTAAAAACATAAATAAGATGTGCATGAAAAGAGTGGAAGACATTATGTAAAAAATACAATTTTCCTCTTAATAAGGCTTAGAGATCATTATTTATAGGAAGAATACAACTACATTTATGCATATTTATTCAATATTATGATATATATATCTAAAATATAAATAAAAATATGATAGGTTTTTTATCATATCATCGTACTCTATGATTAAAAATCAGATTCCTATTTCAACTTGGATCTTCCAAAATACATCGATTTATTTTTCTTAAAAAGAACGCATTTTAATAAGAACGCATGCTTTGTGTGCTAAAAATGGGTATTATATTATAAAATCAAGGCGAGCAAGAGAAACATGCACAAATCTAAGCGTAAAATGTCAAGTGATAGTGATAGATAATTTATTTTCTTAGCATCCAAATTATGTAATATTTTTAGAATTAGAATAAGATTATTTGTCCAAAACTTCATGACTTTTCCATGCTCTATTAGGTTTACTAAAGTCTGGAGGGCAATCAATTCTCACAATGGAGCAATACAAGAATGCAACTAACTTTGCAGACAGGACAGCACTTTGTACCCTATCCATAAAGTTTAACCGAATTCGCGGCACACTTTTAATAATCCCTTAATTAATTTATGATCGTGAAACGATCTCACGTATTCATATCCTTTTATTACCTCGTTTCATGTGTAAGGTAATATTGATTATTCAGCGTCCTTTCTATCAAAGGATACTAATCTATCAACGGTTCGAATGTGATTTTGATTTACTATTTTACCTTCCAAAAATTAATACTTGATAAATTAACCATCTTTAGTCGAAATGTCTTATGGTACGGTGGTACCATTCTTATCATAACTAATAATTTATTGGAATTACAGATATTACTATTGTCGTACTTCATTAAATATAATCTATCGTTACTTATTTTTAAAATTTTAAATATAACTAAATTTAATATCTCATTTTTTCTTATCAAATCCAAAAGTCAGTTTATGTTGTGAACTTTCCAAATTATGACAAAAATTTCTTAGTGGTCATTGATTATTTGATTACGTTGATACGCGTTACATTGATTATTTGATTGTGTTGCGTTCGTTACAGTAGGTATATAAACAAACCAAATCGATTCAAATATGAAAAAGATTTTAAGACTTAAATTAGTTAGAGTTGAACTCGCATTCGATTCAAAACTCGAAAATTTTAATATTTTTTGTTCAAATTTAGAAAGTGTATTGGTTCTAAATTTTTAATTATTTTTGTGTACTTTAAAAGTTTAGAATTATTCAATCTAGATTTTTATATACTCCATAAAAGTTTAATGATATTCAAGATGAGTTTTAAAAAGTCATGTGGTATTCAAACTTGACTTTTAAAAACTCTATAAAAATCTAGAGGTATTCAAAATATCAATAGAATTTTAAAAATTTCATAGAATTCTAATAAGTACAATAATTAAAGTTTAAAGTATAATAATAAAAAGTCAATAATTGTTTTTCATTCAACCGAAAGATTTGATTTAAATTTAATTCAAACTCACACACTTTTTTTTTCATTTCTATTAAAATATTCGCTATACTAACACTAGTTTCATACATACTAATTATATTAAAAATAATATTATATACAAACATATTTTTTATTTCTAAATAAAATAAAAATTTTATCATTAATAATTTTTTGAATTTTAATTACAAAATTTCACTGAATTTAAAATCATATTTATTAAAAATTTAAAATAAATATTATAATACAAGACAAAAAATTATAATATTTTATTGATCATAAATTGAAAATAATAATAATTATTAATTATTTATTTTATAAAATTTGATGTTTTAATTATTTTCTATAATTTTTTTTAATATGTAGCTTAATTTTTATTATAACTCAATTTTTTTTATAATGAATTGATTCGCTTTAATATATATATATATATATATATATATATATATATATATATAATATGTATATAATTGACATATATTGACTTGATATATTGATGTGGTTTAGAAATTTATTAACACGAACCTCTGTTTGTATTATATAAATAATGATACTATATAAAATTAAATATATTCAAATTTTATAGAGTTATATTAATTTTTTAATTACAATAAATTTAATACTATTTATCGATTTTTGTAAATCAAATTGATAAGTAACAATTATTTGCATTGATAGTAAAAATACTTTAAAAAAATAGATTATTTTAAAATTACAAATAGAAGTTATTGACACTCGATTAATAATTCTAATAAATAAATAAATAAATAAATAAGCAAAATCATGAATTACAAAATTTATAGGGTTCTAGAAAAAATTTACAAATGTCAATAAAAATCATAAAAAACAAATATGCAAAATTCTTTGAAAATCTTTAAAAGTTGTGAGATTCTTTAATATATGCAAAAATCCACCAACTTCACAAAAATTTGTCATTTAAAAATTCAGTAAATTTCCCAACAAATAGTTTGAATCAAGACAGAGTTCACATTTACTTCGAACCATTCAAATATGTCATAAACTATTTGAAACATACTTTTTTAATATATAATTATATTCCACTATTAATTATTAAACTAACATACTTCGAGCAAAAGAACTTGGACTCGTATTCAACTCTAATTTGATAATTTATACAAATCAAATATCTAATCATAGGCTTACAATTTTCTGTAATGTTTGCAACGGTTTACGCTACATACAAAATGCCTAAAAATATTAGACTCATATTCACCATTTTAATTCAAAACACAATTCTTTCCGTAGTTATCGTCTCGATCTCAAGAACACAACGGAGAAATAAAAGAACAAAAATGAAGACAAGTTCTAGTACCTCTTTGATAATGATGAATAATAAAAGATTAGCAATCGAAATCACAGCTAAGGGATAAAGTACAAACAGCTTCGTGCTAGTTTGCATGATTGCATCATTTAATCTCAAGTCTCCAAGTTTTTGTTCGCAAAATCACAAGCCACATCGTTTCACGAGCCATATCGGGCTCGATGCTACTTGCTTACGGAGTCGATGCTAAGGAATTGAGATGCATATTATAGATTGAGTTCTATCTACCAGAAAGAAATCATGAACAGAGAGAGGAACAAATTCAATATCTTTAGCAGAAGGCGAAAAACAAGGTAAATTCGTTTTACTATGTTCATGAGAGGAGCTATGAAATTCTAATCTGGAAAATTCTGGTCTTTTCAACACCTCTGTTTTTGTGCATCATACTCGAAATTCATTTAACGTGAATGGAAAATTTCTCACAGATTTGACATAGGACACACGATTACATATCATTTGTGGTGATCAGACCACTCTATCATGATGCGTATAGATGGATCCCACTGTCAGCGCTTCGTGCTTAGTCTTCCTTCTTATCGGTTTTGTCGATAGCAGCTAATCTTTCTACTAGGGGAGGATGAGAATAGTGATAAGCAGAGTACCAAGGATCAGTGTTCATGGCTGAAAGGTTCTCTTCCTGTCAAAGAAACCAGCTCGTATAGTTATGCATAGGTATAAAAATAGAGTTCCACATGCCTAGAGCCTAGGTGCGCACCTTGTAGGCTTTTAATGACTACATACGAGTGATAAGGGAAAAAAAAAGGGTTGGGGGGGGGGGGGGGGGGAAGCTTGGACTAAAATTTAACTCTATACAACGGTCATACTTGGGGGTAGTTTATACGAGTGAATGACTTGGCTGTTTTTGCATGCAATGAATTTGAAATAAATGACAAGGGAACCATCGAGTCTCAATTGCAGTTGGTGGGTCTGTAAAAGGTGGCCCAAATACGATTCGAACAATCAGAGGCGTAAAAAAGTATAGCATAATCAATAGCTAAATCTCTTTTAGAAGAGTAGAGACCTCAAAATAAATTAAGCCAATTGAAACATTGTTAGCATTACCACCGTGACAAATCCCCACCCAGGAAACTGAAAGCTTGCTCATTGTATATGTTTTCATAACCAGTGAAGTTCCATATAAGTGAGGCTCAATAATAAATAAAAGGGAAAACAAAAGAAATCACCTGCAGTTTGACAAGTGCAGCTCGAAGAGGTGCAGCATACCCAAGTTTCTTGGCAAAAGAATCAGCCTTCAAAAAAGAAACAGGAAGTCAGGATTGACTGATGAATCAACAAACTTGGTACAACAAACATTGAATTTGTTATCCCATAATGATGCACGCCTACATAACAAAAGGTTACCTGGAACTCAAAAGACCGGCTGACTAGGTTAAGTAAGAAGCTCACAATATGCTGCAGAGGAATCACAGTATGCTGCATCGACAAAGACAGATTCAAGACATGTATAGGGTCCTAGCACACTGATAAACTTTATTTCCAAAAGACCAAATTTTCAAATTTGTACAGATAGATAAGCCACATTTGTTCAACTGAATCACTTGCAAAGTGAGTGCTATCATTTATTGCTTTGATACCTGAAATATAACAAGTCCAATAAGGACTGGCTGCGTATCAAATCCAAAACTCTGGAAAAGATCTTTCGAGTTCCTGACAAGTGTGTACCCTCCAAACTGTAACAATGTGAGGACCTGCATCGAAGTTAAAGATGCATCAAAATATCCATATCATTAGGCTTTCAGAGAAGTAACAACACGACGAAACACAAAGCAGACAAATAGCTCGTACATGGACCACAGAGAACATTGTGTCCTCGTGCAAATCAATATTCTATAATCTACAGAAAACTCATGGTAATAGTTATAAGATCCAGCCAATATTTGCTCATGGATACATTCAGGTGACGATAAAATTCCATACAGGTATGATGCAACTTAGTACAAGAAGGATTTTTCTGTAGAGATTACCCAAACCACAATTCTCTTTAGCATGATTAATGTAAAAACGAGGGCACGGCGATCAGTATTTGATATGTGAACCGCAACTCACACTAAAACACAATTAGCTACATCTACAACTACTGTAATACCTGAACTGCAATGAAGGAATACATGGTATGACTTAGCTTCCAGTGACCCAGCTCATGGGCAATCACGGCTACAATTTCCTCGTCATCTTTGCACTGCATTGAATCAGTCAAGAAGTGAATTATCAGAAAACAAAAGGTAAATGACTATAGCATCTAACTTCAAACAGATGCTGGACCAGTGACCACTGCAAAAATCAAAAGACAGCTCGAAAACAGAATGATCATTCACATTCAAACATTACGTCACTTTCAGCATCGAACAAGCTTAATGATCACCTGGCCATGTCAACTTAAATATGCACAGGAAATAGAGTCCACATAAAAATATATTGGCCCTGTTTGTTGCACTTCCGAACAGAGATTTCTCTCACCGAAAGTTCATAGCAATTTGATTTAATACTCCTATGAAATCAACGTCACAGCCCTCACTAGTCACTCACTACCACCTTGTCATTACCAATATCACTTCATCATTTCCGATAACCAGACAACACAAATACAATTTTCAGATTCAAAAATCTCATTCACTTCAACACACTAAAAAAAAATCAAACAAAATAACAGAAGATCGCATCAAGCATAAAATTTTATACTACACGTGTTTAAAAATATTTCAAAAACTCTTCTCAAAATTTTCATAATGGAGTATAGAAAAACAGAAAGCCCAACCAAATGCTACCAGTATTGCTAAAACTCAGTCCATGGTTCATCATATGTACAAGATCCAACTATCTGCCACGCTGTAGGCTAAAAGGGTCACTGGAATTAGTGATTACGTTTTCACTCTTAAAAATTCATGTTTTCCGTTTGACAAATACCAGAAGTCTATCATATCATTGTCAACACTGTTCGTTTTTGTACATGTTACAACTCAAATGCAGCCGGGCTACAAAAAGATGACAGCATAAGAACAATTATGACTCCGCTGATCAGTCTCACTAAACATTCCCCACAAGTAAAATGGCTTCTATCAACATAACAATGATTCATCAAAAGTAGATGCTGCTCAAGAATAAATTTGATATCAGTGTTTAGGCATTAAATTCGGATTTTACAATAATGTAGCCATCAAATCATAGACAAAAAAATTACTGTATAAGGTACATTTGTTTGAGTTGATGTGAATGTTACGCAACTTTAAACACTCGAAATATTCGTCATCATATATCATTACGGTTTTCAAAAACTTCAGAATTTTCCATTTGTAAGTCAATATTAATTTGACCAGAACAGACGTTCAAATCAGTGCCAAGAAGCCAATACTTTGCTGTCTAGCTCAAGTCATGTGCGTGACATTTCCTATCATGACCATGATATATAAGATATCGAAAATGTCAAAATTTTGGCCAAACCCATGTTGTTCAGTCTGGCGAGACTGTTAACTGGACAACAGTGTCATGAGGAAATGAGCAGTCCTGAAGCATGAAATTATGAGAAGAAAATAAAAATATCTGACAAAGGAGACATTGCAGAAAATGAAATAGTCAGGATGCAATTAGGTTCTACGGATGAGAAATCTTCCATAATTAAAGGGACAAATTTTAGAGTTGAATGAAGACTCGTATGGATTGAAAGAAGACTGATTGGCTACTGAATGCACAATATTAACAGTCCAAGAAACAATTCTACGGTTCTACTTTTAATTCAACATCCATACAACGTTATTTTATTATTTTTGGTTGGTGACGACTTCCACACAAGTGAGGAGACATTTGGGTTAATCCTTCCTCTTCTCCATGTTTTATTTATTTGAGGGGTTTTCAATATGTTTCCAGACAAGTAGAGTTTTCAGAGAATCGATGAAGACTACACTGAATTTTTATCGCTATTTGATTGATATTTAACTTCGATTTATATTTCATTCTTTGTTCTTATAAATATGGCATCTCTTCTTGAACATGTTCTTCCATTAGTCATCTAAGACATGTTGGTTGTGCACATCATGCTAGATCGGTTAGCACTTTTGGATGAATGAGTAAATTTGTGATGCACACACCAACCTACGGACCATTTAATTGGTTGTGTGAGTAATACCTATACTGATTGAGTCTTCAAATAACTAATTAAGCTACAGACAATAAATGAATAGTTACTTAAAAATACATAGTCACAACCAAACACCAAAAACATTTGTCAAATTTTAGTTTAATACAAAACCTTGAAATTGTAGTAGTAAATTTAAAAGGAACACCAGTTCAATGAACGGTGAGTGTGTCCGAATTAAAGTTGCATATGGGAGGTCCACATACCTGCTGAATCAGCGTGTCATAAAGTACAATCCGCTTGTTGTTAAAAAATCCATACATGTATGCCTGAAGAAAATGTTTAACATTAGACAAGTCCAGAAGATAAGCTTCGGAAGATGGAAAGGACATGAAGACCGAACAAAAAGCATGAAAAATAAATAAATATCAAATGAGTCAAACAGAAAAACTTCCTCTTGTAAGTTCGTAACGCTACATACTGTAAACCATTTCAGCTTTCTCTGTTGAACTATTATAAAAATCCAATAGTCATTTCTATAACCATCAAAACGAGAATTGTTCTTCCATGCAATAATTTTTCATACAAATTAGAACCATTAATTGAACGACCTGATACACAAACTAATTCCTCTTTGTTTCCTCACTCCATGGATCATGAACACCACTTGTCTATGCTAAAGACCCGGAAAAAAGGCATGATCCAAGAAGGGTGTAAATGAGTTAAGCTAAGCAACTCGGTGAAACCTCGACTCAACTGACCGAGCTCGAGTCGAGTTCTAGTAGCAAGTATTTCTTTCAAGTCAAATTCAATTATTTGTACTCGAGTAGCTCGTGAGCTACTCAAGTACTAAATATATATATATATATTATATTAATGAGAAATATGAAAAATTAAGAATAATTTTGTCGATACATATCCAAATCCGAATTCGAGCTCAAGCTAATGATCTATATGCTAGAATTCAAAATTTCGAGCTTTTCAAGCTTGAGCTCGGCAGCTCAATATATACACGAGTCGATTTCGAGTTTGAAATAGATTACTCGATCGAGCTCGAGTAGCAAAATTTTAAATCGAGTCAAGCTTGAGTAGTATGGTACTCGAGCTCGATCAGGCTCGTTTGCACCCCTAGATCCAACAAAGTAAAAAATTGATAAAAGGGAACTTTTTACAAACATCAATCTTCAAGTCCATTTCATATATTTGAAGAGTCTTAAGAAGATCAGTGCTATGAAAAACTTGGAGGTTTCACGAATGATGGGTTTATGTACTTCTACATGCAAACAGGAAAGGAAGAGAACAAAAGAGTTCTCACATTACTATGGCTTGACCTTGTAGATCCATCAACAACAAATAATTTCTTCAAGGGAAATTTCAGTGATGAAGCAAGTGTCTCAATCTTGTTCCTAAGAGTTCCATCTGGAAGCTGCTTGTTCACCAAAAAAGAGAGAGAAGCATTATACAAGCAGCAAATCTTCTATTCAGCAGATGACCTTATACAAAATCAATATTGATTCTTTATCCTGAAAATTCCTACAACTTACAGTAGTGAATTTGTTGAACAGGGGAGCTATCAGAATTGGATAAATGGTCATCATCACAAGAGATACGACAAGCATAAATGCCCACAGATATATGGCCAAGTACGGACCTCCTTTCTGCATCCAAACACATCACTGTCGATCAGCAATAACATGAAGAGCGGAAGCAGATTAAAAGACAGTCAAAAGAGTGAAAAGCATTTTGAAACACTTCATGAAAATTAATGGAAGAAGGTATAAATTATGATGCAACATCCAGATAATGGTCACCCTTGAGCTGACAACATTTAAATGCTACAAATTGAATGACCTGAACTATAAAAATGATGGCAGCCACAATAGGTGGACCAATCACTACAGCCAAGACAATTCCTTTTATCATATCCCTTATGAATAACCATATTGTTTGCTGCAAAATGGAAAAAACAAAGAAGTTTAGAAAAAAGAACTATAATTCATATGAACAGAGAACATGACCAAGGGGTCAGAAAAATGAACACCTTGTTGAAACCATGGCGGGCTTCAATCACAAAGGTTGAGTATAAAGAAAATGGTAAGTCAGTTAACTGCATGGGGATTTTAAAACAAAAGGTTAGAAAAAAGCACAAGATAAAATAATATATTTCAAAAATAATAGTGATCAATGGAAGTGCAAGCAACTGCGGTTGATTGACAGTTATTAACTTTCAGAGTGAAAAGGGGAACTCAAGTATTGTGTGTACCTGCGACCAAAACATTACACCAGCTAAAAACGCAAGAGTGTGCAGTATCTCATTTTCTGCATTGAGACCAGCATACAGCAAAAATTCTCCAGACCTCTGCAATCAAGAGAAACCTAAGAAAGCATGATGACGATGCCAACCGATTGATCGAGTCAGCTGTAAATTCAATATCAATGTAGAAAGCCTGAGACAACAACATACCTTCCAAAACCAGGGCAATAACCCATAGGATAAGATTGCAGAGTCCATAAGTATGGTTACAAATTCATGAACAAAATGGAAATGGCTGAAAAAAAGAAGCAAAAGTAATAAAATACACATTTAGGAAGTCAAACAAGTATATAGATACTTGAACTGAAAATATCCTCACTAAAAAAAGTCACCACAACCTTTTGTCGATACTGTAAGCACGAGATTTTTCAAACTTTTCCTGGCTGATTACTCCAACCAAAGGCTTCGGTAGAGTTGGCAACTTAAGAGCAGTATGTTGCCGTAAATCAAGATAAGTCTCAAAAATATACACCAGTATCATGAAACCTGAAGAGTTGAAGAGCTAAATGAGAACAAAGAGCACAGGTCAAGGGATATGGCAGCCCCATTCCTAGCTTTCATCACCAAAAAGACTGCAGCACATTTCTACCATTACAAATAAAATATTGTCATTCACATTTCTACCATTCTCGTTCTGCTCCTGCACAATCATTCCCATTCACACTAGAATGAGAGCACCAGCATACCGTACGACACTTACTCATTCCATAGTACTCAGCGGCACATTTCCATTAATTTAATTATCAAGCACATTTTCCGAAGGTTCTACCCAATTACAATTTCAAATAAATTTCTTCCCATTTCAATTCCAAAACCCACCAGAGAAAACAACCCCTTGAGAAAATTATGAAGTCATTAAAAACCCTAAAACCCACACATATTCAAGAACGCACTCGAAATATTACACCACCGGGAAAATCTTGAAAAACCACACCCGCCTGTGCAAAAGCAAACAACTGACTAGAGAAACTAAATCATATCACAAGACAAAAAAACATAGATACCAACTCACTCGCTCATGAAAAAATCCAACAAAAAATTCAAGAAAACACAATAACACGATTACAAAATTGCAAGTTTACACTTCCGCCGATGGGCGGGCGTGAGGAGTTTATCCAATTATATTCAAACGAAACATACCAACGACCGCTTCCATGTAAGGAAACGCCATTGCAGAGTGGCTTTGTTGGGAAGGAATAGGGGTTTTGGGAGATGGCTTTGGAAAGACGTTCTTTGAAATATGGCAGGCAATTAGAGTTGGTTGAATATTTCTCAATGTTTAGCTTTGCTTTATTATAATATATATATATATAATAAATTGTATAGTTTATTATTTTAACATTACTAATTTCTATCAAATAAATACAAACAAATTTGTATCTTTTGATTTTTCATAATATATTTCCGACATAACTATTGCGAATAAATTCGATTAAAAAAAATTCTAACTTGAAATCGGAAAAAATATATATAAACAAATAAAATTTGATGACGATAAAACTCGCAACTAGTACCTTGAACCGATAAATCTTTGACTAATTTAATATCTACAAGTCTTTAAGGGTGTTCAAGTTGGTGGAGTAGGTGAACTTTTGACCAGAGATCAAGAGTTCGATTCTCTCTGCCAACAACTTCTTGGATTAGTCTGTCACACAAAACTTGTCTAGTGTGATTTATCTGACTAACCTAGTTTGCTGGCTATTGACAATCTTTGAGCAATAGGCTCACTCGAGAAAGAGTTAATAGCGAAATCGAGCTCTTGAACATTAGCTTCTCATCTTCTTTATTAAATCAGCCATCGGCTCAAAAGTTTGAAAATCGATATTTTTTATTATAATTAGCGAACATCCAAAAATTTTATTTTTGCATTATTTCAATATCCGAATCAATTTTATGAAATTACTTTCGTCTTTTAAATTTAATAACTAGCATTCCGCTGCACACGTTGCGTGTTCGTACAGTTTTTTTTTTTAAAGAAACAAAAAAAAAAATTATAAATATATATATATATTATATATATATATATATAACATTTTCCAGAAAATATTCACAAAAAATATATATATCTTATAAAGTGAGTGTCATTTTTGTAAATAAAATAACATCAACGAACACAGAGTAAGTGTCATTTTGGTAAATAACAAAACATATAATAGCTAAAAAAGAAGAAGTCATATAAAATTACTATTTTGCCTAATAATTTTAGTTTTATTAAAAATTAAGTTATGATATAATGATAATTTTAAATCAAATTTCACTGATAAATTAGAAATTTGTTAATTATAGAGTTTCTACTATAATAATATAGTAAGATAATGGTTGTGAGGAAATTGTCAAATTAATTCAGCTTTTCTTTAAATATTTATGATATAAAATATTATAGATCTTTCATTTATTGAAAAAGAGATACATTATTTATATTTAGAGCAAGTATTTTGTGAAACGATCTCACGAATTTTTATCCGTGAGAAGATTCAACTTTGCTCATACTTAAAATAACAAATAGTATTTTGGAATAAAAATTAATAAATTTACAAGAGATTTATCACACAAATTTGACCTAAAAACAACTCACAAGAATTTGTGCCTTATGTTTAACTCGCCCATGACAATCTATAGCTCAATTTGACCGAATAGTATATTTAATTATTGGAAGATGGTCCATTTTTAAGGCCAGCTAATTTGAAATAGGTCCACCTAAATTTAAGCTCATAATTTTTTTTTAAAAATATATAAATAGTTTATCCAAAATTTATGTGAGACGATTTCATGAGTCAATTTTATGATACAGATATCTTATTTGATCCGACAAATAAAATTTTATTTATTTTTATGTTAAAAGTATTATTTTACACAATAAATATAGTAGCACCTATCTTGCAGGATGAGTCTATGCTACCCCATCTGGGCAGTGCCCGGATGGGGATCAGACGGCTCAATTTCATCTACAATTTGATTTGATCTGCATATGAAATTAGACCGTTAGATCTGGCAGATGGGTACTACACATTTGCCAGCATAGACTCACCCCTTGCAGGATGAGTCTATGCTACCCCATCTGGGCAGTGCCCGGATGGGGATCAGACGGCTCAATTTCATCTACAGGTCAAATCAGATGACCTGATTTGATCTGCAGATGAAATTAGACCGTTAGATCTGGCAGATGGGGTACTACACATTTGCCAGCATAGACTCACCTCTTACAAATATAGATCAATGAAACTGTTTAGTAAGAAACCTTCTAATTAGTTTATAGTTCAAATATTTTTTTTTTTTTGACGGGATAGTTCAAATATTTATAATCTCAAAGTAAACTATCTTTCTACTGTCCAAGTGGCTCATGTTTTCCAAAAATTTCAATCGGGTCGTTGGTGTTTTCAATCATCGGGTAACTCTCGACTCCATTAATATTATTTCATGTACAAATAATAAATCACAAAGTTCGTGTTTTGAATTTTTAGATTATGTGTTTATTTGAATTGACTCATGACGTGAATTTTCTCAAACCGGTATTATTTTTACTTGTGTGATCATACATTCTTTATGATTGTAGTATGTGTTGCATATACTTTAAAAAATAATTTTGCATGTATAAAATATAATCATGTCAAATAAAGTTTTTTTAAATATTTTTTTATATTTTCAATTAATATGATTAAATGCCTTTCATGTTGTCACATTTTAAATAATAACATTTATTTCATATTTGTCTGATGTAATTTAATTAGAAAATGCGATATATACACGTTAAATTACACTTTGAGTTACACACTACACATAAAATTACAAAATTATTCATCCACTTTATTTAAAAAATCTCTTTCCAAAATACATCAAAGATAGTTACGTAATCTGTATGTGTAACTCAACGTGTAATCTTCCATTTACTTGTATCATCACCCAATTTAGGCCCTGTTTGGTATCAAAAGTCAAACCAAAAAAATATTTTTTTAGTTTATAAGATGTTTAGATGATAATTTAAATGTTTAAAAAACACTTTTTTAAATTAAATTTAGAGTTTTTTTAAAAGCAAAAAATTATGACTTAAAAAAATATTTTTTTTAAAAAAAATGTCTGAAGTCCAAACGGACTCTTAATTTTGTCTTTTGATCTTTAAGGAGTCACGGGTATTTGCAGTTTTATTTTTGTTTATTTTTTCTATATATAAAAAAAGCTTGATAAATAGTAAAGATAATGCTCACTTTTTAATACTTCAGCACATAAAACAAAGGCCAGTAATAAACAATATAAATTTAAAGAATAATGTTAAATATATATATATATATATATATATATGCAGGAAAATATCGGAAATATACGCAGTATTTCAAAAGAATATCCTAATGCACAACCAACACACATCAACTAAATCACCTTGATATCGCGCAATAAGCTCTTGGAAGCTATATTTTCTCTTCATACCACCTCTCTGCAATAAGTGGCTTTGCTTCTTACCGCCTGATCACAGCTAATACCTCATGGACTTCCAAGAACATGCAGTTTCATATGCAGAACATGTGCCTCGAGTCGCTTGCTTTACTTACACTTCTCTGATATAGTGACTCATAGGAGATTTAGACGAGAGTGGAGGGGCGTCAAAAGCTGAAAATTCCCTGTAATCCTTCCGAACCTCCCAGAGAATCTCGGCACACTTCCTCATGGAAGGTCTGCTGCGTCGGTGAGGAGCCAAACAACCGAATGCTAATTCAAGAATCTTTTCTAGAGCAAAGCTATTAGCAGGAGATCTTACAAGCCTTGGATCCAAAGTGAGTATTGCCTCTCCACAAGAAAACTTCCTCATGGCCTGCATGCATACGAAGTGTTATCAGAGCACTGAGAAACAAATGTTACCACCCTCTGAAAAAGCTTCAGAACCCGACAATTTGGTTTATGCATAGAGGAAAGAATTCGGTCCGCGGTTTAAGTTTTGTTGCTTGGATATGGTTTCCTACTTTCCCGAACTTCAGCTTTGAGTATAATGGTCTATCCAAAACAGCTAATTGTCTATATCAAACCAAGTCGAAGCATTAGAGAAACCATTTATTCAAAAATTTCACGAAATGGGAAATTTTAGATTCAAGCCCACGAACTCACATTCTGATGAGAGATTTAAGACCCACACTAGCATGATTAAACTGTGCTTGAACGATTATTGTTCACAGATCATTCTGCAATTGCTTTACGATACAATATCCCAATCCCACACCTGTTCATGACGGGGATTTGAAAAATTTTACACGCCAACAAAGATAAATTTATCTGATTTGATTAACTATTCAGCTAAGCAACAGTAGATATGAAGTGTTGATATTGGAGACTCCCTTGCATTGCCTCTTATCATAGAGAGTGCACTCAGGGCCAAATTTTTTAGCACGGTTAAATAGTACTCGACCAACTGTCACTGGTAGTCTGGTACTATGCAATCACTAGTGAACCAGTGGCTGTTTTACTTTTCCATGCAGTATACAGCCAAGTTGGTTATCACGGAAAAACAATAACTATAGACACATGGCAACACAATTATGTAAATGTATTCATCGACAGTAGGGAGAACGGTCATACCCATTTCGCTGTAATGCGCTCCTTCTGCTCTCGCTTTGGTTCAATTGGACGCCTGCCCGAGACAAGCTCCACAAGCAACACGCCAAATGAATAAACGTCACTCTTTTCTGTGAGTTGGTTGGTCTTCAGGTATTCAGGGTCTAAGTAGCCTGCAGTGCCTTTAACTTGGGTTGAAATGTGAGTGGCTCCTGATTCGCCATCAGCTCGTAGTCGTGCAAAACCGAAGTCGGCCACTTTAGCTCGAAGGTTTTCGGTGATGAGAATGTTGGAAGATTTTACGTCTCTGTGAATTATGGGGTGATCTGCACTCATTTTCCAGAAATCGAATGATCTTCGGAAACTTAAAATAATTCGGATTTCCTTTATAAAAATGCAGCAAAAAATTTCACACCTGTGTACATGTGAAGATATGTTACTGCATGAGCCACATCAGTTGCAATCTCTAGCCGCGCAGCAAAATCAAGGCTGTCACCTTTGATGCCTGAATGTAAATCCGATGTTTAGCACTAGAATATGCCCAAAAAAGACAAAGCTCTGAGCATACAGGGATAAGACAAAAACATGTAAGATGATTGAAGGGGTAGAACCGACGATGCAAAACCTGGTAACCACTGGCCTGAAAAGAAGAAAGTCTTACCGTCCAAATGCTCTCTAAGATTTCCATTTGGGACATACTCCACAACAAGGATATTTTCATCTCCATGCTTTAGAAACCCATATAATTTCACAAGATTCAGATGCTCCACTTGTGCTAGGATTTGAACTTCGTTTTGAAATTCAGTTCCCAAATGCTTATCATACACAATCTATGGACAGGAAAGAACCTTAGAAAACACTGGTAAAAAAGGGGATAAAGGTTTCTTAATGATTCCCTGGTTATTTCATATGGAAAGTAAAGACTGAAGAGACAAGCAGATATTCTAACCTTCTTAGCACGTTTAACTGCAACCAAAGTTCCATCTGCAAGTCGACCTTTATACACTGTCCCAAAACCACCTTGTCCAATCTTCAAGGCAGGCGAAAAATTTTTGGTGGCCTTGTTAATATCTTCCATGGTGAATATGACACTTCCAGGTTCTCTCGAGTGAGTTGAATCATTGGAAGAACCATAGATACTCCGTCTCTTGTCACTGCTAGAAGTCGAAGCACCTGATACAGCAAAAATTCCCCTTGATACGGCATACTATTTGAAAAGTTCCTAAAAGGATCCAAGAAAATGAACTAAAGCACTTCAGATTCCACTTATGCATAATATATTATTTTTTCCTGAAATAATTATGAATTATCTTCTCGCCTCATAAAAGTGTATCAAATGACACCTCACTCCGCATAGTGCTTCCCTTCTAAGATATCTAAATCTTCGATCAACCTAGATTAGCACTGGTCGACTACAATTCACTACGGATCACCAAATCAAATTTCGAAAAGCATAACCAAAAATAAAGTCTCGAGTTTCGATTAGGAATTTATCACAAAAATCAATCGCTGATCATGTCTGTACCGGAAGAATCAGAGAACACGTTGCTGGAGCTTTTCGACGGATCAGGAGCGGTGAAGCAGCCAAACAGGGCGTTGGCGATGGAACGTGCGGCGCTCCGGGCGGAGGAGCGCTGGCTACAGGTTGAATAATCGTCGGTAGAGCAGCTTGAGGAGCGAGCCAGCCTCGCCGGTGTGCTTGAGGCGGAGCTCCTCCGTCTACCTTCCGGAAGAGGACTTTTCATGGCCGCGGACAGATCATTTGCGAAGGCGGGGACCCTCGCAATGAATAAACCCAACTTGCTTTGATTTATTTCGTCCAACTGTCCCGGACGCTGACTCGTAACATTCCTGCTTGCTCATTGGTTAACTAAACATGTAGGAAGACTTTACACGACTTTGTATTGGAAATTATCGAACTAAGATACGCGCATAATTATTTTATTCGATAATTCTCGATTTTGATATTTTTTGACATAAATAATTATGAATGAAATAAAGGTATTCGAGTTTCCTTGGTATTTATTTTCAAAAATATAGTTCGAATCAAATACTAATTTGAACCAAATTCAAGACAACAATTATGAACTATTAGAGCTTCAATTCAAACTTGAATTATATATGTTTTGAGTCGAATTTAAACTTTAAAATTTTATTCGGTTGAATTCGATTACACTTTTAATCTAATAAAACTCAACAACGGTGTTATGATGCACGGATTTGGATTCCTAAATCATCCTTTGGTTGTGACATACATATGTATCTATACAATACCTAAGAATAGTAATTAGTACATCATCATTCAAGAAATGAACAATACGTATTGCGGTATTGGTAGCTATCAAATACCTAAACATAGTAAATTGTTGGAGAAATGGGAAAGATTTGGAAACAAACAATCTCTCGTGAATACATGATGTGTCACCAATAATCAAAACAAACAATTTTACACAAATGATTATTGAAAATAGAAATTAAGAAATTACTGCTAAAGTAGTGATTTTTTTCTTTCTTTCTATAATTTGCTAGTAAGTTGAGGATTTGATTTTGTCGGTTGATTGATTTATTTAGGGATAATTACATTTACAACTATTGAGGGATTTCATTTTTTTTTAATCCAACAATATTTAAATATTACATATACCTCTCTCGAGTTTTGTGAGGAATAAAAGAAAATCAAATGATTTTTAAAATTATAAACAGCCCACAGGTTCATATTTATAAGAAGTTTGTGCACCCTTACACACTGTTTTGAATCATGAAATTAAACAGGTTTTGATGGAATTTGGAATTGAAAATATTGTTTCAGTGTTTAAAAAATAAGATTTTAATACAAGATTGGTATTTGATGGGATTTCATTTAACTAAGTGAAATATTAACAAAAATAGTCGAATTTAATGGGATTTTAATTTATAAAATAAAAAATATTTTTAATAATAAATTTATATACTTTACTTGTAAATTTTAAGTTTTTTTCATAATTTTTTTACAAAATATCATTTATCCAAATTTTATACCATCAAATTTCAAAGTATATTTTAACCTTTTGTCAAACACCAAAATAAAATTTCAATTCCATGGATTTAAAATCTAGTTACAATTCTAAATCCAAACACACTGTTAAATTTTGTATTCATTTTCCATTTCAGATAATTAAATGTGAGATAAATTATAAATACAGGCTTGGCTGGGATGTAAGTAATATTATAGAAAATATCAAATTTATTAGTTATTTTTCAAAAACCTCGATGAGATGTGTGTATTAATTAAATGAGTAGGTATTAGACGGTCTCCTGGATTTATAAATTTCAGGCTTCCAGTCCATTCACAATGAGAATTAATATTTTTTCGGGGATTAAGGTGAATCGAAAACTTGTTTATAAAATTGATCCGTATTATATGAGTTTTTGTATATTTAAATATGGTTAGCCGTTAGGTATTTTATTTTTGTATGATTAGTCCACGTCTCTCTTTTCTTTCCAATATTAATATTTCGCTGCACGCGTTGCGTGCTCGTACATTTCATTTTTTTAACGAAAAAAATAAATAATAAATTGTAAAATTAAAAAATAATAAAAATATGACGTTTTCCTAAACAAATATTCACAAATATATATATATATATATCTTATAAAGTGAGTGTCATTTTTGTAAATAAAATAATATCAAAGGCCACAAAGTGAGCTTTTAATGGCTAGAAAATAGGAAACCGTATAAATGACTATTTTGCCCAATAATTTTGGTTTTATTGAAAATTAAGTTAGGAGATAATGATAATTTCAAATCAAGTTTCACCAATTAATTGAAAGTTTGTTAATTAGAGGATCTCTACTTTAATAATATAGTAAGATATGGAAGCAGAAAGATTACATGAAGAGCTTGAAGTTTAAGAAAGTAAACTGCGAAGACTTAGTGAAATATAATGGTCAAACTATACATATAATCAGATAATTAATTTATAATAGACAATATGGTAGTTGGATTTTTTTTTTCAAAGAGCCGGTGTCTTAATTAGTTGATAAATCATAAATGTACTAATTTTCTGTTCTGTTCTTTTCTTTTCTTTTTTTGTTTTTGTTTTTTACATCGTGTATATATACTTACCATGCATTATAAGATATGATCATGCAAATAAATAAAATAATTAATTCCATCACCTAACGTGTTGCTTGTTTTTTTTGTTTATTCGGTAGTAATTCATAAAATTCATTCATATTTAGTTATTTAGACTTCAATATTAATAGTTTATCGCAAGTAAAAAATGTGATAAATACACATATCCAAAGTCTACATTTTTCCTTAAATCATCGATATTACAATGTTTGGTCATCTGCTAAATATTGTATTTGGATTGAAAGATTTCCGTGGATTTGATTTCAAATCCACGCTTCGAACTTATTGTATCCATTTGATTGAAAATCAAAATGGATAATTTGAAATATCTTATGTTAGCTAAAAATAATATTATACTTCGATTTTTAATTCACTATTCCACCTAGTTATTTTAAATGTTTTTATTTGAAACCTCTCACAAATCCAAATTTATTTGGATAAAAATTGACATCTCAATTAATAAAACGTTTTTTTTTTAACTCAAACGTTATTTTCTGATTAAATACAACAATTAAATTGAGATGAGGTTGAGGAATAGGTGGGATAGTGGGGGAAGTTTTGGATGTTTGAAAATTACCAAAAAATGATATAAAATCAAAGTAATGAAATGTGATTTGGGCAAAGGATATCGGGAGTAGGAAGGAAATAAAATTTTCGGCGTCACATGATAGTTAAAATTTTTTTTTTGAAGGATGTCAATCTTTATAAAATAATAGCTAGGATTTAAATCCATCGAAGATCACATAATATAAGGCTATAAGGCTGTGTTTGGTGTATGGGATTACCCTGTGATTGATGGCCTATCCCTTGTTTCTCTTGTCGTTAAGGCTTTTCTCCATTTCCCGAAGCCCCGAGATATTTCACTGTGCAATAGGGAAAACAAATCCACTCCACACGCTGGGTTTAAGAATCCAAATGTGTACAGTAAATTGGATTGAGAGGACAACATTACCATATTGCCCCTTCATATTCCGATTTTAATGCCAAAAATTATGCTTCATTATCACTATTCTCAAATCTAGATCTGAGTTCTCTCACGCGATGTACAAGAACAATGGTTTCTGTGAATGCTGATTTTCGTTGAGCTAAGCGGGTGTAAAGGCTGATTACGTGATAAGCAAAAAGAGGTACAAACGATCTGGGCGCCATTTAAAAAAAATTTTGTGTTGTTTCTTTCAATGGGTGTCTTGATTTTCATCTTGCTGTGTAAAAGCTTCGTAACCAGAAGCAACCATATAATTTCTTCATTTACACATTATTGTTCGGGAACACTATTTTATTTATGCAATAACTAATTGGCTGTTCATTTATCATTGTTCATTGCTCATTTAATGATTTTTTATTTTTATTTCTATTACCCTTCCTTTATCCTAGAAAATAAGAGAAATACAAAGTAATTCTACACTGATGTATGAATATATATATTGATTTCTGTTTGTTTTCATCCTTCTCGATGTAAAAAAATGTCAGTTTGATATTACATATCAAACTCGAAAATGAAGAAACTCAAACACGAAGCACACTTATGGTGTACCCCAATTTTGATATAGAGTCACCAATCTCTTTTTAAGTGGTATTGTATATGTTGACAATCTAATGTTTTCTCTGTTTTGTTAAGTACTTCTACCAATGGACACGCGACGTAGAAACATTATCCTTATCATATTGGTGCATCGTATGTTGTTGGGGAATCTGTTGATGGTATGTGTTTTAGCACGACACTACAAGAATGTAGTTGCGAAACGAAGACGTGTCACACATAGAAGAGAAGTGTCTTACAATATGACACAAAGAATAAATCAACAAATTAATCATTTACATAGGATCACTGATGTTGGCGATGCTCAGTGTGTTTTGAATTTATGAATGAATCGGAATGCCTTTGCACGATTGTGTTACTTACTAACTAATGTCGGAGGGCTGGTCGAATCTAGATATGTGAAGGTAGAGGAGAAGGCTGCTATGTTCTTATCCATTCTAGCACATCATAAAAAAAACAGGGTTACCGGACATGATTACATGCGTAGTGGTCATACAGTTAGCAATCATTTTCACGAAGTGTTGGCCTCCATATTGAAACTACACCCTATACTTCTGGTCAAGCCTATTCCTATTACCGAAGACTCTTCAAATGACACTTGGAAATGGTTCAAGGTAATTATGATATATTTCATATTTTTTTGTAAAATAGGTTTATAATCTCATTTAATTCCAAACATCATCATCATGATATTAAATTTTGGTATTTACACCATCTGACAATTAATTTCAGGGTTGTCTCGGAGCATTGGATGGTACATATGTAAGTGTGCATGTTCCAAAAAATGAGCAGCCCAAATTTAGAACAAGAAAGGGTACTATTGCCATAAACGTACTGGGTGTTTGTGATCATAATATGAACTTCATTTACGCGCTTTGTGGTTGGGAGGGATCAGCAGCAGATGCAAGGGTGCTCCGTGATGCTGTGACACGATCTGAAGGTCTCAAAGTTCCGAGAGGTAATATTAACAAGTGTGTACAGTTAATGCCTCTATAAATATGTGTTAATTGGTGGTGAGATTCATAGTACTTTACGGTGCTTGAATCTCATAATTCTCATAAATTCAGATCTATAATTTCCAATGATTGTTTTGTGACAGGGTGCTATTATTTATATGACAATGGATATGCTAACGTGGAAGGGTTATTGACACCATATAGGAGAGTACGCTATCACATACATGCTTGGGCCAATTCATCTATTGGGCCTCAAAATTACAAGGAGTGTTTCAATGCCAAACACTGTAATGCACGTAATGTCATAGAACGGGCATTCGGGCTGCTTAAAAAGAGATGGGATGTGCTTCGATCACCTACATTTTATCCTTTGAAAATTCAGAATAGGATGATAATGGCTTGTATTTTATTGCATAACTTTATCCGAACTCAAATGCCCAATGATCCTGTTGAAGAAGTGGAAGATACAACATGTAGTCCTACACATGGCCCAAGTGATGATTTTATAGATAATTTGACATCTTCTCAAGCTTGGGACACTTGGAGAGACAATTTAGCAAATTCGATGTATCAAAGGGAGGCATGAAACAGTGTTTTTCATCTTGCTGAAATTTTCTATGTTCTTATAGTGATAGATTAGTTGATGTTGTTATTAGTGTTTGATCAATGTTTCGCTTGTTTAACTGATTATGTTTGGATTCTCATCATGTGTAATATAATCAAAGCTTTATTTGATTCAATGTTTGGTCATTTTTACTCATACCGTATGCTATCCAAGTCAGTATGCGTGTTCCCACGTCCTTAGCTAAAATATATTTATGTTTAAATTAATGAATTCCGATCATATGCAGGTCATCACACATTGGTTAAATACACAGCTATGGAATCTGGTCCAAGCATTTTCAATGCAAAGGGAAAAGGAAATAAAACTGAAAAAACACGTCGTACCTGGAGCGTGAGAGAGGAAGAAGCCCTTATCGAAGCTCTAAAAACAGCAGTCCATCGAGGGTTTAGGAGCGAAAATGGTTTTCGTTGTGGATACTTGTCTTTCTTGGAGACTGAGCTCGCAAAAGCGTTTTCAGGTTCAAATATCCGTGCTAATCCTCACATTGTTTCTAAAATTCATGTGTGGAAGAAAACACATGGCTCGTTGATGTCAATGTTAAGTCGAAGTGGTATAGGTTGGAATGACACCGACAAAGTTATTGAAGCTTCGAACGAGGCTTGGGAAGAGTTTGTGAAGGTACAAACCTGTTCTAGCTTTTAATTATTTCCATGTTATATAGGCTAATTTTTTGTACATTGGTGTTACAGTCAGATAATAATGCACGCCTCATGAGAAATAAGTCCTGGCCATTTTTCAATGATTGGTGCGAGATATTTGGTAACGATAGGGCAGCAGGGAGCTATGTTGAGCCATTTGCGGCTGCTGTACAAGATGTTCTGAACATCAACACTGATGTAAGTACTGATGTCGAATATGTGGCAACTGATTTTTTCAATGTGACAGAGGGTGCCGGTGAATCAATATCAGTGTCACAAAGTCCTTTGTCTAATGCAACTAGCAATCGAAAGGGAGACTCAAAGAAACGCAAGAAAAATGTTGAAAGTGATGATGGTATTGTCAATGCTATCAACAATTTAGCAGACATTACTAAGTCAACTATGTCGGATCTCGTAAAGCAACTTGGTACTGACGAGAAGATAGCTGCCCTTCTGGATAATGCATTTGACGCATTAGGACATATGACAGAGATCAACATGGATGATAAAGTATTTGTAGCGGAGTTGATGGTGGACAATCCAAGCAAGTTAGGACTGTTCTTGCGTTTGCCCCATGAGGGTAGGTTAAGTTTGATTCGACGGCCACTGCAGAAAGATTGATGATTGGATCAAGAACTTGTTTTGATATTTTGCATCTAGGGCACTACATATTTTGTGTTTTGGAAAACATTATGTAAGCCATGGGTTCTATTGTCGAGCCGCTGTAGTGTCTATGCTTATGACTATGGTGTACTTGCGTTTGTGGTTAAAAACCTTTTATCGAGCGCAAGATTATATTACTTGTTCGAGCGCTTTTGTTGTAAGTACACCAGTTGATTTTTTGGTGATTGTCATGTTATAATATTATATGGTTTTATTCGTACAGTTCAGTATTTGCATAGTCTCCCTTAATTAATTAGATTATATATAATATGTTGTATTGAACTAGACATTTGGTGCTTATCATTAATGGAAATGCAGTGCGAAGACAATATGTCAAAGTTAAAATAATTTTCGGATGTTTTTATATACTTGTGAAAATTTTCAATTAATGATCTACCTATTTGGTTTAGGATTGAACGAAACTATTGGTTTTATGTATTTTGTAACACAATATTTCTTTGCTATCAACATTGTTGGAATTTATGGTTTCTCATTCTTCTCCTTCTGTTATGTTCCTTAGAAAATGTGTGTGAGATTAAGAGATCATCTTAAAGAAAACAAATTTACAACACTGATATGTGTGGGAGAATGAGAGATCCTCTTAAACAAAATAGGGAGACATATATTATGCATCAACATACATTTACAATAGTGCTTCATGTTTGGTTGATTGACCGATGAGTAGCCATCTTAAACAAAACATATATACCACTACTAGAGTACTTATGCCCAATACGGTAAGCAACATCTACTTACAACGGAAATAACTTAAGAGGAGTCATAACCGTGATCCAAAACCAATCAAAATGTGAGGCATGAAATATGAGTCTCATTAACCAAACACTATTTACTAGTACGGGACACCATAGTTTATCAGTAAACATCATCTACTGAGTTGGAAGACTGAGAGCTTTGTATGTAGGTGGAGTCACCACTGCTGTCATCTAGGATGGAAGCAGGGGTTTCGGTGGTTGCCTCATCTAAGGGACATGATTCCGATTCTTCTCCACCACAGTCGGTTGCGATCGAAACATCTGCATCTTTACAGCTTATTGCATTCTTGCCATCAGCCCGATCCAACACAGTTTTGTCACCATTTCCAGCATTTGTTTCACTTCCTGAATTAGCATTCTCACCTTCAGAAGATAGTAGGACAACTTCGACATCTTCGTCCTCCGAATCACTGGACAGAATTATGATTTCAGGAGGGAGTTTATCAGTGTTGTTATTTGATGGTGCAGTAGAGTCCGAATTACTTGGGGAGTCATCCATATTTTGTGGACAACAGATGTAGCTTTCAAGGGCCGGAACTAAGTTGGACTCTATTATTGTATAGTGCTGCACATATATATATAAAAAAGTAAGTCAAATAAATGTGTTCTCAACCACCAAAGTAATGTACAAATAGGTGGTTGTGCATCAATTCAACAATACATCAATTAGATTTTTTTACTGTATTGTCTTACCATTTTCTATTCACATCCATGCCATCAATCCTCAAGCCTGCAGATTCATGATGAAAAAACATCAATGCCAAATAGTAGTTGTAAAAAAAAAAAATTGATCAGATCTTTCGTATTGAATTTATAATATGCAATAACATTACCAATAATTAATACTAACCAACTAAATTAAAATAAGCCAGAAATCATAATTACTAGATATTTGTACTATAATTAAGGAACATGGTCTATAGACCATGGAACTTGCATACAACAGAATCAGATTCGACATACATTCCCCCTTACAAATGTTTGTGGATTCATCTTGACGTACAAGACTTTATACAAAAAAGTACCATAGGTAGAGTCAAGATTTGTCACTGAATTCACATTCAAAACAGTACATATTTATCTCACAACATTAATTAGAAATGGAAGCACCATCTACTTGGCATCTTCCTTTAAATTCATCGAGCGCAACTTCCTTTCTATTGCAGCACATATCTCAGCAGACCTTAAAGAAAGTTGTCTTTGCTCATTTGCCAACTGTAACTGGGCTTCTATAAGTTGGCTTAAGCTGCGAGATTCAGTGGCATTAAATGAACTGGAAGTATTTGTTGATCTTGCCCTGTTTGTTGAAGTCGAACTCTCGCTTCTCTGTGTATGCTGTGATTCGGATCTATGCCTCTTCTCGATGTAATTAGTATAAGCTTTCACCGCTTCATCCCGACTATGAAAAGACCGGTGAACAGGTGATTGAAATTCGCAAACTTCCAACTCCGCTTCCTCCCATGTACTATAAATTCCAGGGTTTCGTCCTT
The DNA here is from genome assembly GCF_033568475.1 of Henckelia pumila. Taxonomy (NCBI): domain Eukaryota; kingdom Viridiplantae; phylum Streptophyta; class Magnoliopsida; order Lamiales; family Gesneriaceae; genus Henckelia; species Henckelia pumila. The sequence goes on from NC_133121.1 coordinate 11,885,852, forward strand.
TGAATACAACGTAGGTCTTGCCCTGTCACGGATAACAAAATAGACAATACACGTACATTACAAATATGTTTTGTAATGTGAAGCAAGAAAATGCTAAATTTGAGAAAATCACCATTTTAGTTCCACGGTTCAGTTTCTTAATCTTCTAAACTGCAAGAAAAAAGTGAGTCAACACAAAGGATCTATACTGAAAACCATCAAAACAAGGTGCATCAAATAGGATATACAACATCATTACCACAAGCTTCAGCCGCTTCAATTCTACTTCAAACTTAAATTATATTTCTTCGTTTCATTATTAACATGAAACTACAGCAAAAAAAATATGTATGGGAATCTTAGTAAAAACATCGATAGCTGCCTATAATTAAAAACAACCCAAAACACAAAAAGTTCACAATAATCATATAATATACGGAAAAACATTAAGCTCGGCGTTTCATTCTTACTTGTCAATAAATTAATCATATAATTTATCAGCTAACTTATTTCACTTTGGAAATGCACCTAAAATTTGGAATGAAAATTTGAAGAAAAATTATTTACCCGAAATTATGAGAAAGAAATATACATTCTATAATCAAAAATGAAAGAAAAATTATATTCATTACCTCCAACAATCGTCGATATCTGGGCTATTATTGTATGAAGATCTTCGTTGGAAAAGGTAAGGGAAAGGGTTTGAGATTTAACCTATGTTGGAGGAGTAGTATGGGGTGAGAACTAAGGGAAGGGCATTTTTGGTAAACATATAATATTAATTATCAATCCATATAATAATCAATTGAAAGAAACACCATACAAACAATCTTCTTTAATCAATCATTCACACCAAACATTAAAATATCATATCACATATTTAAATTATCCAATCATTATCAACCAATTTATCAATCCAGTTGTTATCCTATCACACAAAGTAAACGCACCCTAAGCTGATTAAGATAGTGTTTAGAATTACTTAAAAAACAAAAAAAAAAACTTTTGAGATTTTCCTTCATTTACCCTTATTTACCTAAAAATCTATATATTATAAAAATTACATTTTTGGACATGGCCATTGAGCCACTCCTGGTCCCTATATCCATCACTTTGTTATATATCTTATAAATGTATTTTCGAAATATAAAGAGGCGTGCGAGTTGAATATACACACCATGATTCCACCGATGTTTTGACACATTGGTTACTCGTAACTCGTAAGACTCATTTTTTAGCTCAAGGTTGTAATAATAATAATAATAATAACAACAACATGAATTTTTTAATGTATATATATATATATATATAGTTTCATTCATATGGGTAACCCACCTGACGTGACATTAATCACACATTGGATGTACAAAATGTCACGTCAGTTGTTGCTTACATAATTATTCATGGTGTTGCCTAATTGATCGAAACTATATATATATATATATATATATATATATATATATATATATATATATATATATATATATATATATATGCGTGTGTGTGTTTGAAGATACAGTCATTTAATGTAATCTTTCATTCATCGAAATAATTCGCAACCATCTTCGATGTTCCAAACACACGTGACATTTGTCAAAGTGTAACCTAAAAATAAATTATTAGCTCCAACACGGACAAATGTACTGAAGTACGAGAGAAAAATATTATCAATTATCAATCAAATTAAATAATAAAATATACAACGAACACTTAAAATGCTTTTATCAAATATATATATATATATATATATATATATATATGTAACATTCCATTAAATTTTTTATAATTAATGAAATTTCAATTGCTAAAAAATTATAATCTGAAAGCATAGTTAGTCATTGACCTCAACTGAGATTTATTACAATTATAAATATCTCCAAAAAACGTGAAAATAACCACTATCCTCTTGAGTATTTCCATATTGTACATATTACTCTCTCAATTTTAGAAACCAATTAAAAAAGTTTTACGATCAAATAATCTTCACAACATTACAAATTTACCATTTATTAATACACATGTCTTTGCACACATAAGACTGTATACCAAATTATAATTTTAAATGATATTACTTTTATTTTAAAACATTATATTTTGTATGGTATTAATTTTAGAAGATGATTTTGCAGAAAAAAATTGATTGAAAAAAAACTTGATTTATTTATAGTATTGGACAAATTTGATTTACTAAAACGTACTTGTAGGCTGTAGCACAAAACCTCCAGAACATTTAAAATACATATCTTTTTATTAAATAGTATTTATACAAATTATAAGTTTAAATATTTTTCAAATTATTTTTTTCGCATTCAACTCAATTATTTTATTTTTATAATATATTTAAAATAGGAAAATGTAATGGTCTGCAAACGGTTTTTTTTAATCACCATCAGAATTCATTGCATCGTAATTTTATTTTATTAATATTTTAAATTTAATTTTAATTTTAATGTATGAAATGGGTTTTTAATTATTTTTATTACATATAATTTAACTGACATAATTATCACATGGATAAAAATAATTAAGGTGTAATCGAATTTGATAATAATTTGAAGTCAAATTTATAGAATATTAAAATCTCTATTTAATCTAAAAAATGATGAAAATTTCACAAGAAAAGAATTACGAAATCATTAAAATTATAATTTGTTTAAGTAATATTGAAAAAAGTTAAATTTGAAATATTGTAGAAAATTTTAAATTATAAAACCTTTTTTTTATAAATTTTTTAATGGAGAGATTTTTTTTTGTTTTTTGACATCAATGGAGGGATGTTAAATATTACTGAATAATTGTTTTTTATAATTATTTGGAGTTTTTTTTAAAAAATAAATGTGATAAATCTAATTAACTTTAACCCTAGAAAATATTTGGAAACCAAGTGGCACTAATGGTCCACTCACTGATTTTAACCAATTATACTTTGTCACGCAACCCAAAACAGTGCCGTGGCGTTGACATAGAATTTCCCCAAAATGGCAACCCAGCGTCAGCTGTTGAATCACTTTTTTTTTCAGAGTGAAGTCGCATGAATCATATGCGATATCTAAAGGCGTAGGCCGCAACGATGCTCCTTCCCTCACATCTCCAAGAGGAAGAATCACAATCGGTAGGTAGATAGATAAAATCTTGAAATCCACAGCCAACCCATTCACACAGATGCACTGAACAATGTATATTTCATGATGAATACCTAGAAACTTTACTGTTTTCGTCGATTTTAATTGGCCACCTTTCATTCCTTATTTACATTTTTCTCGATTTTTTTTTTTTTTGCAGAATAGCCGTTGTTCTACACGCCCGGCTTGGTTTTATTTCATCAGGTACATGGGCTTACTTTATTTCTGTTTTTTATACATTTTAAAGTATTGGTTGGATTTTCTGCTTGTTTGGGTGTGAGATTTGTCTGGATTTAACTGAGAGCGGACTCATTTTGACCTTTACTGCTATAAATGAGGGGTCTTGGCTTGGGTAGATTTGATTCATCCTCCTTTTCAAGTTTTTTTTTTGGGTTTGATGATGAAGTCGATGTTTTTCTGAGGCAGGGGTGGGGGGTGCTCGTGGTGCGGGGGGGCTTGTGTCGAGTAATAACTGGGGATGGGGGCTTTTCTTAATGTTACAGTAGGTAATGATTGCTTGAATCTGGTTACAGAGTAAGATTTGTTGGTTTCCTCTTTTTCTTTCTTTGTTTGCCTCATCTTTTGTTGTTTTTATTAGGGTTTGAAATCTATGGTTCCTCGATGTTTTCAAAACAGTGGGATTGACATAGTTGGTCTCAAGATTTGTATGGCTAATGCAGCAAAAGGGAAAACAATATAATAGTGCTATAGGGATTTGCATTTGCGTTTGCATCATTTAGACGGTTCTTCCATGCGATTTTGAGGGATTCTTTAGCTTTGTAGACTGGCTGATTTTGTGTGATTAGTTGGAACTTGGGATTTGATGGTTTGATTTCTAGTTTCTTATTGGTAAAGTCATATTATCACTGATTCAAGTTTACCGGGATGTGTTAGTACGGATGACTGGTACTGTTGTTGAGGTTGACCTCATGTCCGTAACTGAGGTAAGACTAATTAGACGGCCACCTCAGGGCCCATGTTTTAGTGGGGATCTCGAAAAAACTATATAGTTGGTAATGATATTTCATTCAGTTAACTTCTACGAAAAACCAAAAAAAATATTTATCCCGCCGTGCTCAACAATTAAAGATAAAAAGGTTTCATTGTTCATCGTCTCCTTCAATTTTACGGTCAAACTATATTAAGCATATTCATTGTTCATCGCCTCCTTTAATTTGATCTCGTAGTGAACTGTGACTGAGGTGATTGAATTTCATAATTATGTTTTACTTTTAAATTTTAAAATTTGTATTAATAATTCCCAAAGGAATCTTTTTGTTTGCAAATTTCAGTGTGTCAATGTTGTGTTCTATATTATGCTCCCAACAAATAATTAATTTTCTGTTTTCACATTTGTTGACTTTTCGTTTGTAATTGATTAGGCAATTAATAGCTGCTTTACAAAATGCATTGTTTTGTTGTTCAAGGCATGATTCATGAATTGGTTACTTATGCTATCAATTTATCTAATTTCATCAATTAAATGAATGCTAAAATAATACAAATGAAACATATATATTTATGTTGAAACTAATCTCCAAATGAATTCCAAATTTTCAAGTTATATAATCTATAGTTATAATATAAGAATTTATTTGTTTAAACACAGTCAGAAATCAATGACACCAAAACATTTGAAAAACTCTTATTTATGAAAACAGGATTACATATGATGTGAGGAACCCCACTTTTTTAAATTCGACTCAAGCAACCTAAATCTCAAGTACAACACTTGACCCGATGAAAATGCTACTATTTTCAGAGTTTTCCTGGATCTTGGACTGTGAGATATTTTGGTCACAGTAGTGTATTATCAGTTTTGTACCTGGTAATTTATGCTGACCTTAATGATGGTGGAAGAACTAGGCATTGATTAAAGAAGTGTATGGGGATTGGGGATTGCATCTGAACATGGAGTTTTTGTGCATGTGTGCGCTCTTGCATGGTCGTGTCACTTTGGAAATTTGTTTCATCCCTTTGTTAAGAAATTTTTTATTCGTAATGAGCAACTTGTACTACATGTGAATTCGTTATCTTCTAATAGCTTTGATCGGAGTCTGGTATCTTTACCGAGTTGGATTTTTTCGTCTGTGTAAAACTATTAGATTAATTTTGTGTTGTTGAATGATAAGTCTCGGGACTCAATAATGTGCTACTTTTTAATCCTCTTATTTTCGCTCTCCTATAATTGGTTTACTTGTACATGATATCATGAGATTATGTTTTTAGATGAATGCCAATGCCAGCCAATCTTTCCTCTGGTAATGGTGGATTAGTGGCTGTTGTTTAATTAATACCCCTTCATTTTGATGCAGGAATACACCCGTGAAAGTTTTTTTGTGGACTTTAAATTTTTTTTCATTTCAATGACAGAAGCTGATAGTGAAATAGTCAAACCTGAGGTATGTTTTGCATGTCTTTTTTTTCGGTCATCTAATGTTTCTTACTCCTCACATTTCGAATACATTTATTTGATTTGCCTTTTCTTTTGTGTTTATGATTGGTAATATAAAATGTCATTATCTTCATTGTCTTGCTGCTCACTCATTGGAGGTAATGACTAATTATCAGTGCCAAGTTACATTGCTGTGAAACTTTAGTTACATCATGGTTATGTTGTCTCCTGTTGCTTTTTGATTTTTGCTTATTTTGACTATTTGATGGTGCACCCTAAGCAGATGCTGAAGGCTTGTGTGTGGCTTCGAACTTCTGATGATTCGATACAGCAAGTGGAGCAAGAGGTTGCCATGCTTTGTCCATTTATTTGCCATGAAATCCACTCAGGCATGGGATCTTCTAAGAATTATCCCATTTCTCTTCCTTCGCGAGTTAATCCTGGCATGCTGAGCTTAATACTAGACTATTGCCACTTTCATCAAGTACCAGGCCACTCTAATAAGGTTACCGCATGTTTGAGTACCTTACACTTGCTAATTTTTATATTTTCCCTTGATTTATGGAGGAGAGTCTTTTAGGTGTTCATATCATCAGGTGCAGGGAAATAAGTTCGTCATTTCTCATTCTTTGATGCAGGAGAGGAAGTCCTTTGACGAGAAGTTTGTTCGAATGGATACTAAAAGGCTGTGTGAGTTGACATCTGCTGCCGACAGCCTGCAATTAAAACCTCTGGTTGATCTCACCAGCCGAGCACTTGCACGGGTAATTGAAGGGAAGACTCCTGAACAGATACGCGAGATATTTCATCTTCCTGACGATCTCACTGAGGTGTCTTTTCATTTCAAGCAGTCACAATCTTACTTTCTCTGTGCTTCCTTGAGGATAATATATTTGTACATGCTCTCATTCTTACATAAACATGTTGCATTTGTTAGGAAGAGAAGTTGGAGCCTATAAAAAATACGATGGATGATCCAAGGATTCGGCTATTGAATAGATTGTATGCTAGAAAGAGAAAAGAATTAAAAGAAAGGGAGGAGAGACTAAAGGTGATAGTAACCTTACATTGTGGACTATTTGTTGCTAACTTATTGTTTTTTTAAAATTTGCGTGCTTTTTTAATGGAGATATCCAAATAGAATAAGCTTCTTTGAACTAGTTTGAAGTATTCGAGCTGTGACTTAGTAAATGGGTCTGAATGTTTTCTGTAGAATGTTGAGGTAGAAGAGGAGCATGCAGATGAGCGTTCAGTTGATGATCTATTGTCATTTATTAATGGCGACAACGAAGGTAGTTATCACAGGCTTTATTTTTTCTGCATCAATTGATGCCTTTAACATTCACCATTCTTGATTAAGTTGGGTTGATGTTTGTTGTCCTAGATATTTAAAAAAAAGCTCTAAGATTTTGCAGTTCGATATAATTAATCACTGTTTCCAGAGTAATGGATCAAAAAAAAACTCAGATACTCTGGAAACAGTGATTAATTATATCGAACTGCAAAATCTTAGAGTAATTGTGTTTTGGTTTGCAGGATGTGGTACATATTTTGATAACTTTTGTATGTAAATATATGTACTTAAAATGATTTACAATGGTAACAAAAGCAGTTGTGATAAAAAAATCTAGGGGGTTGATTGTATTGCAACTCTAACCATATTCTACAAGTGTTCTACTAGACTACCCAGCTCTTTTTGTTAATATTTAGAAATGGTACCTGATAGACTATCATTCATTAAATATCCAGAAGAGAATACAGAGGGTAAATTGGCCACTGACCATATACCCATTCAACCAATTTGCCTATCATTGAAGTTCATTTTTCATAATTTTTTATCTTCAATTTCTTCTGTCTTATTTTGTGTTTCACTTTGTGGTGCTAATTTACTGGATTTGTTACTCCCTTGTGTTTATAGATTTTTATGAATTATCTTTGTATTTGGCTGTGTCCCTGCAGCTTGTTGATTTTATTATGCTTTTGTTTGCCTTAGCTGTGAGAAGTGATTTTAACATTCCAGACAATGCATCATTTTCTTTTCATGCTTCCCTCTTTTTTGTCCGTATGTATTTCGAAGGGACTCTTATACATGCATGCTTTGCAGATTGTAAGGGTACTAGAATTTCTAAACATAAAAAGAAGAATCGTAGGAGAAAAGAACTTCAAAAATCTGCTTCTGTGGGCTGCACCATGAATTCAAGCAGCACTTCTTTTACTAGCAATGCTGCGGATGTGAATGACACGGTTTGGATCGATTTTACTTTTGAATTAGCTGCATCTTGGATTCTTTATTTCGTTAGGCTTCATGAGGGTTAGTAGTGGAAGTAAATACTATTTTTTTGGTTTCTCCAGTTCCCTTTTGACTGTTGTAGAGATGCACTTGCACCACACAACAGGCATGTGATGAATTCACTTCATTTTTAGATTGACAGTTTCTCATGTTGCAGGATTCACATGAGCTTAATTCTGCATGCAGAAATCCGATGACTCATACTGATTCCCTGCCTACCCATTTTAATGCAACAAAACTGCGGGACATTGAAGAGGATAGATCTTCACCTGACATTGAGTTTGATGATTGTGATATAGACGATGGCATTGACCCTGCACTAAAAGAAAAAATTGATAGGTGAGATTTATGACTTTTTGAGTACGTTTCAAATGTTACGAAAGAACTGTTGGTTTTCAAATCTTAAAGATTTTAAAAACAAATAGTTACATCTTCTATTCAGAGTCCTGCTGAACACGTCTATCTTTAGTTTTTTTCTTCCCATGCAATGCTCATGCTGATTGGTTGGCATATCTCTCTGATGGAATTTGGAAGTAAATCACAGTTGGTATATTGGTTGCCATATCTTGAGTATAGCTATGAAAGAAAATTGAGACTTCGCTAGAAGGTTAAATTCGGATTTTTCCTTCCTAGAGTCACTCTTGCGGGTTTTTTTCTTCCTATGTTGTAATACTTGCACAAGTTTTTTCCATCCTATGCAATTCTTGTCTTCCCGTTAAAAAGGAGTCAAATAGTGTTGAAATATTGTCCCACATCGATAGGATAGAGTTCTTGGAGGCCCTTAATATAGACAAGGGTAACCCTCACCTCTTGAGTTAGCTTTTGAGGTGAGTTAGGTCGAAGTTTCATTTCCTAACATGTTATGAGAACTCAGGCCTTCCGTGTGTGTTGGACCGCCCATAATTGAGCTGCCTATAGTTAGACCACCGTTAATATCTCAACGCTCTAGATGTTCATTCTTGGGCGTGTGGGGGGTGTGTTGAAATATTGCCCCACATCGGTAGGATAGAGTTCCTGGGAGCCCTTAATTTAGACAAGGTAATCATCACCTCTTGATCCACCTTTTAAGGTGAGCTAGGTCCAAGTCTCATTTTCTAACAAGTAGCGACCAAACAAAGAGTTGTCATTCAGAAGAAAATTTTTTACTGCTTATTATTCTACACTTCATTTTTGTGTTGTATATAAAAGTTATACCATTTATTGGTCAGGGAAGTCGAAGACTTTGCTAGAAGGTTAAATTCGGATTGGCCTGAAAGAATGCAACAAATTTTGTCTCTGGGTCAAGAGAGAATACCATTACCATTGGCGATTAATGGAAATGGTTCCTTGAGGAGATTCACCAGTAAGTCTGACAGTGTTCTTTCCTGAATCTGCCCTCAGTTTTCTATCTTGATTTCCCAATATGTAGGTTCTACTAAGCTGCATACATTCGTGGAGAATCCTATACCTGGAACTCAATTTGTCCTAAACCAACATGACCATCTTAAATCTGTTTGAATCTCTTGCCAGAGCACGTAAAATTTGCTTCTCATAGCGGTTTTCCCCCCACCCCTTTCCAGGCCTAGATCGGCTCCCGCAATGATCATCCAGGTACACCTAACTTCGGAGCAAAATCTGGCCAAGACATATTTTGGTCACTTTTTTGTACAAGTTGTGTCCATAGTGCCCGGGCACTTCAAGATAAAGGAGGATCAATGGTTCTCCGACTTGAAATCCTGCATCCGAAGAAGTCATGCATGATCTCCATACACCCACTAGGCTCCTCGAGATCTGGAACACATTACATGGAATACAAATTGATGTTCAGAGACAAGCTTCCATATTCCGAGAGATTAAAATTTTGATGTTTTCAATTGAGCTCATGCGCTTCACAGAAAATAAGTATATTTTCAGTTTTCAGGTCGTGCCAATGAGTTTTTTTTTTTGAATTGTTGTATATACAAACAAAAGATAATGTAACTTGAAACGTCAAGAAGCTTTTGCAGATTTCTTGAGCGATAAACTTCATCGTCCTTTCGAGTAGGCGAGGATCAGTCGTGATATAAGTCGTTTGGATAAATTTTGCGACATGTTTGTTTATTCACAACTTCCATTTCAAAATCAATTTTGACTGGTTTTCTAAGTGCAGCATGCCACTTGACCTCATAAAGATGAGGGAAGTATACCTGTGCATAAGGTCTCCCTTTACAAGTCTCGAATTCAAAACCCCATCTAAAATAATGTCATATAACTAGAACCAACAAATATCAATCATTATCTAAACCTCATCTAAAATCCTGTGATCCATTTGATGTTTCATCTACTGTTTCATACATATGTACATATACATACATATACACGCTAACATTTTTCACTATTCATCTACATGTATATATGAAACAGGAGATGAAACACACGTAACAAAATATAAACATAATGTGCTATGTTAGTCATTATGTAAACTGCATTAGACTTAAATTTGACATAGTCATCGGTCATCTGGTTGAAGTTGAACGTGTGGACACACTCTTTCCGGGTCCCCATGGTTCCACAGATGATTAAAATCACCTCTCTTCTTCGCCAATGCTATGAATGTGCCTGAAACCATTACGAAAAATGAACATGAATCTATACCATTACAAGGGTGCACCAAAAGTTATAGCCGACGATAAGATAAAAACTATTAGAAGGGGCATTATGTATCCTACTCGTTTTCCTTGTAACGAGGTTCGCTATGATTTCATTGTTACTTACCTAGTGTGAAAGGGACGATGTAAAGCAAAGCTGGTTGTCCATGTCCATCCATCAAGTTTAAAGCCACATAAGTGATGAGAAGCCCTATGAAATTAAGATGGAAATGTCCAAGTAAAGCTCTGAGAAGTGAATGCCACAAGTAACATTTTCTAACAAATTTAGTGTAAATCATATGAAACAAAATGCAAGAGTATGCCCTCAGCAATATGTATAATGTTCAAGTTCTCCCAAGTAAAGAGTCAATCATTTTTGAAAGGTAAATTCATCATCATTCGATTTCAATATATCTTTGAATCGAGCAGAAAACAAAGGGTGGATTAGGACGTATGTTGCTTATGCAAAGTAGGTATTGGATTACAAATCCTCGTCGTTAATAGAATTCTCGTTTCAAATCAACTAAAAATAAGATTATAACCATACCTAAACCATAAGCAACCATTGCCCACAGAAAGTATCCATCCTTTAGACTTTTCTTGGACAGCCAATCATATCTGCAAAGATGCACAGGAAAAATTAACAGAGTTGGTGATGTGGAATATTTAAGGCCGACGAGGGGTTACAAAAATGAATCAAAATATATCAGCATGTGTGATCTTGGTAGTTAAGAAGCACTATGATGAATTCACAGGAGCCACAATTTGCTTAAATCAAGTTGGCAATAAAGTCATATCATGAATTGAGTAATATGTATATAACTGAGACTTTGTTTTCTAAAATTGGAACTAAGGGTAGTGGAACAAGAAGCACTAATAATCTAACAATCATGTGGAGAACTTATAAGCCATGGAGCTCAAACCTCAAGGCAGATGCTATTACTAGTCCTGGTAAGATAATATCTCCAAATCCAATGATACTGTATCCGCCCCAAGGATCAAACATTCGAGGGATTTTTAGAAGCATTGGTATGCCATCTTCTCCACTTCCATCACCACGAGCTACCTGTGAGACCAAGCAGCAAACTTTAGTTTAACCCCATCACAAATCATGTATGCTTTATAAGTATCAACAAACGAAATTCATGCTCACCACTATCATGATGCTCTTATGGAACAACCATTTGGAAATGAAGACCCAAAAAATATCGTACAAGAATGCGCAGCTCAGTAGAACCGTTCCCACCTGACATACGAGGAAATTTTTGACAACATGTTATGTTTCTCTGCAGTGTTAATTGCTTCATAGATCTGAGGTAGGTTGCACTTGGATAGAAAGATTTGATTTGAAGGGAGAAATTTGATTTATAGAGAGATTTAAAGAATGGATTTGAAATGCATCCATCAAAATCCATCACAATTGCCATTACTTCTACATAAATTAACAAATTGGAGGATTAAAAATCCATCCAAGCAATCAAATGAATTTGAATTACATTGCTTCAAATCCCTCAATCCAAGCAGCAGCCTAAAAGAATTCGAATTTTGGTTATTACCTTGAGATTTGGAACTCGTATAATTTGGAGAACAGTAATAATCAAGGCAATGCCCTGTTCCAGAGGAAAACAAGTCAGGTCTCATTCCATTTCCAAGAAAAGGTACATCAATAAGAAGATGGGGCAGACTATCGAATTTAGAGCTATCGGCGTCTTGAAAACAAACTGGAACACGAGCTCCTTACGTATCCATGAGAAAATGCAATGAAAATGGAAGGTAAACTAGAAGGCAAAAAAGAAACAGAAACTGCACTCATACAAGTATATCTTGACCAATCCAAGCGAAGGAGACCCGTCGGAAAACTGCCCATAAAACAGCAAATGCTATGCACGAAGGAGAAACAGCAAGTGTAAGATAAGATATGGCTCCCAGAAAAGGTACTTTTATAAACGATTCTGCAGCATGTTCAAACCATCTGAAACTATATTGAATTGTAGTAAGTCCAGTGTACCAAAAGCCAAAGCATCAACTCAAATCCCGTAAAGTGCAATAAGCATAAGTTGAGGAAAAACACAGTGCATACCATGATAACAGAGTCACCAGACAAGTTTGCAGACCCTGTAAGCACAACAAGACAAAGAAACCAGTATTCAGTAATACAGAAAATATTTTTGTATGCAAATGAATGTAACCTTCATTTATCTGACACTAGCGAATATATTCAGTACATAAACATGATGAATTTATTTTTTTTTTAAAAAAACATAGACGAATTTACTTCTTCGAAACAAACTACTAATCATAACCAAAACTCATCATAGCATTTGAAGTTAAAAAGGCTTCCTCACTATATCATACGGCATTACAAGATTTGGTGAAAACATAAGCTACTGAATTGCCAAGACCTTTGTATTAATTTGCAAATACTTTAAAGAACTCGAATGTCCTGATCATGTCCTACATTCTACAGAACTTTTAACATTGTTCCCAAGTTTTATTGAAAATGTGTCCATAACTTCAAATCACGATCCTCTATAAAATGCAAATACCTATCTATTGACACATGGATCCTGAAAAGAACCAGTATGTTGCGAAAGATTATAATACCTCCATGCCACCAATGCAAAATACAACCACCAGAATCTCAATGAACGCATAGGACATCAACTTATAGAGCATGATTAAGAACATGGAAGCAATCACGACAAACAAAATTGCTGATGCAATGCTGATGTCCATGACACCGCTGGAACTATATGTCTCATTGCTGAGGTATTCATCAGAACCATCCTGCCAGATCAGTATAAGATGTTAATTGCATTGGCAATGTTTACGCAATCAGATATGTCTATATTTTACCACAAAACAGAATAACTTCAAATGAGAATGTGCTACCTTCAAGAGCTTCTCCTGCTCAACAGCTGCTTTTTTTGCAGTCCATGCAGACCAATAAGACGCACACAATATTGAACCAACAGCCATTAGCCAGAGGAACACCTCAGCGACATCAACAACTGGTCGTCTTGGAGAGTACATCTGAATGGAAACTGACACAAATGCAAATCTATAAAGTACAATGCTATGAAAATGCCTCATGTAGACACAAACCCTAAATTGATAATAATTTACACAGCTTGAATGAGAGCCTAATTACCATTTGAGTTATCCCTCATACTCTCTATCAAGGTTGCACCAGCATCCAATGGGAGCATAACAACTGGAATCCGAATATTTACATCGGTTTCGTTTGCCTCACAAACCATTTTGAAGAGTTCTGAAGAATTTAGTCGTCAGAATATAGTCGAGCACATTAATTTTGATGTAGGGGTGCATTCAGCTGGAAGCATACATAGTTGTTTTACTGGGACATTAAGTTCAAAGAAAAGAAGAGTGGTCATGACTTCTAAAAAGTTTCCTACAAGGAACTGTAGCAATCTGATCACGAGAAAACAAAACAGCTACATCCACACATGAGTCAAATATAATTCACACAATTGTATCGAGCCTGTGGAAGTTCAATATCAAAATATGCTCTAGTTACAGAGACACTGCTACTAGTCTCCAATTTAAAAACCCACAATTAAGGAGGCTGATAAAGAAAATAAACCTGTTCGGTTGTTTATTATAAGTAAAGCTGAAGCTCCAGCAGCTGCTGCAATGTCTGCTTTGGTAACAAAGCTGCAATTTCCCCGATGTGCCAACATTACTTCACCTGTAATCTACACAATAGCAAAGGGCGGAAATATGAGGAAGATGCATATGATGACTCATAAACTTTCAGTTTAAAAGGATAAACCTTGTTCTTAGGTCTACGACAACAATCAGGAGGATCCGCAAGAGCAACTCTAGTAAGGTTTGCCCGCTTCTCTTTTGATTCCAAGGTTGGGCCAAATCGGGCTCCTACACCCACAAACCCCACCACTTCTTTACCATTAATCCACACTGGTACTTTAACCTATTTAAGTTACAAATATAAATTTAAGTTAGGAAAGGTTAATAACTTAACTCAATTACATTGTTTATAAAGAATCTACCAATGAATGGAGCAAAGTCATGAAATATGGAGGTGTCTCCACTCTCCAGTCAAAAATTCAGTATCATAACAAGGGAATGCTCCATTATATTTGACTTAGTGTGTAAAAACATCAATTAAACCTGCGGCATGACTTCTAATGCTGCTGCACTTATGACCCACTGTACAGCAAAACTAATGTCTCTTTGGAAATTGCATCCTCGTTAATTTGTTACATAAATAGAACCATATATTCTTCAGGGACTTTAGCAGGGAAGAAGTAAATGCTAAATAGGAATAACAACGAACACAACTCTAGCAATACATGACTCATCCAAATTCATGCCTCCCCATCACACATGCCAGCATCCTACAACATTTACTTCTAGCTTTTTCCCCTAGATAATTGCATTTTCCTTTCCTAGCTATTTCCAAGATCCAGATGCAACATAAAAAAAAGGACAAATCGATGTACCTATGTGAAATCTATCAAATTGAACAGAAAACTCTCACATGGGACTTGATTAATAAGCAAACTACAATACAAGACAAAAACAAAAGGCAACAAAAAGCTAGCATAATATTCCAAGCATTTACATTCTTAACCACAAAGACACATAAAGATATGACCCAAAACTATAAAGGGTACCTGTTCAAAAGACACAATAGTGAAAGATTATAAATGGGTGAACAACAGAAATCTCAGTCTACACCCCCTTTCTAATCGGTCAAATACCAAGAAAACGCACTGAAAAACCAGCTCATAGGACAAAAAATGCAAAAAAAGATCTATCTTTAACATCAAGAATAGGAAAGGCAAAGAATTTTTACCAGTACAAAGTTGTTTTCACAACCAGGCCTCGCCGGAGCGACGTCATCTTGATGAATGATGTCGCCTGCAAACACTAAACAACCACTCAACAACGCAAATATTGCACAGTAGAAAGCTCTGTTCTTCATCTCCATCGACTCAATAAAACCAAAGTACAAAAGTCAGAAGAAGAAAGGAAAATTTCCCGTGTCTGAAAACGAATGGATCAAAGGGTCAGCTGGCATTTATTCAAAAATTTAATTGCTGTTGGAATATTTTTTTCTACAGATGTGAAACTGGAGACAAAACGAGGAAGAATTAGAGATATACACGGCAGATTCAAAATATATAAATGGAAAATGTGTAAAGTGTTGTTTGGCTTTCGTGGTTGCTTTTATTACCTGCTGGATTTTTCCACGCTGTACGGCGACGAAAGGCTTGTCTCCATCGTTGAAATGGTACTCGAACCTTCCCACTCCACGATTCCTCGGCCACTCACGACGGCGGCGCGTGTGCGCACGTGATGTCAGGCCTTACGATAAGTGCGCCGCACGTTTTGTAGCTTCGTGTCATTGTCATACATCGCGAGTTGTTGGCTATCTTTATCTCATTTTTCATTTGTTTCACTTTTTTATTTTCTTCACGAAAATGCATCTTTATCATAATTTTTAATATAATTATTTATTTTGAATATGTTTCCTGTTTTTGTAAAAAATAAAACAAACAAACAAACGATGTGTTATATCTATACATTATTTAATAGAAAAGATACAACGAAATTTGTACGACACAAAAATTCAATATAAAAATTTCATTTATCAAAATCTCATAATACGTTGAATACAAAATTTTATGATATAATTGTTGTACACGATATTTGTGATACCTTTAATATTATCCTATTTAATATATATAAATATTAATATTAGAAATATAAAATGTTTTCATACATAAACTATTAATTCGATATATGAGCTTTTATCTGTAAACTATCAATCGCGACGTGGTTACGACACTCAACAAAATCAATAATTTTTTTGTACTTTAAAACTTTTCCAAGTACTGCGGCCTGCGGAATTTCGTTCCCATAAAAAAAGACTTATAAATTATGAAAATAATATTAAATATCATAGTTGTTTATTTTGACAAAATATATTTACTATTCTTTACTATTTTATAAAATATGAATCCATTATAAAAATCAATTTTTGGTGTCATACTGTAACAAGACGAAATTCTAAAAATATCATGTCACCATTAAACTCAATCAACTATGCTTAGGGACAAACTCAGAAATTTTATAATTTAAATTTTAAAATAGATAATTGGATTTTAAATGCAAAACTGCCGGATAGTGAAGATTTAAAATTTTAAAATAGATAGTGGGACTTTAAATGCAAAATCGTCGAATAGTAGAGATTTATAAACATGATTAGAGAATTTAATTAAAATTCAAATAACAACGTTTTAAGGAGATTCTCACATTCTCTTCTCATTATCTCATTATCCTAATTTATAATTATCACTATCTCTTTACACATTATCCTAATTTATAAATAAATTCAAATTCATAAACAATATATTTTATTCACATGCAACGCATGTGCTTCGGTGTACTAGTATATATTGTTCTTGAGAATAATTTTAGGTAGAAGTGTCAAAAATTCTTGAAATCCCGACCCTTCCCGAATCCCATCGCATTCCCGTCCTGAAAAAATCTCAACCCGAAATTTTCTCAACCCGAATTTTTGGGATTTTTCTCGTCCCGATTAATATCGAAAGATGGATCGAAAATAAAACCTTATTCTGATAGGATTATCGACCCATCACGAAATAATATTATAATATATTTTATTAATAATTTTATTAATAAGTTGAGCTAAATAATATTGAGTTTAAACACCTATAACAATTAATTGTGGACTTAATTTGCATAATTTTTTATTTTTAGAACGATCGGATTGTAGAATGACGAAATGACATTTTATTTTTGTGTATTTTTTTTAAAATTAAATGAATGATTTAATTAATTTATATTTTTAATAATCTAATTAGAACATATATGTAGAATAAGATATGTAATTTGACAATCTATTTAACAAAATTTATTTAGTAATTTGTATTCGAACATTTTATTAATAATTATCTTATGCACAATATTACGTTCTTCTCTTGAAAAAACTTTGAAATATTATTCGGAATATTTTAATATTATATGTTTTAAATTGAATATTTTTTTATTTCGAAATATAATTTTCTAAATAGTTTTTTTTATATAAAATTTTCACATTTTTTGTTTTTTTAAAAAAAATCTTGAAAATGAATTTTTTTTCGAGATTTCATTTTCCTACCTGACGGGATTCCAAATATTCGGGTCCCAAAATATTTCGTGTATGGTATCGAAAGATAAAAAAATTATCGACTATTTTCGGGACGGGTCACAACCCTATTCCATCTCTAATTTTAGTTACTGAAAAGTATTGGAGTTTAAATATTTCTAATAAAAGATCATTCAAGATCATAGTTCGAAAGGGAATTCAAATGTTATTTCCTTTTTTCAAGATTATAATTCACTTGACTTGATATTTTTTGTGTTTAAGGCGCTAACAAAATATAGGTTTTTCATTCAAATTAAATTTAAACAATTAAATGAAACCTTGCGAAAATGTGCAGTTTTGCACTTTGCTATCAATAAAAATTTGTGTATCGATTTGCTTTTTAATGAATAATTGTGTACCTAAATATTTTCAATAATTTGTGTGTCCACGATAAATGATTTTCTAAAAGCTCAAATTTAGATATTTTTTAAATGCTTTTGAAAACGACTCTCAAATTTTAAAAAAATGAATTTAATTTATTTATTCAAAAACAAAATTATTACCACTTTAATTTTTTAAATTTTTTTTTTAAAATCTCAACTAAAATAAGATATTTTTTTAAGGAAAATATTTTTATATCTAATAATTCCTACAAAGAATTTGTTGTTTAACAATTATTGTATGTTTCGTTCCCTCTTTCATTAATAATTACTAGTCATGATGCACACGCATTGCATCTGTGACGTAATATTTAAATATTACTATTTTACAATATATTACGAAGATATAAGTTAAATAATCAATATTGAATTTGTAATTTGTATCAAATACACACGTTGTTTGCTTTTCTTTTTTCTTTGTTCTTTGTTTTTTTTTTTAAAAAAAAAATCAAACCATCCACATAAATCAAACTAATTTACTCACTAAAAACAATTTTTTATTAATCTTTCAATTCTCAATGGAGGCCAAATTCATTCCCTTCAAGAAGATCAACTCCCCTATGCTCATTGCTTTGTCTACAAACCTGTATCAGAACAAATAAACCATAAAAAAATATAGGATGACCTAGAAAAATAAAAATAAACACATTAGCATACAAATGAATAACTAAGTATTTAAATAATACATACAAATAACTATGACGTGAAAATAGCAACCAAAAGAAGAAATTTTTTTTTGAAAGACATCTGCACACCAATATAAACGTAACATGAATATATATAAATGCAACATGAACTCTAAAAATCAAATGAAAAGTAATGAATCAATTCAATGGAAAAGGAAAATTGCAAATTTTTTAAGCATACAATACCATGAGATGAGATAGATGAAGAAAACAAAAGAATAGAGCAACACATGAGTCGGCAAAAGCAACTGATTGCAGCAAATATGAGGAGAAAAAGCAGATTCAATAGAAATTCTCCATGAACGATGAAAACAAAAAATGGAGTAACACAATAAAAAAAAATTAAGCAGCACAATCGATGACGAAATCAACCAACTACAACAAACATGACCAGGAAAAAACATTCTATAAAGGCAAAACTTATTTGTGAAGTGGAAAAAACAACAAATATAATTATAATTATGAAATTAACCGATTCTCCACTTTTTTTTGGGATCAAAGTAATTTGAAAATATTTCAAAACAATAGCGATTATTATGTAGAAGTCGGTTGCAGAGAAGAGACGTGAGGAATTGAGAGCAAGACGCTCAAAAAACGTGGGTTTGAGTTTGTGAAGTGAGCCACAATTTGATGACAAATTTGGGTCCATGAGTTTCAGGGCGGTCCTAAGAAAAACGAGGCTCTGGGCAAAGTTTAAACTATGAGTCCTTTCGTATTAACTTAAAAATTCATATATATATATATATAAATTCAAATAACATAATTAAAATAAACCAAAATACATAAATCAATAAAGTACACAAATGAAAGAAGGTTTACATAATTCTTTAAAATAATTTAATCAACAAAAAATATTATTTAAAATTGGCTCTTCTTATGTTTTTTGAAACAATTATTAAATAGTAAGGATAGTAAGGATAATCTCAGGTAGTTGATTGTTCCAAAACGTTACACAAAATCTCCTTCATGAGAAAAATATCATGCACAAGTTGTGTTTCTATTTTCACCATTTTTGGCAATAGATTTTGAGAAGCCCGATTGGTTTGATAGGCCGAAAGGTAAAAACATTTTTTTTATTTAAAAAACATTTTTTTTTATAATTGTTCCGTTTGGTTACAATAACAATTTATAAAAGCACTTTAAAAAGTATTTTTTAAAAGCTAGAATTTATTATTTTTTGGGCTTTTGCTTCTAACTATATTTAAAATTTTAAATTTAAATAAAAATATTTTTTTAACATTTATCCAAACACCAAAATGACTTCTGTTTTTTTAAAATAAAAGCACTTTAAAAAAGTGAACTTATTTAAATGTTTTTTTAAGCTTTCAGCTTTTGCATCCAAACTGGTTAAAAGTAAAAACTATGTGCATATACATTGATCTATTTCACCATTTTTGGCAATAGATTTTGATGTAGTTATAAAAAATTCGTACTCGAAATAATGTTTTTAAAGAATACGGGATCAACGTTTACTAGTATGATCTCAATCACTTAGTGGGTTAGTCTTACGTCATAAAGTGTTGAGTTTGGAAATACAAGCAATATTGATTTTGATGATAACAAAATTGTTATTGTGTTTATAACATATTTACTTAAGTGTGTAGTTCATTTCATCACATTTTGGAAGTGATAGGCTGCTGAAACAAAATTCCAGCAGGCCTTAGTTTCTGTCAAGCTGAATTATGTTCATGCTATCTCATATCTCGCTGATCCAAATGACTAGCGGCCAAAACCATTGAATAGCCAACTCAAAACTCTACAAATCATATTTCAAATTAGTTGGACTAAATCTATAACGTCCCACTGTATCAAGACGATTCTTTTCAGCGTGCCTATGTCCTCACTCACACGCACTCTGTAAAACTTTCCAGGGGGTCACCCATCCTAAAATTGCCCCAAGTCTAGCACGCTTAACTTTGGATTTCTTATATGATGAGCTCCCGAAAAAAAGATGCACCTCCTTGATATGAGTTGTAGATATAAAATTTTTTGTATCTCTCATTCCGGTACGAGATTAGCTCATTCATGTCACCCGTCGCCCAATTGTTTTTGGCAGGGTTTCTATCTTTCAGGTATTAACCACCCATATTACGGACCATATAACGCCCTAGGACTTTTTGGATCCGGCTGTCACATGCCCACCAGCTTCCGTCTAGTTCGTCCCCAAACCACACCATACTAGGAGAGGCCAATCTCTGATATCATTTGTAACGTCCTACTGTATAAGACGAGTCTTTTTAGTTTGCTTATATCCTCAATCACACGCACCTTGGAAAACGTCTCAGGGGGTCACCCATCCTAAAATTTTCGCAAGTCTAGCATGCTTAACTTTGGAGTTCTTATATGATGAGCTCCCGAAAAGAAGATGCACCTTCTTGATATGAATTGTACATATAAAATCTTTTGTACCTCTCATTCCGGTATGAAATCGGTTCATTCATGTCGCCCGTCGCTCATTATTTTTGGTGGGGTTTCAATCTCTCAGGTATTAACCACCCATATTGAGGAACATGCACCGCTCTAAGACTTTTTGGCTCCGAGTGTCACAAAATCGAATGTTATCTAGATCAAACTGCCATCTCAAAACTGAACTGGAACTGAACTAGAATACTAGATGCGCTTAAAATAGATATCAATAGAGCTTGAGCAGTTTTGGTATGTTGGTCATAGCTTGCAGGTCGATTATCTAAATGAAACGATTTAGTATGAGTTACGAAGATAAAACAATGGTCTACAAATCATATTTACAAGTCAATGTCTTAATTGGAGCATAAGGAGCTGATAAACAACATTAAAGTCTCTGGTTTTGCACTGAAATTCTGCTGAGCATAATTTCTGGCACAACCGAGTGTTGTGAGCATATCTATCTCATATAAACTCAAAATCGAGTGATTCTTGATGTGTTGGAAATAAAAAACAAAGTATTACAACTTTCTTGTTCATCACTTTACCCAAAAATTAATGAACCAAGAGATATAAGCAAAAAAACGTGACTACTGAAAACAGCAGTGCTAAAATCAGAAGTGCTGAAAAGAAGTAGACTCTGAAATGCAGCAGAGTCTAAAGCAGTAGTCGCTGAAAACCAGTAGCCGATGCAACCAGTAGTTGTTAAAACTAGTAGACAACCAATATCTACTGCACTGGTAGAGCCCAAAATCAGCAAAAGATGAAGAAAGTGGCCAGAAGTACGAATATGATCGTTCCAATGTCAGAAACAGTATAAAACCTTTATTAACAGACATATTCTTGTATCTAACGTATATATCTCTCTTGAAAGCTGTAAATACAAAATCATTCAGAAAATCAAAGAGATAAGAAGGACGTCTAAACATATTTATCAGCTAGTTGAGAGTTTGCCCTTTGTGTGAAGAACAAAATAGAATTCTCGAGCTTTCACGATCAAGTTCTTCACACTCCAACTCACTCACACACATTTGAGAGATGATCTTCATAAATTAGTTGCGTGAGAGTCTTTGCACAAAAACATTAAAAAAAATGTATAATATTTTTATTTAGTTGTGAGACTTGTTGTCTAAACCATAGTTGAGAGATGCTAGGAGTTCCGATTTAGGCGATGAATAAGTCCTAAAGTTGGAGTGGGTTCTTACAAAGAGTCGTAAAACCAAAATTTTCAAGTGGATCCTTCAAAGGGAAAGAAGGGATGACTAGGAGTAGTTGAGTCTCCGAACATCTATAAACAAATTCGTGTCTCTTTAATTCATTTTATTACTTCTTGTTGGTGTTTTTGGATGATTTTTTGAAGCTTTTTATGTGTTCTTTAAAATACTAAAATGTTGCATACAAAGTGTTTGATAAATTTATTCAACCAAAATATTTTTATTATCTCAACTTGCAATCTTTTCAAACGATTTTCAAAATGCTTAATTGATTATTAGAAGATTATGTTGAGTGTCTTCCACTTGATTTTATAACCAAACTCAATATAATCTCTCGGTGCTCAGTTCATTTTTGAACATTTCGAGAACGAGCTATTGTAGCTCAAAATATTTTAAAAATGTGTATTTACCCCCGTTCTATACACTTTTTCGATCCTAACATAAAGCAAAAATAGATGCGCTAGAAACCACGCATTGACGCTCAAGTCAACGATTATCATGATATTATTAATCGAGGACAGATCGTTATTGTGCTAAAAATAGTGCTTGAATCTATTCTCGTTTTTTAAAAATTTATGAGTCTCATTAAAGAGATTTAATAAATAATAATTAAATAAAATTGAACCCAATTAATAATACATGCTTTATTAATTAATTGGACTCCTGACCCAAACATATTAAATAAAATAATCGGAGCGAATCTTATAATCGAACTTAGGTCCAGTAGATTTTTGGATCGTAACCCATCATATTTCTACACATGTCAAACGAGTAAATTGCATCTACCACCATATGAATTATCTATTATAGCATCCACAATGAGGTGGATATATTTGTCTCAAATATTTACGGATCTCACGCTCCACGTCATCAATCAAATTAACATCTAATTACTTAAATATCTCACATTCATAACCAAATATATCGCACATCAAATTTCATGTGTCTCACTTTCACTTTAACATTATCTTTAGTTATTCATTTTAAATAAAATCATTTCTACTTTCCGAATAAATGTATATTTACTTTAATTAATTTAACATGTATTAAAATTAATATTAAATAATAATTTTTTTTATATAAAATTTCACAGGCCTCGTGAACGAAAAACGCATATTACTACCCACTTTAGCATGTGTTTTTCGATCAAGAGGTCTATATCTTCTTTTTTTAAAAAAATAAAAATTAATAGGTCTTGTGAGCGAAAAACACATAAATTTTTTTAGAAAAAAATGATGTATATAATTTTGTTAGAAAAAATGACGTATATAAATTTTTTTAACGTTGAATAATGTTCAAAATAAATTATCAGAACATCGTTTTTAGAATTCAAAATTCAAAATTATATTGGTTTATATATTAATATTAAATAATAATTTAAAATTTTAAAAAAAATTAAAGGTAAAGTGTGCTGGCTTAGCGCACCCACCCACACACGTACGCCAGATGTTGCTGCGTGACATCTATTTCAAAAAAAGGTTACAATAAAATTTTTTATCTGATTATAATTTTGTAACCGAATACAAAATTTACATGTTTTCCAATGCTCCTCAATAGTAGATATTGAGAATATCCATGATATGACAACCGGTGGATCTCGAAATATCCATGTCATGCACGAGATGATAGGCGAGGATGTCTCGTTTGGAGGAATTTTACACAAAACATGTGTGTAATCACTAGCATCCAAAAGAAATGAAGCTTTTTACATAGAATTAAAAGTCTACTAAGACCGTGTTTAGGAAACACTTATCAGATTTTCATTAAGTCGAGAATTGTTAATATTTGGGAGAGCTTTTAGGAAGCACTTTTCAACTTTTCTTTTATAAAATTTTGAATTTTTGTGAAATTTTATGAAAGAAAAGCTAGGAAGTGCTTCTTAGAAACTCTTCCAAACACTATCTTAGGAGTTTTATGTTCAAAATTTTATGAAAAAAAGTTTAAAAGTGCTTTTTAAAAGTTCTCTCAAACACTACCTTATGAATGTTCTGAAACACTACCTAAGAGTGTTATAATATGCTATTTGTCTGAATCACTTTCGAGAAAGACCAAAGATCGGTGTTCATTGCCAAACACAGCCTTATGTGACGGAGGAAGAGAAATAAGAAAAAGAGCGTGAGAGTACCTACCGGCTACCATCCGTGTGAGGCCGTAACATTGGCCGTACAGTACTCTGCAGAGCTATGTTCCCCTGCTTCCGTTGCACATGAGCCCAAGTAAGTCTCAAATCTGATTGGATTGGGCACAAAGTCAACTTGCTCAATTCGCTAATATTTTATAGTTTTGTTGACTTTTGTGCAAATATGGAATATAATAAAGTTGCAACGATATATTTAAAAATGATATATATCAGACTCGTCCGTTGATTATGCTGCAAATTTCCCCATCATGAGAAAATATATTAATTTATTTATTTAGTTATTCAAATTTATTTTTTATTAGTTTAAGTCGTTTAAAAATCTCATCAATTAGTTTAAGTCGTTTTATCATTTTTATATTTTGAAATTAAAAATAAATACCGTGGTGAAAATGGATATTATTTTAGTATTTTATTTAATAACTCTTGCTAATTAAGTTCATTTCATCTACCGAAGTGTGTTCAGATGTGAATTTCTATTTTACTGTTTTTCTAATAGAGAATATCTAGTTGTGTTTTTTTCCCCTAAACTTAAAAATTTTGAGTTTCTCATTCATGTTTACAGGTTTTGATTCATACAAATATAACCATATACGATAGAGTATTTATTATATCTCTTCTATCATGCATAGATCGTAGTTTTATAAAAAAAAAAATAGTTAATTCAAATTATTACAGTCCATATATAAAATTTATCCCAAATTTTATGTTCCAAATATTTTAAAAACATATACATGTCCATCATGCATCCCACTATAGTTTTCTTCTTCCATATATATCCATTTTTTCCAATAAAATAACATTTAAAAATGTTTAATGAAGCACAAATTACATTTGGTATTGAGCCCATTTAATAAACCAAATACAGGTTAGCCTAGCCCATCCCAATAAGTAAAAATTAAATAGAACGGCCCAATTTGTTTTCGGTATCAATGCGACGTCGTCTGCTTTCCACTTTCCACTTTCCACGACGTTATCCACTCGTTTGTCTTTCGTCGTCGTTATCATCATTATCTTTCTATATTATAAAAGTTGAGGCCTTAATGGTCTGATTTGATGACATCAAATACTTTTTACAAAAATATCTATGTTCACTTTAAAAAAAAATCTATAATTTACTCATAACTTTTACAAATATTATCCACTTTCAAAAATTCAAAAATTCAAAAATTATCTTTCACAAATCAAAGATTAATATATTATTTAAGAAAATTATTATTATTATTATTATTATTATTATTATTATCTATTACTATTTAATAAATTGAGATGAGGTCATAGTAACTGACTAACTGTTTTGCTACTTTTAAGTAAATTTTCAAAATTACCCTTAACTAAATAAAGTATTTTTTAATTAAAAAATCAAATATGTTGATTTTCAGATTTTAAAAAGTAACTTTCATCATGTGCTTAACTGATTGAGAATTTTTTTTAAAAAATAAATAATATTTCCTCCGTCCCATATATGTTGGCTTGTTTTAGTTTTCACATGAATTAAAAAAAATTTATTGGAAAAGTAAATTTTATATAAACTTCCTATTTTATCCCTATTTATTATATTAAAAAATGATTGCACAATTTTCAAGGTGTAGTTAATAGGGGTATATTAGTAAAGAAGTGTAAAAAAATATTACTAAATATGATATATATATGACTATATATTTGGGACAAATAAAAAAGAAAATATGGACAATATAATTGAGACGAAGGAAATAACAACTATTTTATATATATATATATATATATTATCTTTTATAATTCAATCATTTCCCCCAAAATCAATCTCTCCTTGGTCCTATATAGGGTTTTGCAATTCCCAATTTGATTTGTTAATCATTTTATATTGCTTAATTTAATCTCTGGCATAGAATTAGGAAATTGCGGTCATCACAGTTAATCTTTGGGCTTCTCTCTCTTCTTCTCATGGAAAGATTCGTTAAAAATCGGTGTTCAAGGAAAATGTTTGCCCTGAAGAATTTGATCGGATAGAGCAAAAACCGTCGCGGGTCGTTGTCTGTATTCTCGACCAGTCGTTCTTTGACATTGGAGAGTTCACGGGTTGGAGGATTATGTTCGTTTCTAAGTTTTATCAGCTGGGTGCTCATGCAGCCAAAAGGATAGTGGAAGGTTTGTTCTTTTTTGTGTTTTGTTAATGTTCGGTCTGAAACTAAATTTATTTTTCACATTACAAAAAAACTATTTTATTATGCATATATTCGGGGCGTAAAAGTGGCCATTTTGAGATGTTGCTTCATCGACTAGTGTTTTTGGTTGAATGGAAATTTATTTTAGGGATTACCTTTGTGAAGAACAGAGATAGAAAGTGTGTGTTGGCAGGAGCCAGGAAGGAATGAAGAGGGGTTTTAGGAAATTAGGACATAAGTAATATATGCGAGTATCAATTGGATTAGCTTTTTAGGTGGAAGGCGTTCAAGGTTATTGACCACTCCATATTTCATTATGTAACTCTCGTCATATTGTCAACCCCTCGACGATGCCCATAGCGGCTCAATCTGGATAGCTGTTGCTCACCTATCTCAACAATCAGAATTTGGTTGTTTCAAAAAAAAAAAAAACTATCAGAATTTGGTGCATACATTTTAATTCCCACGAATAGTGATATTGTCTCAATAGTAGCCTTTTCAAGGGGTCTCCTTATCCTATATCGATCCTCAACTAAGACACCGATGATTCTATTGGTTTCCATCGAGCACCGCGCTCTTTCTCCAAGTTCCAGAAATAGAATCACTTTTCCCTAATCAATTCTTTTTGTTCTGTTGTAGCTCCAACTTTTACATGGAGGACATCATGCTTGCCCACTGTTCAAAATCAGTATGTAGAAACAATGGTTAGTATAGTAATACCTTCAACATAAGTTTGTGGCAGCACTTCTTTGTTTATAGCACTCAAGCGTCGAAAGGTTTGGAATGCTGTCGAAAGGTTTGGAATGCTGTTTGTGATTCTCTCTCTCTCTCCTTGTATCCAGAGACGTGAATTATTTTGCACAGGAGCAGCTAAACATTCAGAGGAAGGAAATGAAGCAAAGCAAAAGTATGTTGTTTCCTTACCATGACCCAAGTTCTTTAATATCTCCTTATTCTCTCTTATTCAAATTCCAAAGTCATTGCATGAAATCGGCCACTATCTTTTTGGACTTCCCTGTATATTCTTTAGATGTTTGGCGGGAGTGGAAACTTAAACACAGAATTGTTGCCCGTCTTTTTATGAGTCCCAAAGCATATGAGGTTAAAAGGCAGTCTTTTATGCAGAGCTGTGCTATTCATCTGATTTCCTATGCGTTTGTGTGGACTCTGCAGAATAAATGTAACGTTTGTGGATAAGGATGGAGAAGAGACAAATATTAAAGTCCCAGTAGGAATGTCAATGTTAGAAGCTGCACATGAGAATGACATAGAACTTGAAGGTGAACTTATTTTCATTTCACAGCTAATGTTAAATATCTTTAAGGTTTTCATCGAGTTATCATTTTTAGTTTGGTTTATTGTTTAATTGAATCTGTCGAGTATTGATACCATCTGTTTAATTTATTTTTATGTACTGTTAATATTTGTTTGGAAATTTCAACGATTATATTCTTGCATGTTATTCTTACTGTACCATCTAAATCATCTAAATATTTTAGGGGCATGTGAAGGTTCACTTGCTTGTTCCACTTGTCATGTTATAGTGATGGTGAGTTGTTCTGTTAGTTCAAAATTTTCTTACTGTTTGTTCCCAAATTTATTTTATTGGAAAATCAGGACGCAAGATTACTGGGAAATGAATAAAAAAGAGTGTCATCGTTCATCCATATTCATATATTTCAATGATGGTTTTTGACAGGATGTGGACCAGTACAACAAGTTAACCGATCCAACTGACGAGGAAAATGACATGTTAGATCTTGCTTTCGGCCTCACTGAAACGTAGGTTCCTTTGCTTGCTTGATCTTCATGTTGCAAGTGCCATGTGCCCAGGAATTTAGTTATGGATGATTTACTGCAGGTCTCGTTTGGGTTGTCAAATAATTGCAAAACCAGAACTTGATGGGATTCGTTTAGCTATTCCTGCTGCCACAAGAAACTTTGCTGTCGATGGGTATAAGCCGAAACCTCACTGAGTTTATTGCGGAAAGTAAGTGAACATGTTTTCAAAATGTAAGCTGAATATCCTTACAGTTTTGTAGCTTCTACAAGTTTTCTACGGTAATTATTTCTCTTCTTTTTCTTTTCGTTTT
Organism: Henckelia pumila; assembly: GCF_033568475.1. Classification (NCBI taxonomy): domain Eukaryota; kingdom Viridiplantae; phylum Streptophyta; class Magnoliopsida; order Lamiales; family Gesneriaceae; genus Henckelia; species Henckelia pumila. Next base: position 11,914,499 of record NC_133121.1, read on the forward strand.
TTTTATATGAATCAACATGCCATGTTTCTTGATCACCACACGACCAAGGTAGTACCTCCACCTTTTACTATTATGTTATATTATATTTATTAGGGAACCGCCGAGAAGGCAGAGATTTATCAGATTACAGAAAGTAAAAAAGACAGACAGATTAAATGCAACAACCAACAGAAAAATTGTTGGATACTATATTTAATTCATATTTTTTTACTGTTTGAATACCTTCAACCAAATCTAAATCAAGTAATTTAAAATAAAATTTATTTTATAAAAGTATTGCGGAATATCTATGTCTTATAATATACACATGTAACGCGTGTGCCCGTCACTTGTTCGATGAATCACTCACTCTACCATTATTACATCTGAAAATATAAAAAAAAGTGAGCTATTGCCTTTGCGTTCATATCTAGCTTTTCTTTCCACAATTGTGATTTGTGTCTTAATATAAACAATTTTCTCGAGATTTCATTCTGAAATTTTTATGTATTTGTAAAGAATTGTGGGCAATTACTTTGTTCAATTAAAATCATATAATCGAGATGGTAATTCATATTTCTCAGCAAAATTTATGTATCCTCGGGTGGTGATTTGCATTTGATGAAAATTTGTTTGTGTTGTGCATCTATTGAATTGCATTTTATATTAGTGCGAGAAATATAATTTTGTATTGTATATATAATTTTGTTTTATTTATGAATTTTACTATTTATTTGATTGCGTAAATTGAACATTATATGTCGTTAATTTGGTGATTAGCTGTATCAAAGGAAGAACAAGGGTGCTTGAAGATTTTATATATATCGTTAATTATTTGATATCAAAATTTTACTATTTCACGTGATTGTCTAAATCCAAAGAAGAAGAACAAGGGTAAATGTTACTAGAAAGTGGGAGCAATAATACCAAGAATAAAAATTAAAACTAGAAGCATTACATGAGAAGATTTTGAAAAGTAACTCGAAATATTGTATTCAATTACTTCTTCGATTGATGTTTATTTTACTTGTTTTGTCTTGTCGGTGTTCTTGTCATTAAAATGTTCATTTGCTAAAATATCCACGAAGGTTATGTTTGGTAGCATTATTAATAATCCATGTACAAATATATCCTTTCTAATCCTACGTTCTTCTCATCATATTATTTATCTATATATTAATTATAATTTTACATCAATCAAGTCATTAATTATTTATCATATATCAATCAAATCATTGAATTTAAATTACTATATTACCCCTTATAAATAATATTATTTATATTTTATTTATTTTTTAAAAGGATAAAATAGTAATTTATAATTTTTATATAAAATTTAATAAATCAAATCAAATCAACTATAATCTATCAATCAAATCAAATATTTTATCCACTATCATTTCTTATTTATTTTTTATTACAATACATTACTTATCTATATATTATTTATCTCATCATCCGTACCAAACATACCCGAAGAATTTACTCAACCTTAGCAAAACTAGCAGGAAATTTAAGTATTTTAAACAAGTGAAAAAATGGGTACTATTGAATACAATATTATTTCAGGATACTTGTCAAAATCTTCTCGCGTATTTTATTTTAATTTTTATTGGTGTTCTTACACCCACTTACTAGTCAAATCTACTATTGTTTTTCTTGGATTTAGCCAATTACATAAAATTTTTAGATCAAATAATGAATGATACAAAACCACCTCACACCATTTTTCGTTCTTGGATTCAAATTAATGACATAAAATCTTTGATATACCAATCAGATAAATAGTAGTAAAATCCACAAGTAAAAGAAAATTATTTATAGAGTAAAAATATTATATTTCTCCCACTAATATGAAACAAACTAAATCAACGAGGGGATAAGAAAACAATTGATCATGGAGAGAAGAACTAGAGACGAAGGAATTTCACACAATTGACAATTCCTTACAAATAAAGAAAACATTCATAATGAAACATTTTGCTGATGTTAAGATGTGATCATGGAGAGAAGAACTAGAGACGAAGAGAAGATAAGAGCTCAATTTTTTTTTGTAGATGTAGTAATGATAAGAGAGTGAGAGCGATTTTTCTAACTAGAAATCGGAACATGCATAATATTATATAATACTTTTTTGATAAAAATAAATTACTTGATTTAGCTTTAGTTGAAGATATTAAAATTCAAATAGTTAAAAAATACAATTTTAACATAGTATCCAACTATTATATTTGGATATTTTTATCTAAAACTCTTTGTTTATAATCAATTGTCGGAGTCGTATGATTTCACCATTAAAGAAAAAGGTCATGCTGAATTGAGACATATTAAACAGTCGGATTTTCCTTGTCTGTATCAATTTTGAGTTGATTATTAATACTCGGTAGCAGTGTCGTACCTATGATTTTTAGGGTCTGAGTCGAATTTACAAATGATTTTTTCAACTTTTTAAAATTATTTAAGAGAGTTTTTGAAAACTAAATATACAAAATATATACTATAGACTTAATTATAAGAAAAACATTTAATATTCAAAAGCTTTATAATGTCATTAAATAATAAACTAAAATGTTATAAATAATCACTTAAATAATATTTTGTTATTTTATCTGCAAAAACATCAATTATTATATATATATATATATTTTACAAAAACATTAATTATTTGACAATATACGAAACTCAAGAAAATGAATGCACCAATTGAAGAAATTTTTTACACTATACCTAATCATGCTCATGAATAAAAAAAATATCACAAACATTCCTAAAAAACATCAGAAAAATTAGAAAAAATAAAAATAACATATAAGTATATGAAATCCAAGAATCAATAATGAAAGAGAGTGGATGAAAGTTTTGAAACCATAGAGTCGTCCTCCATTAATTATCATACGATATGATTGGAACTTCAGATTTGGAGAGAAAAATGATTGATGAAGAGGAAAAAGATGTTGTAATACTATATTTTTTTTTTGTGGAAAAATCATGACATTTTAAAAAAATTTATGGCACACATACACTAATAATAGTTTATGATTTTTTGGGGCCCTTTTTTGGACCTGGGCCTGAGGCGGTGGATTCACTCGCCTCATGTCAGGTCCGGGCCTGCTCGGTAGAGTCGTTAATTCGGGTTTCATTCATCAGACCAACTCGTCCAATCACCAAAAAAAGACGAGTTAAGTTGTACTTTTGGCCCACACGTTTGGAGGTGGGGTTGGCCGTGTGGCCTCAGGCCAATCAAGGTGGGTCGGTCTGTCTTTTTTTTTAGATCTAAATTTAAAAAAATTATATTGTAATTAGTATTTTTAATAATTTATGTATGTTTGATAAGTTTGAAATGACTTATTTATGATTTATATGTTTTAAAAGATTTATATAATTATTATGTTTTAATTGATTAAGTTTTAAAAATTATATTATGTATAATGATTTATGAAAAGGTAGTGAATTTTTAAATGTGTATATCATTTATAATTGTTTATGCATGATTTTTTTTTCTTCCAAACTTTGTAATTTATTGTAAGTTTGGGTTGGTGTAATCCCAACCCATCATAATGACGGGCCGGCCCGATTTGAAGCCCTGGCGCCGGTGGAAGCCCCCCGGTTGGAACATAATTATCAATATATAATATTAAACAACTTAAATATGACAATTTTTAAATAATATTAGTTTTGAAACATTGTCATAAAATGTAAACCATGCTATTTATATATTTAAAACAAAAATTTAGATAACTATAATTAGAATATTAATTTACGTACTTTCAAGAAAACAAAAACCAATTAATAATACAAATAAGTTATATTTTCGGAGATAAAGATTCTGATCTATTTATCCGAGCATGCATTGTCCTTTTGTCTAAAAAATTGTGATGTAAATATCTTTTTAAATTCAAAAATAATTTTAAAATTTGAAATATTTATCTGATTTATCCGAAATATTTATCTCCCAGCTTCTCAAAAACTCCCTATGTACAAATTTCACGCCAATAATAGAAACTAAAAACTAAGAAAGACGAATACATTGGTAGCAAATTGTTTTCGATCAAGATCCTGAAATAGAATTTTGTAAGTTCGGGAATCCAATTAACTAGTTTTCTCATGGAGATGGAGTCTAACAATCAACAGTGTCCAGTTCCCGCCAACTCTAATCAAGATCGAGCTTCGAATAGCCAACACATAAGCTATCACAGAAGACTTCCAGATGAAGAATATGTTCCGGTTATGCTTTCCCCGGGATATTGCTTTCGCCCCGAAGACGATGAACTCATCGTGGACTATTTGAACAAGGAGATCAATAGAGAGCGGCCCGAATACATCCGCTGTATCCGCAACGTCAACGTTTACGATCATTCTCCTGAGGATTTGACTCGTACGTATACAATTAATTTTTCTTTTCTCTATTTTTTTGTTTGTTTGTTTGCATTGTTTTGATTAATGTTTTTCGGATCTTTGTTACGTACAGGTATGTATCAGAGTTTGGGAAAAGGTGAATGGTACTTCTTCACCTCTCGAGAGCGCAAGTATTTGAATGGAAAAAGGCCGAACCGCGCGGCCGGTAACGGGTACTGGAAGGCCACCGTAGCTGATAAAAAAATACTTGCAAATGGAGTGCATGTTGGATTCAAGAAGACTTTAGTGTTTTTCGTAGGGAAGCCCTCCAAAGGCCACAAAACTGGTTGGATCATGCACGAGTACGTATCTAAGCAGCCCACGACACAAATTAGGACTAGTGCTGATGATCCTATGCGAGTAAGAACTGTTTCTATTTGATCTTTCTTTTTTTTTTATTTATCAATATCTATCTGTTTTTAGTTATACGGAAAATTAATTACATGTATATCAATCTAATTGCGGGGTTTGTCATATTCCCACATGTTAATTTGTTTGTTTTCTCTCCTCCTTTACTCTCGTAGTACACAAACGCCCATCCGGCCACCTAGCATGCATCTAGGCATATATTTAGGCCGTTATTATATACTTGTTTTCATGCAAAACAAATTAATAATGTGTTTGTTTCATACTGTTGCAGCTAGATGATTGTGTTATGTGTCGGATTCACAAGAAATATTCCAAAACAGAGGAAGAGACAGAGTCGTCTGAAACTTGGAACCAGGCAGCCCCCAAGAGTGTGAAAACTGAACACATGGCTACTAATCAGCAGCAGCAGCTCAGCCTTGAGGTGACGAATTTCAACTCACAACAGAATCAGCAGCAGGCAATACATGGACAGCAGCTTCATTTCGGCCCAGAAAGTCAGCAGGCAAATACAAATCCAGACGAGGAACAAGCAATCATGGACGAGGACATTTTGCAGTACATTAATTTCGATTAACTATTTGAAAGCCTGGAAAAGCAGCAGAAGGCATGGAATCACATTTGTTATCCTGGTATGCCCAGACGATGGGTCCGGGGTCATCTTGGTAGGCCCAGACGGTGAATCCGGGGTTGTCTTGCAAGACGGGAACCCAGCATCATCCCGGGTGACGGGCCCGGGATCGTCTTGTAAACCGGGAACCCAGGAGCTCCCTCAGGGGACTCCATCCCGGGTGATGGGCCCAGGATCGTCTTGTAAACCGGGAACCCAGGAGCTCCCTCAGGGGACTCCATCCCGGGTGATGGGCCCGGGATCGTCTGGTAAACCGGGAACCCAGGAGCTCCCTCAGGGGCCCACAGATGCAAGGATAAGTATCCGAAAACCAGGGGTCGGTAATACTCAGTGGGCCCAGGGTCATTTTATATAAAATGAAGCCCATACCTCTTTTACGTGTGGCAGACTCTTACTGCAAATCAAATCATTAGGCAACATGGTGAAACAGTATGGGCTCGGTATGGGCTCTCCCTAATATTGCAGGAAGGTCAATCCTACGTGACAACTATCCCATCACAAAAACAGTCGGCAGTTGGGCCATGCTGGGCAATCATGGAAAAAGGCCGGGTCAATGCGTATAAAAGGGAGGCCCCTTTACTACAAAGGGGCATGGAAAAAAAAAAGAATAGAAGGAAAAAACAACAACTTAAAAGAAAAAAGGAACCCACGCCTGGACATTTCATTTTATGATGTTCGCATCATTGACGCCGTCTGTGGGAACTTGAGATTTAAGACGTGGATATGACGATTATTGAGGATCCCGAAAGCTCCCAGCGAGCGATGGCAAATCTGCGGGAGCAAGTGAACGCCATGGTAGAGGCAGCATTACAAAGGATCCTAGCTCTACAACAGGAGAGGAGGGGAGGCGATCCGGAGAAGCAACAGGAGCAGGAGCAGGAGAGGAACCAGGGGGAACTAGGGAAGGAGCAGGAAAAAACAGTAGATAAGGTGCGGGAAGAAGGAAAAGAGAAGGAGAAGAGAGGAGGAGGACGAGAGGGCATACAGGCGGAGCAGGAGGCAGAATCACACGCTGAGTCTGCCCATGTCACCATGGTGGGGGAATTGGAACTGCTGAAACAAAAAATTTTAAAATTGGAAAACACTGACTCGCAGGAATCTTCGCGAGTCAAAAGCTCGGGATGCCCTTTCTCGCCGGAGATTATTAAAGAGCCCTTGCCATTACAATTCAAATCAGCGAAGATCAAAGGGTACGATGGTAGTGGTGATCCAGAGGAGCACATGGCCCGGTTCGAAAATGTGGCCATGTTACATTGTTATAATGATCAAATCAAGTGTAAAGTTTTCTTAACCACATTGGAAGATTCTGCCCAACGGTGGTTTGAAAACTTGGAGGACGGAAGCATTGATGTCTTTAAAAAGTTTCGGGAAATCTTTCTGCAGCATTTCAGCAGCAGTAAACGGTACAGAAAGACTACCCTCAGTCTCTTTGAGGTAAAGCAGGTTGGAGAGGAATCTCTAAGGGCATATATCAAGAAGTTCAACAAAATAACTTTAGAGATTCTAGCGTGCGCACAGGAAACCCGGATCACAGCCTTTACCCAAGGTCTCAGGGAGGGAGAATTCTTCCGGTCGCTGGTAAAGAAAACCCCTCGAAACTTTGAAGACCTCTTAGCCCGGGCTGAAAAGTACATTAACATGGAGGAGGCCCAAAAGCAAAAGAGGGATAAACACAAGCGGGGAGGGCTGGAAGGGACAACACGACTCTTTTCCTCCTCCCTGGATTTCTTCCGCCTTTCCGCTAAGGCCTTGGTTCTCTCCTTGGCAGCCTGCCTTTCTCTAGCTCGCTGGGCAAATTCCTCTCTCATCACGTCCGACGAATCTGCCATAAGAAAGCAATATATTAGGGATAGGATGCAATAAACAAATCAAAACAAACGACAGGAAGAGAACCATAACTTACCAGGTTGAGCTCCCGGAGCACCATAAGCATCGATCACCTGGTTAAGGGGATCTTCCACCCGGGTACTCAACCCGTAAGCTATCATATTCTCAGGCGTGAAAAGGACAGGGGAAGAGAAGTTTTGATTGCCCACTAAAGCTAGGCTGCGAACATAAGGCTCCCCAACCCTATAGTTTTCAGGGAGTTCAGGTTGAGGGGGAAGGCTGGACAAAAATCCGGTCCTAAAAGAGAAGGGGACCGGAGGGCGGATAAAGAAATACCTCTCTCTCCAGCCCTTCAGGGAAGAAGGGATATCAGACAGAAAGCGAGCATTCTGTCGGGCGGCCAAAGAAAAGGCCCCCTCGTTAAAACGACAGGAGAAAAAGTAGTGAAAAATGAGGGGGGTGATGGCTAAGTTGTGCATTTTAAAAAGAATGTAGGTGGATGCCATAATTCGGAAAGAGTTCGGATGAAATTGATTAACCGGAACTCGGAAAAAATTGGCAACCGCCAGATAGAAGGGAGGAATGGGAAAGCGAAGACCGCTACGGACTTGATCCCGAAAAAAGGTATAACAACCCGACGGGGGGGTATCGGGTGTGCTCCCTGATAAGGGGCGGAACAGGGTATAAGATAGGGGGATTTCTCCCGAGTTACGCAATTCCTCCGCCGCCCCCTGCGACAAGGTGCTGGGAAGATGGGTGAACCATCCTAGGGTTGGCGGAATAGAGGCAAGGGGGAGGGGGTTACGCACTTTATTTTTTCCTTTTCCCCTCGCCTTGGAGGACGAGGCTACAGAGTGTTTGGTGTGAGAAGTTTTTCTAAGAAAGCGAGGTCGGGAAGGAAGAGCCGAGGCGGAACGAGCATCGCTCGAGTCACCGCTAGGCTCTTCGTCTCTGGGCGAGCCTTTGGCATTCGCCCCGGAGGTAGAAGACGTACCAGTAGACATGAAGGAAGAAAGGATACTTACGTAATTACGAGGCGAGTGAGAGCGTGCGGAAGACGAATGACGGAATTTGGAGTGAAGGACAGATGATCGGAGGCAATCGCGCAAGAAAGAGGAGACAAGGAGGAGGTGAAGCGAAAACACAAGTATTGGAGTATTAATAAAAGGTCTGGGCAATCTGAACCATCCATTTTGAATTAAACGGAAGAGATGTGCAAAGCGTGCTGGGGAAGCTAAAGCGACCTCTGACAAGGTCTCTGACAAACGCGTACTACGAAGCATCTAGGGCTGACGTGGAGCTCAGTGTACTGCACAGGACCACCGGGGAAGGGCCATACTAATATCTCGGGACAGCGAAACAAGTTCTAGCCCGACTATTCGCCGGAGGTGTAGTGTTATCCTGGTATGCCCAGACGATGGGTTCGGGGTCACCTTGGTAGGCCCAGACGGTGAATCCGGGGTCGTCTTGCAAGACGGGAACCCAGCATCATCCCGGGTGACGGGCCCGAGATCGTTTTGTAAACCGGGAACCCAGGAGCTCCCTCAGGGGACTCCATCCCGGGTTATGGGCCCGGGATCGTCTTGTAAACCGGGAACCCAGGAGCTCCCTCAGGGGACTCCATCCCGGGTGATGGGCCCGGGATCGTCTTGTAAACCGGGAACCCAGGAGCTCCCTCAGGGGACTCCATCCCGGGTGATGGGCCCGGGATCGTCTTGTAAATCGGGAACCCAGGAGCTCTCTCAGGGGACTCCATCCCGGGTGATGGGCCCGGGATCGTCTGGTAAATCGGGAACCCAGGAGCTCCCTCAGGGGCCCACAGATGCAAGGATAAGTATCCGGAAACCAGGGGTCGGTAATACTCAGTGGGCCCAGGGTCATTTTATATAAAATGAAGCCCATACCTCTTTTACGTGTGGCAGACTCTTACTGCAAATCAAATTATTAGGCAACATGGTGAAACAGTATGGGCTCGGTATGGGCTCTCCCTAATATTGCAAGAAGGTCAATCCTACGTGACAACTATCCCATCACAAAAACAGTCGGCAGTTGGGCCATGCTGGGCAATCATGGAAAAAGGCCGGGTCAATGCGTATAAAAGGGAGGCCCCTTTACTACAAAGGGGCATGGAAAAAAAAAAGAATAGAAGGAAAAAACAACAACTTAAAAGAAAAAAGGAACCCACGCCTGGACATTTCATTTTATGATGTTCGCATCAACATTAATCCTGATTATTGACAGGGAAATATTCTAGAAAATATATGATGAAAAAGAGTTGTATATGAATGATGAAAATAGTCTTTTAGTATATGATGAAAATATATATTAACGACAGTATTGAGAAGAAGTGAGCTACCAGGACAAGTTTTCTTTATGTTTTGCTAAATCTATCTAAAGAATGGGCCGGACATAAGCATTTAAATTGAAGGATTGGGCCAGTTTTTGGTTCAATTAATTAATTTATTTGTATTTTTGTGTCTAGGATGGGCCATAAATTTGTTCTTGTTTAATTATTGCTTATTGCTTTAATTTTTATGTGCATTATATGTCATTCATATATCATACCATGTAGATTGCATAAACACCGCTTTAGGTACTACATTGTCATGCATAAAATAAGTTTTTATTTATTTTCTATTTTTATATATAGAAAATAAATTTTTGATTAATAATTGAACTATTTTATGAGTTAAAATAGTCAAGATATTATTAATTGGATAAAACACAAAATTATTTTTCAAAAATATTAAGTGTGAGGGGTGTATTTTATATGAGCCCATGGTCTCCCTTATTAATCCATTAGTAAGAATTTGTGTATGTCTCGTGCCAATTTTCATTGGTCTCCCCATAGGAGGGCTGCACTGTTTCGGTTACTTGATTGAACCTGACATGGTGATATTTTTTAAAGTAAAATTAATTTTGATCAACCTATAGGTGACATAATTAATTAAGTACTTGAAAAATAATCAATATAAGGGTATACACTTAAGTCAATGACATTGTGAGAAATTCCTATAGAATAGTCAAACAATGTATTTTTGATGGCAAAAAACAAGCAATACAAAATTAATATTGCATGAGATGCTAGATATATTGAATTTAGTGGGAGGGTCCCAGCCTAGCTATAAATCATGTTTACTTTTCCTAAAGAAGAGTATAATTTGATTTTAGAGTTTTAGGTCATTGCTGTGTTGTAGTAGTTTTTGGGTCTACTAATGCATTTTTTCATGCATAACACATGTCATTTTATTTATTGTATGTGTTGCTCATTTAATTTATTTTAATTTCAGAAAAATGTCTTCAAACTCACTGTCACTGTCCATGCTTTTAACAAACAAACAACTAGTTGGGGAAAATTACATTGATTGGAAACGCAATTTGATGATTGTCTTTACCGCGGAGAAACGTAAATATGTGCTTACTGAACAATGTCCCTTGGTGCCTACGGCGGAGTCCACTGCTGCACAAAAGCAGACTTATGATAAGTGGGTCCGTTCTGATGAGATAGCTCATTGCTACATTTTGAAATCCATCTCAAATGTGTTGCAACAAAAACATCAGAACATGAAAACCGCGATAAAAATCATGGAAAGCCTTCAGGAAATGTTTGAGCATCAGGGACGCCAGGCACGTCAAGCGGCCATTAGGAGCATTATGAACATGCGCATGAAACCTGGGATGCCCGTGAGGGATCATATGCTTGCATTGATTGGTCAATTCAATGTGGCTGAGGTTTTAGGGGCTGAAATCAAATCAGAGACTCAGGTTGACATGGAACTTGAGACTCTTTCTGAGATGTTCTCACAATTTAAGGTTAGCTATAATATGAACAAGCTAAACATGTCCCTGACTGAGTTAATGAAGGAACTCCAAAATGCTGAAAGTGTTCTTAAAACTCAAAGTGGTGATGCACTTGTTGTTGCTTCTGTTGGACCATCCTATTCCAAACCGAAAGGTAAAATTGGAAATAATAAGAGGAAGAAGCCCAACAAGAAGGGTCCACATCAAAAGGCAAAGAAAGTCAAAATAGATGGCAAACCCAAAGGAAAATGTTTCCATTGCGGAGAGAAGGGTCATTGGAAGAGGAACTGCCAAGGATACCTAGCTTCCAAAAAGCAAGGTGGTGGTGAGTTATCATTTATTGAGTCTTGTTTAGTGGTTGATTCTACTGATACTTGGATTGTAGATTCTGGAGCCACTAATCATATATGCAATTCATTGCAGGGGTTCCAAGTAACCAAGGAGCTCAATGAAGGGGAACATACTCTTAGAGTTGGCACGGGAGCTGTGGTATCTGCAAGAGCTGTTGGAGTCGTTTATCTTTATTTTCAGAATAATAAACATTTGATTTTGAGAAATTTTTATTATGTTCCTGACATTACTAAAAATTTGATTTCTATTGCTTTATTGTTTAGACAAGGATATTTTGTCCATTTTCACAAATGGTGGTTGATATTTTCTTGAATAAAGCTCCTATATGCAAAGGACATCTGAATAATGATTTATATGTCTTAAAATCTGTTGACAACTCTTTGTATCACACTCAATCCAACAAACGAATAAAATTATCTCCCACTAATAAAACTTATTTGTGGCATTTGAGGCTTGGTCATATCAACCTTAATAGGATTCAAAAGTTGGTAAATGATGGTCCTTTAAGTGATTTAAAGGTGGAATCCTTGCCTGTATGTGAATCTTGTTTGGAGGGTAAAATGACTAAGAGGTCCTTTAAATCTAAAGGACATAGAGCCAATGAAGTTTTGGAATTAGTGCACACTGATGTATGTGGACCAATTAGTGTTCAAGCTAGAGGCGGATTTCAGTACTTCATCACCTTCACTGATGACTACTCTAGATACGGTTATGTTTATAAAATGTCCCACAAATCTGAAGCTTTTGAAAAGTTCAAAGAATTTAGAAATGAAATGGAAAAACAATTAGGTAAGAGCATAAAAACACTTCGATCAGATCGAGGTGGTGAGTATCTATCCAGTGACTTTAGAGCATACTTATCAGATAATGAGATTTTATCCCAATTGAGCGCACCATATACTCCTCAACAAAATGGTGTCTCGGAAAGGAGAAATAGGACCTTGTTGGACATGGTTAGATCCATGTTAGGTTTCTCTATGCTCAGTACATCCATTTGGGGATATGCCATTCAAACTGCAATATACTTATTGAACATGGTTCCTTCTAAGTCTGTCTCTAAGACACCCCTAGAATTGTGGAATGGGCGTATACCTAATCTAAGACATATTCGGATATGGGGGTGTCCTGCATATGTGCTCAAGAGAAAGATGGATAAAATGGAATCTAGATCAGAATCATGTGTGTTTGTTGGATATCCTAAGGGAACGAGAGGATACTACTTCTATAGTCCTCAGGATAAGAAGGTATTTGTGAGTACAAATGCAACCTTTTTAGAGGACAGATACATAGAAGATCGTGAATCAAAGAGTAAAGTTCTTTTGGAAGAGATTGAAAATTCATCTACTCCAGAGATCTGCACTGAACCTACTCAGTTTGACTTCACATCTATACCACCGTTAATCACTTGTTTTAGAAATACTGAAATGGTGGAAGATAGTGTTCCTATTGTTCATTCACCTCGCCGTACCGAAATGGAGAGTGAGGCACATGGTGAAGAAGAAAACTCAAGGAATCAACAATCTAATCCAATCAACCAAGAACCTCCACAACTTAGACGTAGTGGGAGGGTCATCCGACCACCTTCTAGATACCTGCTCTATGAAGAGTCTTTAGAGGCAGTCTCTATTGAACAAGAGGAGGATCCCATTACGTACAAAGAAGCTATGGAGGATATAGATGCTGACCAATGGAGGAGTGCCATGGAGTCAGAAATGCGATCCATGTACACTAACTCTGTCTGGGATCTTGTAGATATGCCTGAAGGGGTAAAACCTATTGGGTGTAAATGGGTCTACAAGAGAAAGAGAGGAATAGATGGAAAAAGTAGAAACCTTTAAGTCTAGATTAGTAGCTAAAGGTTTTAGCCAACGAGAAGGAATCGATTATGATGAAACCTTCTCACCTGTCGCTATGGTAAAGTCTATTCGGATTCTCTTATCCATTGCAGCTCATTTTGATTATAAGGTGTGACAAATGGACGTCAAGACAACCTTTCTCAATGGAAATCTTGACGAAAGCATTTATATGATGCAACCAGATGGTTTTATCCAAAACGGTCAAGAGCATAAAGTATGCAAACTTAAAAGGTCTATTTATGGACTTAAGCAAGCGTCTAGATCTTGGAACATCAGATTTGATCAAACTGTGAAGGATTATGGTTTCGATCAAAATCTTGATGAGCCTTGTGTCTATAAGAAATTTTTAGATGACAAGGTGATTTTTCTCGTGTTATATGTGGATGACATCCTACTGATTGGAAATGATGTGGGGGTGATGACATCCGCTAAGAAATGGTTGGCTCAACATTTTGATATGAAGGAGTTGGGAGAAGCAAACTTTGTTCTAGGTATCCAGATTCTTCGGGATAGAAAGAACAGACAGATTGCCTTATCTCAAGCTTCATACATTGATAAAATATTGGTGAGATATGCAATGAAAAATTCCAAGAAAGGTCAAACACCTTTTAGACATGAAATTCACTTGTCCAAGGAGCACAATCCTAAGACTCAAAGTGAAATAGAATACATGAAACGAGTTCCATATGCTTCGGCTGTAGGAAGTCTCATGTATGCTATGCTATGCACTCGACCAGATATTTGTTATGCTGTTGGGATTGTTAGTAGATATCAGTCAAACCCAGGACCAGAACATTGGACTGCTGTAAAGCATATTCTCAAGTATCTTCGTCGAACTAGAGGGAATATGCTTGTTTATACAGCTTCTGAGTTGGCACCTGTAGGATATACTGATTCTGAATTTCAAGCTGATAGAGACTCTCGTAATTCTACATCAGGATCTGTGTTCACATTGGGTGGTGGTGCCGTTATTTGGAGGAGTATCAAGCAATCTTGCATTGCTGATTCCACTATGGAAGCGAAGTATGTGGCGGCTTGTGAAGCAGCAAAAGAAGCCGTTTGGCTGAAAAAGTTTTTGCTCAGCCTCGAGGTTGTTCCTTCTGCATCAAATGCCATTACTTTATACTGTGATAACAGTGGTGCAGTGGCAAATGCAAAAGAACCCAGAAACCATCAACATGGAAAACACATTGAACGAAAGTATCACCTAGTGAGAGATATCGTTCAACGAGGGGATGTGACAGTGTGCAAGATAGCATCTGCTGAGAATCTTGCTGATCCGTTTACTAAAAGCTTACCTGCTAGAGCTTTTGAGGAACATATTCGAAATATGGGTGTGTTGGACATGTCTCATTTACTCTAGGGCAAGTGGGAGAAGAATGTTTAATAGTATTTTCCCATCGAGAAATTTCTCATGTATTATGACATTTTGAAATTACAATAATGTTTTATTTATTTATTCTTAAATAAATTGTTTTGAGCAATGCATATGTCCATTGGATTGTTGTATTATTATAAATTGAGTGTTTATGTTGTTAAACACAGAAAGATTCAATTTATAATTCAATTCATTTTTTTTAATGTCCACGATCGGTAAATAAATAGGAACAAATTATTTTGACAAGATCGTTTCAATTTTATTGAAGTCTATCTTTGGCTTAGTAATAAAATTGGAGATACATTTTGATGTATTGGACTGGACCACGTGAGATTTGAATTTGAATTGACCATACTAATTCAAATCCACTAGGTTATCGTACATAACACCTTAATCCTGAGCGGGTAATGAACTTTGATTACTAACTTGAAGTTCTTTGAGACATCAATGAGTGAGACCATGAACATTGGTCAATATCTCGATGTTTTGGGAATCAAAGTGAAATAACAAAGAACATATATTCGTAAGATGGAATCCGTCACCTACATGATCATAAACTCACGAGTTCTTCTAAAAGACAGTAAAATCTGAGCTCAATAATTCAATATTATTAGTTGAATTAATTATGTGATGCGATCACATGTGGCTGTCAAATAGAAGATGAGGGTGAGCGGTTATGAATATCTAATATAGGCAACATGGTCATGATATCCTATTTTAGATGTTCTAGTTGATCGACGGGGGTGATATGTTGGGTCGATCAATCTGAGGATGTAATTATTGATTTTATGCTTCAGTAATTTCAATTAAATTAAGAGTGCAATCTTGTTCTTTTAGTGGAGTAGAATAAGATTAATAAATTATCTTGATTAATCATGAGTTGATTAGATCAAATTAATTTATTGGAGCTTAATTTAATTGGGTCCGATCAGGTCCCTTTGGTGGCTCAAAAATAAACTCAAATAAATTATATGAGTTATAATTTATGGATTTCGTAGGAATAAATTAATATGATTATAGTATCTTTATCTATGGAAAGTTTTAATTAAAACTTTACCCATACGATAAGATTTGATACACTTTGATAATCTTTAAATATATGGAAAGGAGATAATATCTTTTGAAATTATCTTATCTTTCTAGACTGCTTGAAATAACGTATGTAGTCTGGCAGAAAGTTGTAACCACGTACAATTTTCCTACGTTTGAGTTTAAGAGAACACCTGAGAAAGCTTGAAGGTTTGAAGCATTGAGTTGCAGATATGTTGCAGACAAGATATCGTAAAGCACGCTTCAAGGGTAATATCAATTCTTTTGTGTGTTGAATTAATTCATTCGTGTTAAATACGTAAAACGATCATGATCCTGTTTTCTGAGATTATTGGAATCACATAAAATTAATTTTTGTGATTCGATTTTATCAGTCTTGGCTAACACTAACATGACAAGTTTTCTGGCTGCCCCTTGTGTCTATCAATGTAAAGTGTCAGTCAACCTCTAAACTCCAACAATTCTTTCAAGTGAACCATACAAGACTTGCCTCAAGTAGCGATGGTCAGTTGGTTGAAACACCAGTGCAAACTACCCCATTGAGGATAATTCCACAAAAATGAATTAGCGCTGACCTGTGAAGATGAGAGCAAGTCAACAGCTAGCCAAAGCTGCAAGCAGCCCTCTTCTACGGCTAATAAGTCATTAGATTTTTATTGCTTGAAAAATATCATTATTACAAACATTATAAATGTCAAGGGAAAACAATAACTGTGAATCCAGTTGACCAAGACTAGAGTGCAATAACTGAGCACACAAGCAAAAAAGATAAAATCAGCTTATTGACTAAGGAAAAGTAGAAGATAAAATATAGTTAGGAGTACATTGACCTCAATATTTGTGTGCCATCTTCTCCTTTTCCTGGTACCACTGCACATACCTGCAAGAACAAACAATTAGAAGAGTGAATTATGCAGTTTCACTAGCCAAATACAATCTCGTGGACAATATGGACAGTAGTGACAACATCAAAAGTTGATGCAACCATTCAATAAGAAACTATAATGGAAATCAAGCTTCTTCTCATGAAATTTTCTCCCCAAAATTTGACCCTGAAAGTAAAATCTTTTCCTTCATCAAAGATTTCCACCCCCAACAAACAGCTGAAGCACCCAACTTCTTCCAGCTTACATCACCTTATGCATGGAAAGGAGACAACGCGTACACCACCGCCTTCATTCGCACCGGCTGCTTCCCCATTTCTCTCTAAATTCAGCGATTAGGGTTTGAAATGCAAATTGGGAACGAGATATCTCAAAATTAGACTATTGATTTTCAGCAAGCTCAAGAATCCATATATTGCCAATTTTTGGGCTCAGGAATTTTAATGTGATGAGGAAATGATTTTTCGGATATTAATTTTCATTTGGTCTAATTACTGACATGTCAACTTGACAAGACATCATTCTAAAGGCACGTCATCATTTTTCAATGTCGCATCAGTAACTAGACCAAAATAGCCGAAAATACAAATTTACTGAATCAAAATCCAAAATAGAACAAGTTCGTAAACAAACAAAAAAAACTTATTTTCTCATAAGATTATTACTAATTTTTACAAGGATACTCTACCATAATTATCTCTAATCTCTAATGATAAAGCTGGATATAAAAAAATATTTTATTTGACGTTATACATGCATATATCTATACTGTTAAAAAAAGATGCGCAGTTAGGAATATTCAACCGAGAAGAAATTTGTATCGGCCCATTACTATTACAAAAGCAAACACGGTTGTGGCAATCACTGGTGATGTTTTTCAAACTATTGAAAAACTAGAAATGAATCGATATTCTATGAAAACAAGAAAAAAAAGTCAATCTTGACAATGTGGCTAAGAATACATTCAGTAAAATCAATATGTGCAAGAAAACAAAGAAAATTTGGGAGAAGTTGGCCCATTTGTGCGAAGGAAATGAAGACACAAAAGGAAAAAAAACTTTCTGGTGCCACACAAAGTTTGATAACATCAAGATAAAACCGGAGAATCAATGTATGGGTTTAATGAACGTGTGAGTAACATTGTGTCTGATTTAAATGCACTTGAAAAGTATATTCCAACAAAGAGATTGTGCTGAAAGTGATGAGAGTAGTTCTCAAAAAGTGGGATGTAAAATCATGATGATGAGGTAATCCAAAGATTTGGACAAACTAGAGCACGAATTATTTGCATATTTGAAAGCCTATAAGTTTGAATTACAAACAAGAGAGAGTTATCAGTCTCAGATGACTGAGGTCCTTACTGTAGAGAAACTAGAACCATAAATCGAAAAAATATGTGATAAATAGAGGACCAAATTAATATAAATAAAACTCAAGGTATAAACACGTAATTTCACTATTTATTCTTTTTTTAAAATATAAATATATAAGTTGAATTGTGAATCTACTCAATGTTTATATGTCTGTCTTTATATTACAACTATAAATATATTTATATTTTAAAAAATAATTGAAGTATATATTACAAAACTAGATTCAGTAAATTTGTATTTTAAAAACTAGATAATCCTTGTGAATCTAGTTAAACATAATTATTTTCGTCAATATCAACTCTTTGATATTTAACGGGTGATGGTCATCATGGTCTGAAATCTCAACATTAGTTGTAGAATACTCCTCAATAACTGATGTACTAACTTTTGGTTTAAAAAATGAAAGCATAGTTCTTCTTGCCAACTTGAACTTCCAGTTTAAAAACCCAATTAATAATTTATTAGGTATTGAAAAAAATATTATTGCGAACGACTAATTCACAACTATCACATATTTATTTAATTTGTGTATATAACGACAGTAATAAGAAACATTTCTTAAGACGCAGTACTTAGCTTTACAAGCTTGGGTAATGTTATTTAGTATATAGTACAACGAAATATGTACATGTGAAATGATAAAATAATAATTATATTTCATGTAATTTTCACACGAAAATTACATTTAATTTAAATATTTTAATACCAATTGTTTAAACATTTTTATACATGTGAATTTTCTTATCATATTTTGCTTTGATTGATGATTTTATGTATTCAAATCTTTTGTTTGCAATTAATTAAATCTCATTTTCCATGGTGTATTTTATGGTGTCATCAATAATTAACAATATACCTGATTCTACCCATTAACGTGAGTGGAAGAAAGAAAAATAAAAATAAAAAAGAGAAGTGAATTGGACCAAAACTAAAATTGATGTGTTAATATAATGTTTTGAAGTGGGTAGACTAAATCTTAAAGTGGGTTGGACTAAATCTCAAAGTGGGCTAAAATTAGATATCACTATACTCAATAGTAAAAAAATTTAAAAAAAATAAAAAATTAAAGCAGCCACCGGGTGATTCCGCGGTTCCACACCTGAGTCTACTTTGCCATAGCAAAAATTGAAAGAAAAAAAAAAAGTGATGTAGCAATAAGTTAAAAAAAATTAATCATGAAAAAAACAATTTACTTGATGATGATGATAGATTGTTAAAATAATATTTAATACTTAAATCTAATTAAATATTTGGGATGGATGAAAAAAAACTATTTTTATATTTGAAATGATAGAATGTTAGTTAAAATTTTTGACAACTTTAAATGATTCGTTTTTTTAAAAAAAAATCCCACAAATTGGATTTGTAAGTGGAGAAATTTAACCCAAGATAATTATTTTACAATATTTATAAACTAATTAAATAATTTATTAAATAGTACAAGTGTTGAATGTTGATCTTTTGCCCATTTACGGTGTTATTATCATATTTTCCCTCTTTCTTTGTAACTTTAGAGATTACATGTTTTAGATAGAAACATTAAAATAATTATTTTAGGATCATGTTATGTATACAATAAAGCTTGCATATTGGGTCACAAAGCATATTTAAAATTACAAAATATCCTAAATACATTTTGAAAGTTTTTTTTTCAAATTAAGTGTAAGAATATTTTTGTAATTTTAAATGTAATTTTTAACTCGACGTATAAGTATTATTACACATATAATATTTTTCATCATTTTAAACCACGACCTCATCTATTACAAGACAATGTAGATAAATAAGAAAAATCATATTAAATTATATAATACAATGTTAGCTAAGTAAATCACATCAAATTATATAGCATAATGTTACTTAAGCTTCAACTTATGTATTATATTTATATATCACTTTACCAGCAAATTATTTTTTTTTTTTAATTATAAAATAAAGTGAGAGTGAATAATAAAGAAACTATAATGAAACAGTTGCTAAAGTCAGTCTTATAAAAGAAGATTTTAAGCACACAACTTTAGGGGTATAAATGAGTCGAGCTACTCATAAGCAACTCGTGAGTGGTTCGGTTAAAGCTCGACTTGAACTCGAACTTTAAATATATGTGTTCGAATAGCTCGCGATCTACTCGATAACACACATATATAAAATATAGTATAAATATAATGTATATAATATTTTATTTGTTTATTTATTCATATATTTTGTATTTATTTTTATATATATATAATTTTCAAGCTCGTCGAGCTTGAGCTCGAGTAATATGCTTGTTAAACTCTCGATTGCACCTCTGGAACACTAACTCCCTCGCTCACTCCAATTTCTCGCTAAAATGCAATAATGGAGGTTAAAAAAGCCTCATTCCTCTAAATTCGACTTATTTCCACGAAGAAAAGGTAAATCAATTGAAACTTCTCCCTTGATTGATGATTCTGTACACATTCTTCACTTCAAGAATAATGTAAAAAATCATATCAAGTTCAAGAATTTACATGGTGGAAATTTGGTTCTTGAAACAGAGTATGGATGATTGGAGGCAATCTGCGCTGCTGAACATGGAGCTGGAGGAAGAATTGAGGATCAGAGATGAACAAATTGCGCAACTCCAAGAAATGATACAGGTAGCCATTAAAGAGAGAGACGAAGCTCAAGAAAATTGCCAAAATGTGTTATTTGAGAAGATTTTGATTCAGCAGAGATTGAACCAATCTGCTCAAATTCTGGGATTTCGAGCATTGAATTAAGAAGATGATCCCAGAAAAGGGCTTGAACTGAGCAATGTCTTCTCTTCCTCGGATTGTGACGAGAGTATTGTTTCGTCTCCACCCCACCTCCCCCCGCCGCCGCAGCCTCAGCCTCCTCCGCCAGCAGGAGAGGCGGAACCGGAACTTCCCATCTTACTCGACAGGCCATTGCCGGAAAAAGGGAAGCTTTTGCAAGCAGTGATGCAATCGGGGCCGCTCCAACAGACCCTCCTCCTCTCCGGCCCTCTCCCGCGGTGGCGCCAGCCTCAGCCGCCGCTTGACACCAACCACATCCCACCGCCACCGGTGGTGATTCCATCATCACCAACACCTCTTCCAACGCCAATATCCAGTCAATACATCCACCAAGAATCATTACAAAACAACATTTTGAAGGTAAATAGGAATAGGTCTTTGTCTGAAAACTCCGATTCTTCCCCCGTCGAGTTGGGATACCAAAAGGGATTTCTCCAATCGCCATTAATGAGCAAAATTGTTTGCTTTTAGTACTGTATTCTATGTTTTTCAACTTGTGCAATTTCCAGTGATTAATTTAGTGTTAGTGAAGTAGTTTGGATGAAGTGAAGATGACAAGGTTTGGACAAAACGGAGGATCTTGTCTGCTTTTTCTGGCCTGTAATCTGGCTGGTGGCTGTCTCGTTTGTAACCATACAAAGTAGTTGCCTCATGAAAAGATTTCATTTTCATTAATCGAGAATTTATAATTTCAAAAGTAACGAATGCTGGTCTACCCCCAAATCTAATTTGTTTCTTTTTTCTTTAATTTGTATTTTTTTAATCTTACACCAAACACTTTAATTTAAAATTTACAAGAAGTTGTATTTGCAGATTGTTAATATTATGAAATGTTTTATCTTTAAAAAAAAATATTTACCTTGTGGAATAATTATATCTTCCAAGCAGAAAAAGGAAGAAGAAGAATTATTTGGCACGTTCTACAAGATGCGACTACCAATTACACGACCGTTTGGTTTGAATGATAGGATAAGTAATCAATAGATAAGTAATATAATGTAAATTAAAAATAAATAAGAAAAAATAATTAATACATTATTTTATTTGATGGATAAATTATAATTTATTTGATTTAATTGATGTAAAATTATTAATTAATAAATAAATAAATAATATGACGAAAATAAAACGAAATTAATTGGGATAAATTATACATAAATTAATAATATATCAAACCAAACAATGCCTTGTGTATTATATTATTTAACCTAGCACACCATTCACCCCATATATATATATATATTTTTATAATGGGGGATTGGGGGATTTACAAGGTCTTGAACCCAAGATTTTCAAACTTTATGATTGGTTTATTATTGTTTTTAGAGGAAATGATTGGTTTATTATATTACATCGATAGAATTAAGTTTTCGAGTAGAGTTAAATTCAAGTTAATTATCTTTAACATGATATCCTATTTCAAATTCATTACGTTTTAAATGGGTTATCAGTTAATTTCTTGTAAAATTTATATTCCAAGCGTGAGTATGTGTGTTAAATGTCAAATCAACTTGATCAAGTAATTGAGATATGAACTTAACAATCCTTATTTTTTTAGCTAGTTTTCCGTGCTAGATGTTTACATTAGTTGTATACTTGTATTAAGTCATTTAAGCATAGATGGGTACATTGGATAAGTGAGTGATTAATAAATTATTTTTTTTCATCTTGATACATTTTTAAAAAGTTCATGATAAGTTGATCCCGTGATAAATGATTCTACAAGTGAACTATGTATTTCTTTAGTTTGGTGTGATAAATTTAATACAAACAAAAAAATACTAAACAAATCAAAATTTAATTATTACATTTATGTATGTGCTAGATTTTGAACAATAAAAAATATAATTTATTATGTTAAGATTAATTTCATCATATAATGTATATAAATTTAATCACTTTTGTTAAAACCATACCAAACATTTAGTATATTATCATACCATTTTACTTATCTTTAATTTATCTTTATATTATGTATCATATATTTATCCTATCATATGTACCAAACTATGTATTAAAATGCTATATACAGACTTGGATTTGAATTTTGAACAATCTTTCCATCGAGTTAACTTTTGGTTGAGAATTGTAATATATGAATCCCCTTTGAGCTAGTTTTCTATATGAAATTATCCATGATCTTAAACATGATTTCTCCAAAAGCTTATTTGACTCGTACAAACATCCCCTTTTGAAAATGATTCGTGTGCATGATCAATGTGTTTTCCAAATACGATCAAGTTGTAAACATTGAAAACGGTATCATTGTCGAAGCCGTTTTTATTAAAAACAATTCAATACTGGAAAAGAAAATTAAGTCAATGTCATCTGTTCCATTTTGCTATTGAAATTTGGCGCGAAAGGCGGTTGGAATTATAGGGACCGAACCCCAATAAATCAATTGGAGATTGGTCCACACGGCAAGATAAAGAAGATGGAAAAAAAAAAAAAAAAAAAAAAAAAAAGAAAAAAAACCCATTGAAATTCAAAGCCCGGGGTACATTTTCTCGACTCCTACATTCTTGTGCCCCCAATTTCAACAAAACACAACATCCATACTACACTCGAACCGGGGAGCCATGCGAACAATAATCGTCTCGTCCCAAATAAAATTAAAATTTTTTAACATGAATTCTTAAATTTTCAGATTCGATCATCCGATGTATCTTACGCGGCATTCCGAACACAGCCATATGATTCCATAGAATTTGCAAACCCACATGGCAAATATTCAAACATGCCAACACCCAAACAAACTATCAATGGATGGTTAACAGCTATAGTCCACAGCAAGTTCTGTGTCAAATATTTCTAGATGGATACTCACAGGCAGGTGTATTCTGTATGCCATTCTCTTTTTCCGCGTGAAAGCCACCAACAAATACACCCAATTTTGAATTTTTAACGAAATAAAGTTTATAAACCTGGTAATCAAGATTATTTTTAAAGTCATCACTTAACTGACAACTAATATGAATTATGTAGTAGCGGTTTATGTTAGCACAACTGAAAATCTTACTAGGAAGCGAACACTCATATCTCTAGCATGAGCTGCCGATTCAGTGACATGGCTGCCTTCCTGCAGATTAAACAAATCATGGACTCGCAAATGCAGTCGAATGGAATGTTCTTAAGTTCCGAAGTTTATATACTAGAAGAATTTAGAGGAGTGAACTCATGTATACTAATATATAGCGCGAAAAATAGGGGTTTATAAAATAACTTAGGGGGGGAGGTCGAGCAAGAGTCCCTAGATTATTGTTGTTGCGGAGGATGATTATGAACTTGCTTCAAATAGCTTCAATGAAGCATGCAACATGGGCCGAACATCAGTGTAATAGACATTTTTCGAGTGTTTTGATGAGTGAAAAAAGCATTAAATTGACTGACAAAAACATGTATATTGCAAAAAGAATCCAGTTTACGTTCTTATCAACCTATCTCAATCATCCTCGTTGTCATCTTGATTGTCTCAGTTGATGTGTTTCTGAGCGTTATACATATCAGCAACCTAATTTAACAAAGAAATAGCTTAGATCAAACACCTTGTCAGCTTCAGATGAATAAGAGAAAAAAGTAAATAAGATGCAAGAAGCTTGACTGAAACCAAGAAACTGTAAGCTTCATTTACCATATTAGACGAAGATGCTTGCTCTGGATACTTATCTTCACGGACACGCAGAAACCTTGGAAATCGTAGAGAAATTCCCTTAGTAAATAGAAAACAAAAGAGATGGGATGTCATCCTTTCAGTTCATAGCACAAATAAATTAACATATGAAACCTAGAACTTGTGAATTTTGTAGCGGTACCACCTTCTCAGGATTTACAATACCAATTGCAGCAAGATAAACAGGGCTGATCGTTAGATCTGCAGCTTTCACCTCCCAAACCTAATGAGAACGCAACTGACAAACTTCATCATATTAATTTTTTGACAGTGGGCTGAAGGGAATTTCCTCAAGGAGTAAATCTATTCAAAGGTAAAAATTTTTTGGAAATTTTCTTCAATCAACAGTCACAGTTCTCACCTTGGACAGAAAACCTTATTCTTAACAGTAGGAACACTTGCGAACTCTTTGCTGCTATTAGCCAAGGACATAGCTGTGCAAGTATTTGTAAAGTACATAAATGTTGTATGTAAAGCACACATAAAAGTAAAAGATGCAATTGCTACCTCAGTTGGTTCGAACCACACATCTGGACTTAATGAATCTGAATACCTGTAATACGACTGCAGATTGCAAACATATCAAGCATATAGAGATATTAATTAATAAAGAAAAAAAAACATTCATTTCGATTGAGAAATTAACCTTAGAATTAAACAAACCTTTGGCTTGGGAATAACTTTAGAGCTAAGAATGGCAGAACGTTCTTCAAACATTGCTTCGGAAAAGCCAGTGCCTAAAGAGACAAGTTTCCGTGTTGTTCACACACACACACACACATATATATATATAGAAATTATCACCTGCACTTTAGGGTGCAGGTGATCAGCTCTCTCTCTCTCTCTCTCTCTCTCTCTCTCTCTATATATATATATATATATATATATATATATATAAAAGTCAGCAGATAAGTTATAAACAGCTATCCAGTGACGCCAAAATGTTGGCTGATAAAAGCTAGAAGTAAAACTTACCGATTTTGCAAATACTTTGAAACTCATCTTTGTCATTATCATAACAAGCAAGGAGAAAGGCGCCATACACACCTATAAGAAAAAAATAAAACAGCCCGTAATTTGAGAAGCAACTAAAATTAATTATAATTTCAAATCTAACACAATCATATTTTGCAAGCATGATAATGCATTAAAATGGATACGTGCATAACATCAATACATATTTGATATCCTCTCAACTGAAGAAAGTATATTTGTGAATTACCAGTACGTTTTCCCCTTCCATGGAATGCAGCAATGGGAACCAGATCCAAAGAATCACCGATACTGCAAAGCATGACTAAAAAACTATAACTTGACATGTACAGTATCTATAGCTCAAACAAATCAGAGATAAGCACTACCTCTCCATATAGTCCTTTTTCAATTTTAACCAGTTATTAGTCCGTTTTGAAGGCTCATATGTTGCATCTCTATTCAAGGTTTTGATAATCAACCCCTCAGAGCTGAAAGAAGAATTTGGGAGTATCATGAAAAAGGAAATATGCCTATAGTTGACAGCTTTTGTGTGGAGTGTGGACAAAGGAATTTTGAACTTTGAACAAAATAAAACAGAGAACAGCTAACGAACATTAATTTTGAAAAACACCAGAAAATTGGTGAATGTCTCGAAATACATAGTGCACATCTCAAATGTATCATGACATTAAACCATAAAAATTAGAATCACCTAGAACTAACAGCGTCTTCAAGAAATTTTTGTATTTCCTCGAGATCATTTGATGTTAGTGCAGTTGCTAACTGAAAAAATCCAACTTCCTCCTGAAATGACTCGTAAAGATTCTGCATATAAGCGCACTCGAGTTAGTAATAAAACACTATACATCAGAAAGAATTTTTTTTAAAAAAAAACTAATAAGAAGTAAATAAAAAAAAAGTATACTGACTGAATGATTATAAACATCAGTATTTGGGGGAAAAAACAACTAATACAAAGTAAATAAGAATAACAATACTGACTGAATGATTATAAACATTAGTAATAAATTTGAGAAAGAATAAATGTGACTGTAACAAAATTCATATATCCATCATCAGGTACTAGAGATCCGTAAAATATCATTGGAAGTTGCTAAAGTAAATTACAGAAACGTAAATGCAAATCACATGGATGGAAGATTCAGCATTTTATACAATAAGCAACACAAGGAGTAAAGCTTCTCAAGCACAAGCTCTTAAAGCAAAAAACAAATATGCCTCAGCTCTCAAAAAAACGTGAAAAAAATTCAAAGACGGTGTGTGTTAGGCTGTGCTCTTGATACAACTCAAAAGTTCAACATTGTTCAATATAATTCAACCACCTTCGTCACTTTCTTTTTGAAATTTTTACACTCCGCATCAATTCACAATTCTAATCAACTATCCAACTATAATAACTACACAATCCTTCGTTTTTCTCTATGCTCTTTCTAGCAGTTAATTACAATATTTTACCTTTTTCATTATTTGCTTAAAAATATTTATATCCTAACACTCTCTCAACATCAGTTTCAGACACTTACTGAGTTTAGATTTAGAAAGCTTATGCTCTTCAATTCATCAATAACCACATACATGAATATGGCATAGTTGCTAAAACGATATTGAGACAACAATATTTATCACTAGTTTTTAGCTGGGACAAAAGTCTTGAATAATTAACCCGCAACAGAAATCATACCTCTCTACGAACATTAAGTTGCTCCTGAAGAAGAAGTTGGCCATTAAGATAGAGAATATCAAAGGCATATATGCACACAGTGACTTTTATTTCACTCAACACAACATTTTTCCGAGCACGCTTTCTAAGAATCTGCAGGAGAAACAATATTTATAACGCATAAACATCTCGTCAAATGTCTGATAAACATGATAAACAATAACCATAACATTGGTAAAAACAAAGCAAACACAAAATGATCAGCATATGCAGGTGCTGCATGAAGAGCTTAAGATTGCGGCATCAGAATGAGCAAAAAATAATTTAAAAATAACATTGAGACTAGAGAGAAATATGAAAAAGGTTAAACTAAAATGTGAATGGCCTGTTTTGCTTATTAATTCAGAGAACGTATTTGAAATTATTGTAAACAATCTTCATTCCACATTCAGCTCCGGTTTCCAACTTCAGATGAACCAGCACATTCATATAATAGGTAACTTCAAAGTAAAACTTCAGATTTCTAATTGATTCAAACATTCTTTATTCTTTACTTGGTTACAATTTCTAACTTTTAGATGAACACATCCATTGAATTAAAGCTAGACTGAGAACAGAAGTTGATATTTCAAAAGCAAAAACCATATCCATTCTCAAATAATTTAGTTAAAAACATTTCTCCTAACAGATCATTACCATGTATCAAAAACAGGATTGAATGTACACAACGAAACATGGTTATGAAAAGGTTCAAGAGTTGAATAGCTATTTCTAATATGGTTATTTGATGTGGAGGCCAAAACAGGATTTGGTACCTATCAAAGTTATGCAGCATCTATCATGTTTTCAACCAAACATCTCACTAACACTTCATGTTTCCATGGCGAGAAGAAATTTTCGAGGCTCTATCTAGCCATCTTCATGGATTGGAGTACTTATAAATATGAAAGTTAAAAACCACTGTTTGCAAAAGATACAAGATACATAACGAAGATCAAGCTGTTCGATAGAGGATAAAAAATTCAACAAGAACCTTAGTAATCAGAAAATTAATCCTCATAAATCAAATCCAAAAGTTTTCACCTCGAAAGACTGGATTTTCTTCTTCTCTCGGTCGTACGCAACTAGTTCACAATCAAGTACAAATGATGTCACAGAAGGCTTTTTTAATCTGCACCAAGACAGTCAGCGTTGATAGCCAGTCACAATAGCCTAAAATCTCAAACTACACACAGAACAAAAGATCTAAAAAAGTATGTGATTCCATATGTTATTTTAGTCAACTATGAGGAAAATAAAAAATATATATATGAATAATAAACCAACATTATCAGCATAAAATAACTATAAAGAATCCTTAAGACAAAAACATGCAGCACCAAAATTTCTACTCTATCAGAAATTAGAGTTAAATATGATCACTAAATCAACACAAAAATCAACAATACTGTCAGAGCAGAAAGAGGGGATGGGGATTCTCAAATTGATGAAAACATACATATATTTTAGTGAATCGCGTCTCCACCCACGACCGCATATTTTTTTACTTACTAAGTTCCACTCACTCAAAAAAGGACCACAAACCATAATTACTCAACTTCATGAACCAAGACGGCCCAAACTTCAAGACTCAAGTAACTGACAGTTTTATTCAATCAAATCAGCTGTAGTATACAACTGCGAAGATTGACAAAATCATGAGTTTTCGAAAATTCATTCTTTTTTCAAGTACGACAGTTCTATACATAATAGAAGCCAGGCATCTCGCACTTTAAGTCAATTGAGAGGCCAGGTAAAGTATACACTGCACTGTCAAGGAAACTCATACAAACAGCGTGAAACAGGATGGTGTCAAGAAGAATTTTAGGAATGGATTTTACATTCAAAAATCTAGTGGTCAATATATATTTAACAAGCATCACATTCCAATATCTAGGCAGAGGAAACATCATGTATATTTTTACGAAATAAAGACCACCTAGTGACAGCAGCAATAACATCCGGAAACTTTCCAGTATTTCTTTCAGCCTTTCTACTGTATATCTCAACTGAACCATCCTCCATGTAATGTATCTACATGGAATATAGACAATTGCAACATAAAGTTCCTCTTCCCAAAAGCTTAAACTCAAGGATATAACATATTTCTTTAATACCTGTGCACGTTCTCCGTCATACTTGTACTCACAGGTAAACTCCATATCTTGAAACTTGTCCACAATTTCAGATACTCCTTTTGTCGGTTTAGCTAACATGGGTCCAACCGGAATACCAAGAAAAAAGCTACATGTCTTTGTGAGACTCCATACCCCAGCAGAAAGAAGAGCTGGGACTATTTTATCATACACTGGAATTACAGAATAAACTTGTTTGACAATTTTTGCACCCTGACAGAAATATTGTATGGGAAAAATAAAATATCAATTCAAAAAATAAAAGTAAATCATATATATTATAAATTAAATATATTTAAATTTACTACAAGAATTAAACATAGATAAGATGAATGTAAAATTTTAAAGGCGCAAAAGTACAGATACGAAATGCATTTTAATTAATGCAAATCTTTTAACCATATTAATGAAGTGTCAAAATTGAGAAGCACGGGTTGATATTTCTAAGTAATGTAAGATACAAAACTTTGACCTACCAATGGCTAAAAAGGGTTTAAGTAAAGAAGCGATCTGCCCAATTATGATGACATAGACAGCACAGTACTTGAAGCGGCGGCCACTCCCTTGAAATGTAACCTCATTAAGACGTAACTTTTAGATTGTTTGCTGCTCAAACTATGCATGGTCAAAATTTCAAGTTTGTCTCTTTTTTAACTATAGAATTTAGCAAATAAGATCTAAAGTATGTTACTCCAAGTTTCCTCTGGGTGGATGCACTTCCATCATTAAAATTTTCTTCTGGGTGCATCCTTTTTGGGTACTGCTTCGAGCCACAGAAAACAAGCCTGGAAAGCCCTTGATTCCAGTTTCTAATTCCCAAAACCCAAGCAATCAATATTTGAAAATTTTGTACCAAGGCTACAAGTTTCAATCTGAGGCCCTGAGCATATTAGGAGGGGGAGTAAACTCAGCACTGAGCATCAGTGTTCTAAATGGTGGTCGAGGCGGCCGCCTAGGCGGTAGGCGGCCCTCGACCGCCCCACCTTAGACTAAGGCGGTCTCTGTAGGCGGTCAGAGGCCATTCCCTCCTATGACTCGGGAATAGTTGGGGCGTTAGCTACCAGCTCCTTAGCTCATTAGAAGGAAGACCCGGATGCAGGAGGACGGTGGCTGCACTCCATTTCCGACTAGGGAGTCGGGATGAAGAAGTAGGGGACCTTTTTTCTACCACTACCAGAAGTGCTGGGAAAGAGAGTGTCAGGAGTTTAGTAAAAAGCCTTCACAACAGCCCTCTCCTACGATCAGTAGGGAATAGGTACCACCACTTCCTATTCAGGCGCTAGTTAAACTCTATGTTGGTAGCCAACCCAACTCATGTCAAAGTCAATTAATTTTACAAACCTTAGATATAATAAAAACACATCTCACTCTCTTTTGTATTTACTTTTGGTTTCAAATGTCCTCCACTACCTGCCTCAAACCAACTCCATCCGCCCTCCACTGCTGCCGCCATCAGCCACCATATTAATTATCTTGTTAGTTTGCATTTATATATTTATTTGTACTTTGT
The DNA here is from genome assembly GCF_033568475.1 of Henckelia pumila. Taxonomy (NCBI): domain Eukaryota; kingdom Viridiplantae; phylum Streptophyta; class Magnoliopsida; order Lamiales; family Gesneriaceae; genus Henckelia; species Henckelia pumila. Next base: position 11,945,180 of record NC_133121.1, read on the forward strand.
CTAGATTGTATAATATTGAATGAAACTTCTTTATGCATAAACATTATTTAATTACATATATTAAACAAAAAAGTAAGACTATTTGTAATTACATTGCATGATTATATATAATTACAAATACCTAAAAAAATTGTTAAAAAAAAATGAACCGTCTGGACACCGCCTAGGCGGCTGAGGCGGGAGGCGGTAGGCGGTCACTGACCGCCCCGCCACCGCCACCGCCTCCAGCCATTTACAACATTGCTGAGCATAGGACCAGCTAACAAGCAATGTTATTAAGTACATAGTTAACAAGCGTGTCCTCTAAAGAGGTCAACTATGAAGCAAAAGTGAAATTGCCTTGTGGAACAACAAAGATTCATTCCTTCAAATAATGGTTAATAACAGATAATGTGGATTCTTCGAATAACCTGCATGGTTCGTGACAGTATCCATTCAAAGAAAATATGGATTATGGAAGAGTAGCATGCGAAAAATAAATTACAATCCCTTCCAAAGGACCGAGTGAGTGAAGTAGTTTTAATGTACGTAAACATACAACAAGAAAATATAAGAAACCATGTCGGCATTGATCCAAGATAAGTAGCAAGCTTATGAAAATAACAGTGAAATCAAGAATCATGACATCATTCTCAATTACTTTCCAAGTTCCCTTATTTATCAACATGCATTCACTAGTTAGAACTTAAAAGATGGAACTCATGTCGAAATGCTATCGAGTTTAATGAGTGAAGCATAAAAAAGAATCAAGTTCTCAGGTAAAAAGGCTAAAAAATAGCTACAGCATTATTTATTACAGGACAGAGGAGTAAACTAACTCCAGAATAATTAAAGCAAAGTCATTCTTATTGCAGTAAAAAACAGTCCAGAAATATCTTTTTCTAAATATTTGCAGGCCATGAAATTGTCCCTATTTTCCATTGTGTTATCAAACATCGCAAACTGCAAGGATAATGGTCTACTTACTTAGAGCATTTCAACATACCTCTTCTAGAGGATTATCAACCTTTGCGGGAGGTGATGAGTGCTTCATGGAATAAACTGAAGCATGTCCAAGTGCGGTTAAAAGAGTTTGTTCTGCCAGCCCAATACGCAGATTTGTCTGTAATATCACTAAAACCAGTCTTACAATACACGAGAAGAACCAGAGGTAACAAGTAGGGCTTTTATGAACAGTGCAATCAGCTGACCTGGAGTAAACGAATCAAATACTGAGGTTCACAACAGTAGCGGCAACAAGTAGGGCTTTTATGTGACTCTTTTTCTTATCTTGACTGTCCTTACCAGATTCCTGCCAATAATTACAATTCATGGAAAAAAAAATTTACTTAATTTCAGAGGCCATCACTCTCACTGCACCACGAAAGTAACAATGAATACAGCTGACGAACTCAGAACAAGCTTTTACAACCACACTTTTTATATAATAATAATAATAAAAGATGAACAAACTGGAAATGGAGAAGATAACCCAGAGAAAATCTCTGTACCCTAGCCAATCTAGTCCCTAGCACAAGCTAGTTAATATTCACGCTAAGAAAATGAACTGAATGATCCTATCTATCCCACTCTACCGTCTTACAACATGCACTGTATCTAGATTCTTCTAGGACTTGTGATCCTTAAGCTTGATTGGTTAGGCCCAATAACATAAAAACCTCTAGCTGTATTTGTGCCCATAACACAAGCAACAAAAAGCAATGTGCACCTGCATATAAATATAAACATCTAAATACATCAACTATGACAGTTGAATAGCATTGAGATTTTCAGCATAACATGTGACGAACAGATTGCACCATCCTTCAACCAAAACTACGACTTTCAATGACAGGTACAAAGAGAGTGGGTGTAAACTATGAACAAACAGACGTCAATGTCCGTCTAAAAGTTACATCTGACAGAATTATTGACAATGACTTTTTTAATAAAATGACAATCCATCATCCTGATGCAATATTTAGAGTAATGTGTGGGAGGCTGGAGCCAATAGGCGGGTAAGGCATCAAAGCCCTTTATTGGAAAAGAATCGTTGGTTTTTGGAATTAATATGGCGTTGGAGACTAAACAACAGAATAACAAAGAGGATATTGCCATATTGGAACTTGGAAGAAGTCCAAATAACACCTATCAAGCCGGTTTATAAGCACGAGTAATTACTATTTCAACAAAAATACCTATGATTACATTACTAAATAAACATTTTATCTAACACCATTAGAACTGGAAGATGTATGGACAATCAAAGTTGAAGCTCCCATTTTTATCCTATTAACATTAAGAAAAACTGGTTAAAACCATAGCATGGCTACAATTCTTGCCCCACACCTGCCCTCTCCCTCTCCCTCTCCCTCTCCCTCTCCCTCTCCCTCTCCTTCTCTTCACACACCCAAAATTATATCATTCCTACATGAACAAAAAACCCAAAAATTAGGATTCATACTCTTCCGTTTACTTCATCTGCTCTGTAAAAATAAATCTCACTGAATGCATTGAGAATGCCCCTTATGGTTTCGAATAAGATATATAGGATAAGGCAATTAATTATCAATTTTAAATTATTTTACTTTATGCTAACATATCAATAATCAAAAGCCACATATCTTAAATAATCAAGGCCCACGAAACTCTCGCTCTAGAGAAAATTCGCAACTCCAAAGATCAGTACATAACGAAGAAACTGAGATTTTGTACCTTTATGGAGCCATTTGCTTGACTTCATGTCTCAAAATCATTGTAAATTCCCAATTCATATTTCTCGCATCATGTTTCTATAATTTATGGTAAAGACAATAAAAATAGAACTTCCACTACATTTCCGGTACAGTTGTCTATAGTAACGCGGCTCAACAAAAGGGATAACAAAAGCAAGACTGATTAGGCATATCATATTCTTCTTGTATTTAAACAGGTGGAGTGAGGGCCCTATTCTTGGATGGTGCAAGTTAATACGGCATTGACAAAAAAAAATGTTTCAAATAAACAAAGGAAGATGTAAAACTGAACAGAAAACAAATCTATAACAGACAAGTCACAACAGAAACATCTTCTTCGACCCCAAATCATATAAAAGGATGACCAAACTGAACTCAAGTACCTTTGCAATAAGCCGAAAAGTATCAAAAACTTTGGCAACAGTTAATGCTTCTGGTTTGCGCATCAAAGGTTGTGATGATCGACTGGATTTAGCCACAAGACCCAGGTCTCCAAGCTCCTATCATAGTTAACATCGAAATGGTGAAATCAATAAACTCCTTGATAGGAGAAAACGGAAACATTTAACGAAGATAAAAACAGGACAATCATGGTTACTCATAACAAAACACATAAAAGGTAGAACAAACTAAAAGTTGACTGGAAGTACAATCAACCACGACTCAAACAGCATAAAAACATCACTTAGCATGAACTATGGAAATTACCACCACAGATCCACAATCACATTATTCACTCATAAACTGATTATATTCATTGCAGAGAATAAAGATTCATGTAGATAAATTTTATTCAAAAATCTCACATGTTTACATGTTTCTAAGTAATATGCCAAGGAAATTATAAGTAGTGTTAGCAGACAGGTGCCTCTGAAATTCGAGGAATGCAGAACATTTTCATAACTTTTCTGATGATACAGAAAGCATTTCTTAACAAAAAAATAAAATAAATTAAGCTTGCCTCTTAGTTTTATGCCGCATCCACATAAATTTTCATTCTAGACTTACTACAAATCCATGCTTCCCATTTACCACAACATGGCAAATCTTATTGCATTCCATGTGATAATTATGCAATTTAAATAGAAAAGTTCCGAAACTTCCAACTGCACTCCAACAATCATCTAGAATAAAGTCGTCACCTTGTTCTGCTTCTTAACATGTGCTTCTTTAGCCCCACAATCCTCTGCAAGGGCCTTGGTAATTGAAGTATCCCCAATTCCTAGCTCCAACCCCTCATGCGCAGATGCGATCCTATTTGCCAAGAGGTACACCACAGCCACTAAATCATCCGGCGTGGTCTCAATCACAGTCCTAAGCATATTGCACACAATCTCGGTAATAGCAATTCTCCCGGATTCCTTTGATATAGCATGAAAAGACTTAGCTACGAACATAAAAGGCACCCGCTCCCCCACAGCCCAATATGCTGCCCTATTCACATTGAAGTTCGCAGCTTTTTTCTTTAACTCGACTAAGCTCTCGTCGGGACTAATGGACAACCTGGGCTTCTTCACCACTGGCGAATCTTTATCCCGATCAGCAGTTCCCAACCCACCCTGTTGGGACTTTAAATCTTTACTTTTAACCTTCTCCTGATATAAGCTCCTCGATGCACGGGTATCTTCAGCTGTGGTTGGATCGCCCATTGCAACTTGGTCGCCATCTTTTGACAAAGTCTCAACAAGGACATTTCCAGTTTGGCCTAAATTTGAATTCTTGGGGCTCAATTGGCCATTCTCAGCAGCACTTTCGATCGGTTTAGTAACGGAACCACCGCCGTTGTTTCAAACTCGAAGTTTTTGAAATGTCAGCGGGGCCCTTTCGCTTTCTGGGAGAGGATTTGCGCTTTCTGGGAGAGGATTGCTGCGACTTAGCATTGGACATTAGGACATCGAATGCAGAGGGACGAGAGGTCCAACATCGTCTTTGCCATCGGACGCGAAGTCGTATCGAAAAGTAAAAAGTAATTAATAATGAAGATAATCATTATTTGTTATTTAAAAATTTGAAATTTAATCTAATATTATCATTATTTTGAATTTTTTATATTTGATAATATACCAATTTTCGATTCAAAATCTAATAAAATGTTATATTTAAATATTTTTGATTAATTTTTGTGTCTCCAAATATATTTTTTATTCATATATATGTAAAATTTTCCATAAATTATAATGTAACAATTTTTGGTAAAAATTTAAATTTTGGTATATTTACAAAAATTTTCATAAATTTTATACATGATAATATACAAATTATGTTTTTTTTTTCAAAATTTGAAGTTTGATAAGTTTTTTTCATTATTTTTATATTTCAGTTAATTTTGTTTATATATATATTTATATATATATATATGAAAATTTTCATAAATGTTATGCATGATAACATATTAATTTTTTATTTTATATATAATTAAAGCATGTAAATTCATTTTAAGTTTTGACTCGTTTAGATGATACATTTTTTTCATGCATATATATATATAGATATAATATAATATACAAAATAATGAGTTTAAATTTACTCGCTCAAGAGAATTTTGATTTGCCAAAAAATTAATAATAAAAATAGATAATAATTAATGGAAATTTTTCATATGTATTTGAATGGTAGCAGGTTTCAAGCATATTTTGTTCCATAAAAAATGTGTATATTATTAATATTTATCTTTTTTATGACATAATAAGTATATTTTGAAGTAAATTAGACTTTCTAAATTATTTAAATGAAATAGCAAATTTTGAATTAAATTTTTATTATTTTTACTTTTATTTACACAAAATTTCTGTGAGTCGATCTCACAAATCAAATTTACTCGCTTAATAAAAATGTGATTTGACAAAAATTAATAATAAAAAAATAGATAATAATTAATGGAAAATTTTTATATGTTTTATAAATATATCAAAATTTGCAGGAATGCAATTTTTCAAGCGTATTTTGTTTCATAAAAAATGTATATACCGTTAATATTTATCATTTTTTTATGACATAATATATTTTGAAGTAAATTAGACCTTCTAAATTATGTAAATGAAATAGCGATTTTTGAATTGAAATTTTTTATATTTTTATATTTATTTACACAAAATTGTTGTAAAACGATTTTACATATCAATTTTGTGAGACGAATCTTCTGTTTGAATTATCCACGAAAAATATTATTTTTTATGACAAAAATATTAATTTTTATTGTAATATGGGTATGATTGACCCCTTTCGCGGATAAAGATCAGTAAGATGGTCTCACAAGAGACCTACCCATTTATTTATAGTATTAATTTATCTATTTTTTATTATTAATTTTTGACTAATTAAATTTATGTGAAGAAAGTAAATTTGAACCAATTATTTTTGTATATTATTATAGATATATATTTATATTTGGAATTGTGAACCAATTCTAAACGAAAAATATTTGAAAATAGTTTACATGTATTAATTATATATATAGAATTATTTGATTGAATTATTATTTTATGATTTTGTATTTTAAGCACTATTTATATATGTCAAGTGTACTCAAGTTGAAATAGTAATTTTTTGCATATATGGTAACAAATTAAATTTCATGTTGTAATACATATTTCATGAAGTTGACGTCTATATATAGTTTTTTTATTGATATTTATTTATCAATAAATTTGAATATAACTTATATTTTTTTATTTGAAAAATGTGGATTCCTTCGATTAAACAAACCTTTTGCTATATTTATTTTTATCATCGTGATTCATGAACATATCACATTTATATCATTGGCAAAATGGTATCAAGATAGTTCCTCCAAAAATAGAAAAATTAATGTTGTGTTATGAAACTTATTAATTTTTTCATTGAAGAATTAGTGTAAATTCCATTTTTCTCATTTTATTTGTGGTGATTTATTTTTTTATCTATATTTATTTTTTTTGTCAGGAACAGTAAGTTGTCATGTACTTTGTGGGAAGAATTTGTTTTTTAATTGTACAATATATAATCCATTAGCTAATTTGTATTTTATTTATTTGTTCAAATTTTCACACTTACTAATATTTATCGTTAATTACATAAAATAATATCTCGTACGTACATAGTATGGGTGAAATATTATTAATTTATATATATTTAGATATTGCAATCACTATCAACAACTTATAGTTTATTTAACGTCCACAACGGCCACAACGGCAAACAACTCAATTACGACCTAATGTACTAGTGTATATATACATGACTCGAGTTACTATATATGGATTGTTTCGAATGCCCCTGTATAAAAATGGGCCAAACAACTTACAAATTAAAAGCTTACATGACTCATAATGAAACGACCCTAACTCTATAATTAAAAAATAAATATGCGGAAAATTTTTTTTTTTTTATACTTACTAAATAAAATATGTACATATATGCCCATACATATATGCACAGAATAAAAAGGTTTAAAAATAACTAAATAAATAAATAATTAAATACTTAAATAAAAATTGCATTCTTAAAAATAAAATAAATATCTGAGTCAAACATTTAATTAAAAATATACTGCATAAATAAATTGAATAAAAGGTGTGCATGCACTGAAAATATCTAATAAAATATTCAAAACTCCTAACCGCTGTAAAATAATATAAACTGTATCATGCTGACTAAAATAACAACATGCAGAGTGACTCAGAATCTATCACGGTCACGGGGCCACTGCATGCCTGCTCATACGTCCTCGCCTCCGGTGGGTACAATCTCATCCTCAACGTACTCACCTGCACCATACCAGTGTAGTGAGCCTAGAGGCCCAACATGCTAACATAACAAGGGTTTAAAATAATTTAAATCAATTTAATACTAATACATACATATACATGAATGACCATGCTTAAAAATTACATAACATAACTTAACTTAAATAAACATAAATATCATAATACATAACATTATTGAGCAATTCATTTTCTAACATCGCATGGTTGTATCCGTAGTGTAACCTTAAATCATACATTAAATACTGATCAGCGTGGAAACCTATGTACGTGGCCGGTGACGAATCACCTCTTAAATTGGCAGTAAACTGCCCTTCAATCATATGGGGACGAATCCCCCTTAAATTGTCACACTACTTCAACTTCCAACATAAATATTTTTATTGCTCAACTTAAACATTAAATCATGCATAAAATATTATTTCATGAATGCATGTACTTGAATAAAATGTGTGTCCTTCATATATATTTAATTTAATTTTCTTACTAACATATAAATATTAAAATAACTTAAATGCATAAAAATAATTAAATATATAATCAGGACACATGAAATTTCTCATGGATGGTCCTGGACTGCTGGCCCTAACACTCAAGCCCATTAACTTAAATCTGGCTCATTATCATACTTAAGCCCATTAACTTAAATTTAAGCCCAAATAATTATTCTAAGCCCAATTAAATTAAATAAGCCCATTAAAATTTCACTAAGCCCAATAACACTTACACTGATCCAATGGGCCCAAAAACCCAAAGACTGGCCCAATAACTTTTATGGGCCCAAAAGCCCATAAAATTAATGGACTAACTTAATTAAAATTTTAAAAGTCCAAATAAAATTATTTGGGAGTCCAAATAATTTTATTTCAATTTAATTGACTCAAAAACCCATTAATTCATAAAATATTTTAAAAATAAAAAGACTCGAGCCCGGCCCACCAAACCCGGACCCGAACCCACTTAACCCGACCCACTAACTTACTGACCCGACCCGAGCCCCCACGACCCGACCCGGTGCCCTACAAACCCTAAACCCGAGCCCCTTACTCTCCCTCGGCTGCGGCCGTGAGCAGCAGCCATGCCATGGCTGCTGCCGGCCGGCTCCGGCCGCCCCTGGCCGGAGCGCCGCCGCCCGGACGTAGCCCACGTCCGGGCGGACCTAACCTGTCCGAACCCCAACCCCCATGCAGCCTAAACCCAGGAACCCGAAGGCCCTTCCCTTCGAACCCTAGCCTGCACCCGTCTCGGCCGCCTGTTGTATTTGCTTCCCTGGGCTCGTTTGGCTCGAGCCATTCGAGCCACACGAGTCCAGGCCGACCCCACACCTCCTAGGACCCTGACCAGCCAACCTGTCATCCATGGTTAACCAAAACGTGGCCATGATTTGAGAAAAACGAAGACAATGGACATACATGCAACCCGTTAACAATTTCTGTGGATTTAAAAAAATTTCTGATGCATAACACTACACACACGTATACTAACTGAGTTGGTACGAAAATTTACGAAGGAATCATGCCTTTCACCGTAGATGACGAGAAGCACGAACGTGGGACGGTTCCGGGACGACGGGATGATGACTCGGCTTGAAAACCACAAGAATTGAGGCTATGGAGGTGCTGGAAACTGCTGGAGCGTGGCAATGGAGGCTGAAGAGGATGAGGAATAGTGGAGGTGGGCGGCTGATGGTGAAAGCGTGGGGTTGGGGTAGGTTTTTAGTCTAGGTTTTTAAATTAGGTTAATAATTTAGAATAAATAATTAGGTAGATAAATAATACAATTAATTAGGTTAGTAATATACAAAATAATAAAATTTAAACTCCTCTTAAAAGATTTAAATCTGATACTAAAAATAAAATCCCGAAATTATAAATTAAGGGAATTTTAAAAAATGCTAAAAAGTCAATATTTTGGCTAATTTTGAATAAAATGGACTCCTAAAATTAAATAAAATTAAATACTTAAAATTTTGAGATAATAAAACTCAAAATAATATTTTTGGGCTCTAAAAAGGCTCATAAAATAATTTGGCTAGACAGTTGTCATCTCGTCGGTCCACGGTCCCGTCTACGCGATCAAATAATAAAAATATTAAAAATCATAAAAATCACTAATTATGGGTTAAATGCTTAAAAATAAATTAAATCATGCACAATTAATTCACATAATTATTTAACCCATAAATCATAAATTTAAATAATTAAATATCCTAATTATGCAGGCAGATTTACGTAATTAAAAATACCGGGTGTTACACATAAGCATTAAAATTATCTGCAAAAGTACAGATATATTTTATGTGTCACTATAAATCGGTTAACTTTATTTTCATTAGAATATCCACAGTTTCTTTTATCAGGATTCCTGCATATCCGCTCTATGTATTTTGTGATTGATTTCAAAAACATACTCTACTTGATTAGTTTGATCGGTTTCATGTATATCGTGGTAAACATAATGCGGTCACTACTTAACTATATTTTTCGATAACTGTTTTCTTATTCTACGACATTTGAAATATATTTTTCATATATTATTTATGGATTAAATTAATTTGCCACTTATCTTGTCGTGAATGTTATGTAACGTTTAGTTCATATCAATTAATTGAAAGGATTTCATCCATTTAGAAAATGTAAATGTTGTGTGTTTTGTGTAACGTCGTGACATAAAATATTGAACAAAGGCAAAAATATTGAACTAATTACATGATATCCAATCTAAATGTGTGTAACGTCGTGACATAAAATATTGAACAAGAAAAAAACATTGAACTAAATTACATGATATCCAACTGTACTTATTTCTTAATATTGATCCTCTATCGTAACATACACGATAATATATTGTGTGCATATATATATATATGTTTAGTTACAAGTGATTGAAAAATCTAGAATTTTAGCCACGTAAAAATATCATTGCTTGCAGAATATCTTAAACCTGTGACTTATGTGTACCTGTATTCCATGTGTTACTTCTCAATTTCAAAGTTTAGCTAGGTCCAATCTCAATTCTTTTTAAGAAGGAGGATTTCTATAAGTTCAAGTTTTGCCAATCTTGATATGATGATCTCCCATCAGCTCTCGAAAATCAATCGTCATTCGAATTCGATGCCTCAAGAGCAATCCATTTCAAACCGTGCTTTACATATTTATGGAATATGAATATATGATTCATGATGATGATTTTTTATAAATTATAATGCCACTCAATCATGTCATTGAAAACTTAGATTTTGAAAACATATCCATAATTGTCCATCAGTAATGACCAATTTATTGACCCTGCATGGTCTCATTTCATCAAGTTTTAAACTACCATTTTCACAAATCCTTTCCCTGATTTTCCACTTAGATTAGACCTAAAAATAAATGGTGTCCTCATGAGAGACCTAAAAATTACGGTTCCAAAAGTTATGAAAGAAATTTTAATTCCTTGAAATTTCTACCTTCGGATTAATTAGATTGCATTTAAATTTTGTCATCTAGACAAAGATAGGATCTAGTGTGAATATTTTATGACCTCGATATTGATTAGGATAGATATTTACCTAGAATGAATATTATATTTTGATTAGAAAATTAAGTGATTTATGTTTATTAAATATAATCAAGATATGATAGGCTAAATATTTATGTGCTATTATCGAAAATATTGAGATAGATAGTTGATTAGATTAAATATTATCTTGATAAGAAATTTATGAATATCATGATTATCATATATTATCAAGATAGTATCAAAAGAGTTTTATTTCTAACAAAGTCTTATTTTCTTATTTGTGTAGGACTCTACAAGAAAATTATTTCCATGTTTGGACTCTCATCATATATTAATTTCTTGTGTTATTTATTTTTGTTTATTTTACGTATTTATTTTTCGCTGCACTATATTGTCTTTAGTGTTGTAACATTGCAGACAACACTAACTCTTAATTTTATCCTACGATTACAATACGATTTATGTCAAGTTAGTCGCCATGTTATCTGTGGTAACATCCATTGTTCCTAAATACTAAGTATTGTCTTGTCAGTTCAATCTTCTCCTAACTTAATTGTTAATGTTGTCTAACATAGAAATGGTAATGTCCAAGATAATTAAAATTGATATATAATCAAACGGAGTTGAAATTCCAATTTTCATTTGGTTTTTTTTTTTAGGCAGACCCCTACCTGAATATAAACATATAAAAGCGATACAAATAAAACCTAATGGAAGAGGGGGACTAGGCCCAGACCTCCCCAAAAGGCTATACAAAGGTAATAGAAACATTAGAACAGCTAGGGTATCGGAAAAAATACAACCAGAACATCCCTAGGAAATAAGTAAATACAGAAAAAATCAAAGACAACTAACTAAGTCATCGTCAGCAGTCGTCCTGTGCAGCAAAAAGCCAGTAGAGATCCACAACTCGAGCTCAGCAAAATCAAAAACCGACACTGAGGCGCAAAAAGTGGCTGGCACCATCCTGAGCTGAACAAAAGATCACAGCTACGCTAGAAATATGTCCAGAAGTCACGATCAGCTGGGAAATCACTATACATCAGAGGCCGCCTGGAAAAAGGAGGAGCGACCGCAAACCAGCAGACCCGGAGCAAAAATATCAGGAGAATGGCGAAGGGAACTCAAGCCATAACCAAAAGCCCAAGAAGACTGGAAATCCAAAAAACAAAGGGCGCGAAAGGCCGCCCACATAACAATCATCCAACAGCAAGAACCAGGCAAGGGGGAACCACAGTGAACGCCTGACAAATCCATCTCCCTGAAGAAGCAAAGCGAACGACAAGGGAACAAACTAACTCCAAAAAACTCGGGAAATGAGGCCGGAGAGCTGTACCTGCAAAAAAAAATATATAGCTACATATATAAATAACTCTAGGCGAACCTAGAGGAAAAGAAGGTGGAATAAAAAGAAGCCCAAGAGAAGTGGCGAAAAGGGAGCAAAAAGCTCTAGGTGAACCTAGATCTAAGATAAGGGAGCCCGGATAAATCAGAACGTGCCAAAGCAGCGATGGGAGTGGTCAAAGGAACACCAATCTCCAACAAACACTGCCTATGATCATGAGTCTGCCGCGCCAACGCATCCGCAACCAAATTCCCTTCCTGATAGATATGCGAGAAATGAACCGGCCTATTCCGCACCAAGACACGCGTCCTCGAAACAATATGATCCAAATCCCAACGACATCTCCGAGATCTAAGAATCTGAATGGAAATCTGGGAATCGGTCTCAATCCAAAGGAGAAAAAGGCTAAGGTCAGAACAGAGAAGAATACCCCTCCAAACCGCCCAAAGTTCTACATGGACATTGGACCCCAAACCAATGAAGTCACTAAAAAACGCCAAGACCCTACCAGAAGAATCTCGGACAACCCCTCCCACAGACGACTCACCCGGGTTACCTCTCGAGCTCCCATCCACATTGAGCTTAAAGGACCCAGGTTGAGGCCTCAACCAACGAACAATGGCAGTCTTATGAGTCCGTTGGAGGCCGACCGAAATGCCCATCATTCTCGCAGCCTGCAGAGCCCCCAACCAGAGACGAGACTTGATAACAGTTGCGGAATGGGCAATTCTCAAATAAAACAAAATTTGAAACTTAACCGTCTCCGCAGAGGAGGGTAAGTGACGGTTCTTAACATCATTGCATGCAGTCCAGAGGAACCAAAGCACGACAAAAGGAAGGAATTCCCTCACATTACCCCCAGGAGACCACTCGCGACCCCTTTTCCAAGCACTGAGAAACAAACTGAAGTTCTCAGTGATAGGGATGCAAACTCTAAAGATAGCCCCAAAGAAATGTGAAACGCCTACTACTAATAAATGCGGAATTTTTTTTTAAAAATAATCTATAAATAATACTATACATATACGCCCATACATATATGTATAAACATAAAAGAAATAATTTTACTACATAAAAATAACTAAATTAATTGCTGAAAATATCCTTATGCAAGAAATAAAAATACTAAGTTTGATAATTCAACATCCCCATAATTAAAATGATAAAAAGAATAACTTGTTTAAAAAAACTCAGCATAATAAAATAAATGTTTCTTAAACATCAACTAAAATCTGCGACGGTCACGGGGTCCACTGCTCCGTGAACTCATACGTCCTCACCACCGGTAGGAGCTACATAAAAGTCATCTGTCTCACCTGCACCATATAAGCGTAGTGAGCCTAGGGGCTCAACATGTCTAATCCTTTATAACAAGGTTAAAAATAATGCATCACATAATTACTAATACATATACATGTACATGAGCATGCATGGAAATATTTTCATCACCTAATAAAACTGCTGAATTATAAACTGAATCATAACCATAATCATAAACATATTATTTCTTTATCATATATAACATAATTGAGCAATGCATTTGAAACCTGAAAATGGTCCTATCCATAAGTGTGACGCTCATGTGTCGACTGATCAGTCTCATAAACCAACGTACGATGGTGGTGATAAATCACCTCCTATGGTAGTAAACTACCGAATCATATGGTGGATAACCACCCCTATGGTAGTAAAACTACCGAATCATATGGTGGAAAACCACCCCTATGTCACACATACTTTAATTTCCACCAAAATATTTTATTGCTCATCATTTACATAATTATATACATAAGAAATTTCATGAATGCATGCACTGAAAATATGTCCGTAATATATATTTAATTTATTTTCATAATAAATATACTTATACTTAAAATATAAACTTTATGCATAAAATAATTAAATATATATTTCGGACTCATTTATTTTTCATGGGTTGGTCCAGACTACTGGTCACTCATCTAGGCCCATTAAACTTAAATAAAGCCCAATAATCATATTGTTAGCCCAAATAACTTAATTAAACTTAACTGGGCCTAAATAAAAATATTAAGCACACTAACTTAATTAAATTCAATAAAACTCTAGACTGGCCCAAAAATCCACTGACTGACCCAATAATTCTCATGGGCTCCCAAGCCCATAAAAATTATTAGGCTAACTTAAATAAATTATTTAAGGTCCAAATAAAATTATTTGGGGGTCCAAATAATTTTCTAACTAATTTTTAAAGCCCAAAAACCAATTAAACTCTTAATTAATTAAAAATTAAAATACCCGAGACCGGCCCACCTAACCCGGACTCGGACCCTACTGACCCGACCCACTATGACCTAGACCTGACCCAGACCACCCAGGACCACCCGACCCAACCCTAACCCCATTCCCGAACCCCCCCTTTCCCCTTCCCTACGCTGCGCGAGCAACTCCAGAAGAAGCCGTCGGCCGCCCTGCTCCGGCCACCACCGGCTGGAGCACCACCACCTAACACTAGCCAACATCCAGTCGCTTCCATCAAGCCAAGAACGAACCAAAACCATGGCCTGTACCGCCCACACGAACCTCTGCAACACAGCCCATTCCCAGCTCGCACGCAGACATGAGCAGCGGCAGTAACTTCGATCGTGCGGCTTTCTCACACCACCAATGACCCTGCAACCACTTCCTAGACCTAACCAACATCCATACGGTTCTAACCCAACAAACCACGCAAAAATCCATGGCCTGAGGAAGGAGAACGATCTTCCCTTCCCCGGGACCCTAAACTTGCGCGCTGTCTGTACACCAGCTGTTCTTGCTTCAGTTCGGGCCACCCATGGCTCACCCCACTCAAACCACTCGACTCAAGGGACCCTAAGACACGACCCCATAGGTTTAGCAACAGCCTGGACCCTTCCATGACCAAAAAAAACGTGAGCCTATGATGTACAACATGCAAAACGTGAGAAAATCAAACTCCAAGTGCAAAAACATGAACATGCTAAAGCTTAATCATAAATATCCAATAAAAATCTGACATGAAAAGAATAGTAGCTTATATGGTGTTCAAGGAAAGAATTACACATGCCTTGAATTTATTTGACGAGAGTTGATGCGTTTACGGGTCTCCGGGACGACGAACGGACCAAAACCTTCAAAACTAGAGCTTGATCGGCTATGGGGCTTGAAGTTTTCTGTCAAAAATGGTGGAGGAGGCTGATGAACGTGAGAATGGGGGTGGGAAGAGGTGATGTCGGCTAAGAAGATGGTGGTGGGGTTTTGGGGGTAGGTTTAGGTTTAATAATAGGTTAATAATAAAAAAAATAATATGTATCTAGATAATATACCTAAAAAATATAATTAAAACTCTCTTATAAAATAATAATCTGATGTAAAAGCATAAATCCCGAAATTATAAATTAAGGGATTTTTAAAATTTAATAAAAGTTCATAAAATGACTTATTTTGGCCAAAAATCAATTATTAAATAAATATATAATTAAATACTAAAATTTTCTTGACAAAATACCTTAAAATATTATTTTAAGGCTCATAAAACTCATAAAATATTTTTGGCTAAGAATTTTGGTATCTCGTCCGTCCACGGTCCCGTCTACGCGATCAACTCAATAAAATTCTCAAAAATCTAAAAATACAATAACTGCGGGTTAAATGATCTCATAAATTTAAATCATGCATATAATCCACATAATAACACATAAATGTCATTTAACCCAAATATAAATTTTAAATAATTATTTTCCTTAATTATGCATGCAAATTTACGTATTAAAAATTTCCGGGTGTTACAAAATGCCACACAGAGCGGGCGATGGGCCCGTCGATGAAAATGTGCGTGAATGTCTCCGACGCTCACAGCACTGGCACTTGGACACAAGGAAGAAACCCCGCTGCTGGAGCACCTCATCCACAGGCAACCACCGATGCCAAAACCTCCACAAGAAAAAGGACATGGTGGGCCTCATCCAGCGCCCCCAACAGGGAGTAAAGATATCCGATACCGAGCCTCTCGGTCTGACCTGCTCTCAAGCAGATCTCACAGAAAAAGCACCATCGGTGCTGTGGATCCAGATAGCCGCATCCGGCTCATCCACCAAAACAGGAATCTGAACGATCTCCTCCGCCACCGAGGAAGCGACGACAGCGCAGAGGAGATCAAAATCCCAGTCTCCTTCCAACAGGAAGCTGGAAACATGCACACACCGATCCCCTCTGACATCACACCTGCTCGACAGAGGGGCATCACCCAACCAAGTATCATCCCAAAAAGAGACATCCCCAAGACCAATCCTTCACCGGATACCAGGCTCCGCATGAGGTCTAATCTGGAGCAAGCGCCTCCAAGTGGGGGAAATGGCGCCACGAGAAGGAGCTCAAATAGGGCTGACAGTCCGGCAATACTTCCTCGAAAGGAATCTCGCCCAGAGAGAGGAACCCTGCCGAAATCTGAACCACGACTTCATGGAAAAGCTGTCAACAATGTTCTTGAGCCTGCGAAAACCCAGGCCTCCTTCTTTCACAGGGAGGCAGGCGCGAGACCAGCGGGCCCAGTGCCACTTCTTCTCTAAGGGTCTGGAGCCCCAAAGAAAAGCATTAAAAATACGCTCCAATTTCTCCAAAACAGCCAAAGGAGGCTGGATCACCTGGCAGAGATAGATCGGGATGGAAAGGAGCACACTGCGGATCAGCGTCATCCTACTCCCAGGAGCAAGGGAACGGGACTCCCAGCCCTCCAGCTTTTTTCGGACCGACTGCAGAAGAGGCTCAAAGAGAGAGCACTTACGGTTCCCACGGAAAAGCGGAGCTCAAAGGTATTTCAAGGGCAGCTGCCCCTCCTCGAAACCAGTGATGCGCAGCAAACGGGAGCGGCGACGAGCCGTCCAGCCCGGAGGAAAGATCATTGCACTCTTGGCCACATTAACGAGCTGTCCCGAGCAATTCTCATAGTGAGCCAAAAAATCTTTGAGACGCTGAAGACCGCGGGATCCCCCATTGGCAAAAATAATGACATCGTCAGCATAGGCCAAATAGAAAATCGGCAAATCATACCCAGACCGGTACCTCATATCGAAATGCTGGAGGAATAGCCGGTCCAAGCCACGGGACAGATACTCCGCTTCGAGAACGAAGAGGAGGAGAGATAATGGGTCACCCTGTCTCAAGCCCCTCGAGGAAGCAAAGAAACCAGCAGGGGTGCCATTGACATTAACCAAGAACTTGCAAAACGAAATGCAGGCCCTCACCATCCTCATGACCTGCTCCAAAAAACCAAACCTACGGAGGGCATCCAGAAGAAAAGACCATTGGACTATATCATAGGCCTTAGCCATGTCCAATTTCAGAATGACATTACCACCACGGGCAGGGAGATTAAGACTGTGAGTGAGCTCATGCACGAGAAGGATATTGTCAGCAATCATCCGCCCTGGCACAAAGCCACTCTGACTCTGAGAAACAAGTCTCCCCACCACCGACCTCAGACGAGAGTATAAAAGCTTCGAGATGATCTTGTTGGAAACATTACACAAGCTGATGGGACGAAAGTCCGTCCAAGCTTGCGCTCCCTCGACTTTGGGGATCAAAGTGATCGTGGTGGCAGTGAAGCCCTAGGGCATAAGAGAGCCCCGAAAGAAATCAAGGACGGCGTCCATGACATCATGCTGCACAAATTCCCAGTAGCTCTGAAAGAAAACCGAAGAATACCCATTGGGGCCCGCCACACTATCCCGAGGGATGGAAAAGACGACAGCACGAACCTCCTCCAAGGAAGGTGCGGCGGCAAAGCTAAGGTTCTCCTCCTCCGAAATCTCCGAGGAGAAGCCAGAAAAATCCAGAAGATTCAGGACAAAGGGGTCTCCAGTGAGGAGGCGCTCGAAATAGGCAGCCCCAAACTGCTTGATGAGACCAAGAGAGGTGAGGCAAATTCCATCCTCCCAGATACGAAAGATCTTATTAACCACATTCTTCTTCTTCACCATGTTGTGGAAAAGCTTCGTATTCCTCTCCCCGTCCTCAAGCCAATTACAAGCAGCTTTCTGCTTCCAAAAATCCGCTTTCATAGCGGTGACTCTAGACAACTCCTCATTGCACCTGGACAAGCGGGTCCAGCAATGCTCAGAGGGATCCGCTTCACAGGCGGCCTCAGCCAGTTTAACCGACCTCTCCGCCTCAGCAATCTTATCAAAAAGGTTCCCAAAAACATCCCGGTTCCACCACTTGAGGTGGCCCTTCAACCGTTTCAGCTTGGCAAAGAGCCTGGGCATGCCTTGCAAAGAGCAAGACATGTTTCAGTTGAGCCTGACAGTTTGAAGGAACCCCGGGTGACGAGTCCACATGCTCTGGAACCGAAATGAGCTCGGCCCCCGAGCAAAGACAGGAGCAGACACCAAAAGAGGACAATGATCCGAAACCGTGCGACTGAGGTGTTCAACTCTGACTGAGTTGAAATGATCACCCCAATCCACAGAAACAAAGACTCTGTCAAGACGCTTCCAAATGGACTTATTCATCCAGGTGAACGAAGAGCCCTCAAAACCAGCATCGACCAGCGCAGACTCCAAAACAAAATGATTAAACTCGTCCATGGGGAGCTGCCTCCCATCAGAAGAGCCAAGACACTCGCAGGCATCCCTCACGACATTAAAATCCCCACCGACAAGCCAAGGACCACCATCAGGCTTGATCTGCAGCAAAGAAGCCCACAAGTCGCGCCGTAAAATGTAGTCACACTTGGCATAAACGAAAAAGCAAAAAACATGGATCGCCAAAAAGGGAGCCGACACGCGAAGATGGAGGAACTGAGCGTGATCAAAGACACACTCCGCCTTCACATCGTCAGCCAAAAAAACCCAAATATGACCAGAGACATTCGAAAGAACTCTCTGGAAACCAAGACGACGGGTCATGAAGCGCTGATCAAGAGCAATCATCGGCACCAGGATAGCCAAGATCTTGACACGCTTCTCTTTCACCAAGGCATGAAGCCTCTCCTGGGACTCAGAGCTCCTGAGTCCCCTGATGTTCCATATCAGGCACTGCATTTGGAACGGGCGGAATAAGGCCCGGTCTTCTTTCTAGACTCCTGGTGAGTCTGCTGTCGCTTCGTGTCAGAACGAAGCGTTCTCTTGGAGGGTGAGACAGAGAAATCAAAATCCTCATCATATCTCCCAAAGTCTCTCCCATCACACGATTCAGTCCCACAGAAGGAACTAGAGTCGTCTTCGCTGACAAACTCAGTAATCGGATCGAGGTCCTGACAAAAAGGACCCTGCTGAGAGACGAGACCCTCAAAGGAAGGGGCGGAGAACTCCCCAGGAGTCCCAAGAAGCGAGGGGACGGAATGGCTACTGTGATTCAGAGAGCAATGAACAGTAGCCTCAAAGGCAGGCAAAGGGACGTCCTGCGGAAAACCAAGCTCCATCTCACCAACCACAGAAGAAGCACCAACCTCTTCCTCAACCTGGCGAGCCCAAGAAAGGGCCAAGCAGGGGTCAGGTCCCTCTTGGGAGCGACAACAGACTGCGGGTCAGGAGCACCAGCATCTCCTCCCATCGCAGTATCACTACACCCAGAAGCAATGTCCTTAACAACATATCCATCCACATGGAGATCTGGACTCTGCTCAGTAGACTCGAAAGGAGCCTCAGTCCTCAACTCAGAGCGACAAAGATCAGGCTCCTTAGGTAAAGACTCAAGAACTTGGAAGGCATTCTGATTACGCGGGACACCCTGAGGAGGTGGCCGCCGCTGCAGGTTTCGCCTTCTCTTCTTAGCGGTCCAAGTGCTCGCACCAGGGGCAAAAGGAGCAGGGCCTTCCGGGCCACTGAGGGACCCGCCTCCTGAGGCTGCGGAGGAGGGTTCCCGATCACAACCTGATCCTTCCCAACAGAAGGCTTTGGGCGAGGAGGTCTTGGGTTCTTCCCGTGAGAATAGCACACAGAGGTAGAATGACCCAACATCTTGCAATCAGTGCAGAAGGAGGGGACCTTCTTATAAACTATCTCAATCTCTTGGGTGTGCTCACCCCATCCCACCCACACATGCTTGATACGCTCCTCAAGCACGTTCATTTCGACACAAACACGGGCAAATGCCCCTCTCGATCTCTCAGTCGTATGCTCATCCAATTTGATTGGATTCCCGAGAATTCTGCCGATAGCATACAGGCTCTTCTTGTTATACAAGTGCAAGGGAAGCTCAGGAAATCTGACCCAGACTGGGGCAATAGGCGACTCTGCCTCAAACTTGAATTCAGGGGTCCACTTGGAAAAGCGGATCCCAACTGCTCCCACAAAAATCCCTCCCTTTGTCCAAAGACGAGCAAAGTCCTCTTCACAAGAAAGAGTGATGACCAAATATCCCCGATGGAGGAAATTTCAGATTAAAAGAAGTTTTAAAATCCATTTGAGAAAAAGCAGTTGAAATCAAGCTATTGGGAGCAGTAGACCGATTCCCAGTAATTTTTCCCACCAAAGCAAACTTAAAAGGCTCAATCAGGGAGGAAATAACCTCATCCGGGAATCGAATACCCGGTTTCCCATCCCGAAAAGTCGGCTCCGGAAGATCCTCCATCGAATTGATCACATCAGCAAAGTTCTTCCTCGAGGCTCGAGGAGATGGAGGCGCTAAAGCATCCCGGAATGAAACAGGGACAGAATCAGCAATTTTGGGGCTAGAGTTGACTGACTGGTCAACAATTTTGACTTGAACATCACCAATTTTGACTTGAGAATCCAAGTCAACCATTTGAAGGTCAACATCACCAATTTTGACTTTAGAGTCAACCAAATTGACCGGATTGACCACACGGTCAACAATCTTGACTGCGTTGACCGAGGGGTCAACAATTTTGACCAAAATGTCAAAGTCAACAGATTGACTAGATTCAACACCAATTTTGACCACGGAGTCAACAATTTTGACTGAATTGACCACGAGTTGACCAGCTGAGTTGACACAGTGAGTGCGGTCAGATGACTCTCCCGAGTTGACTCGCGAGTCACCGGTCGGAAGACCACCGAGGGTCGGCGAGGTGGTGGAGAACACGAATTTGGGGTCCAACATGTCGTATCCATGTCGGTGGCCTCATACTAAGCGATTGATCAATCTAAAAACCAAGGTACGTGGCGGTGGGGTTTCCACCTCTGTGCTGCCACTTCACCAGCCCTCTCAGCTGGATCCATAAGCCCATCATACATAAACATCATTAGGAAGGTCACCAGGCCCAGGTATCCCGGCCTCCAACCACATCACTTTCCACCTTCACTTCAACTTTCATAAAAATATATTTTTCTTAACATGAATTTAAACTTATCATAAAAATTCTTACATGATGCATGAATTTGAAAATTCTCACTTATTTCTTTATTTTCATGAAAATTTGCCCGAAATATATATTTAATTTATTTTCTTAAAAATCATACTTATATATCTAATAAAAATGCATGCATGAGTTAAATATATATTTACGGACGTTTATTTTTTCAAGGACTTGTTCGAGCTGCTGACCACTAGACTTAAACACAAAAATTCATAAACTGGCCCAAAAACCCCTAAGCCCAACCTGACCTGGCCCATTAAGTTTCATGGGCTCCCAAACCCATGGAAAATTTATGGGCTCACATAAAACATATAAAATTTAGGCCCATTAACTAATTAACTTAAAATTAAAATTAATAAAATTATTAACTAACCGTTAAAATATAAATTAGACCTCTAAAATTACCCAACCCGACACAACTTGACCCAATAATTCTCATGGATCACACGGCCCATGACAAATTAGTGGGCTCACCTCAGTAATTATTAAAAACCATTTAATTAGTCCAATTAATTACTTAACAAGCCCAACCCATTAATTAATTACTTAAACTCTTAATTAATAAAAATAAAAGTACCCAAGCCCAAATAATAAAATCTAGACCCGGACTAAAAATATTTGACCCATCATTTTAGACCCGACCCAGACCCAAAACCCGGGCCCGGCCCGCCTAAACCGAAAATCCAACCGTGCATTCCTCCCCTCACTCACGCATGCATTCTCACGCCACCACTATCTTTCTTGCTCCAAATGCCCAGCTCCGGCCACCCATGGCCGGAGCGCCGCCAACAGGACCTCCCCAAGGTCCTGCCGGTCACCTTAGATCAGCTCTAACCCAGCCCCAAGCCCAACATGGAGCAGCCGATCCCTCCATTCCTGCTCTTCTGCGCAGTCTCCGCTCCCTTGCATGATCCGACCAGCTCCGGCCACCAATGGCCGGAGATCCGATACCTGGACTACCCCAGGGTCCAGATGCAACTCCCTGACCAGGCCTGGCTCGAGCCAAGGCCCCTAAACCCGACAGAAGCCACTGCTCTCTTATCTGCTGTCATGGCCAAAACCCGCATGGCTCCAGCCCTTCCAGCCGAGAACCACCTAGCAAAAACTAACCCTAAGGACCCTAGATCGAACCTTAAACCGATGGTTAGCTCCTCGAACAGCCCATGGATCAAAATCATGCATAAACAAGCCAACATGTAAATAAAACGTGAATGCTTGGTATGAACATGAAGATCTTTATTCGAAAAACACATACACATGCAACATCCAATATTTTATGCATAAATCATCAATCCGAGAGAAATTCTCGATAAATTATATGTTGGATGAAATAGCTTTAGTATTACTTGGGTCAACGCGTATCGGGCTCGCCGGAACGAACGAACCTTCAAACTAATTTAAAAACCTTGATGAATCGGATATGGAGGCTAGTGATTATGCTGTAAAAACGTGGGAGAGGAGAAGGAAGAAGATGGAGGCGGCTAGGTAGGAAGAAACGTGAATAGGGTAGGGTTTTAGGATATAATTTAGCATAATTTAACTAATAATTAATTAGGATAAATATATAGTCTAAACATATAGAATTTTAAAACTCTTAAATACAATATAAATCTGATATTTAACCTTAAATCCAGAAATTATAATTAATGGGTTTTTTAAAGTTTAATAAAAGTTATTAAAATGACTTATTTTGGGTAAAAACGGACCTATAAATATACATATATATAAATATCATAATTTTCTTCAAATTATACCTTAAAATAATATTTTAAGGCTCCTAAAGATCTCATAAAGTATTTTGGGTGAAAACAACATCTCGTCCGTCCACGGTTCTGCCTACGCGATCATAAAATAAACTTTCTTAAATAAATTCATAAATCACATCATACAGATTTAAATGCCGAAGAAAAATATTTAAAACATGCAAATAAATAACATAATTCACATAATAACTCATAAAACAATTTAACTCATTTTCACATTATTTTAAAATTATAAAATCCTCTAGTTATGCATGCGAATTTACGGAACGAATTTCTGGGCGTTACAAATATTAACAAAAAAACCAAACCACAAACAAAGAAAGACATATGCATGCACACACCACACTTGAAACCACAAAAGTACAAAACAACATATTTAAGATGAGATAAGAACAAGAAAAAATAAAAAATGAAAACAAAACAATCAAGATTAACCATTTTAACATAAACTAATGCATGGAAAAGAAAGACAAAAAAATAAAATACACGAACAAATAATAATAATGATCAAGTACTGAAAAGAGAGAGGAAAAAACCTGCAAACCGAACCATTAACACCAACTGTCCTTGTACGATACATTTTAATGACCGAGAAGAACACACAAAAAAGATAAAGACAAGAAATTATTGATGAAAACAAAAAAAATAAATAAATAATTGAAGGAAGAAGGGGAAAAGAACACAATTGGATGGCCCAAACGGTTCGACCTCTCAAGGCAGTAGGAAAACATTTTTTCAGTCATGGCTGAAATATGAGAAGTCACTGCATTAAGGATCAAGTCTCGCTTCGAATAAACACATGCATCCATGAATCATTTAATTTAATTACATTAATAATTTATTTATTGAATGGTTATTAAAAAAAAGGTTGATTACGAAGAGAACCCATTTCACATAATGAGTCAGAGGCTCATTGGCTCATGCGAAGGTTAAATCAAGGGATGTGCACGAGCGTTAAGGATCAAGTCTTGCTTCGAATAAACACATGCATCCAGGAATCATTTAATTTAATTACATTAATAATTTATTTATTGAATGGTTATTAAAAAAAAGGTTGATTACGAAGAGAACCCATTTCACATAATGAGTCAGAGGCTCATTGGCTCATGCGAAGGTTAAATCAAGAGATGTGCACGAGCGGTAGTGACCTGAAGGAGGAAGTAACATGGTCAATCCCCAAAGCATACCCATAAATTTATTAAATGGTTATGGTGTCATTTGAAGCAGCAAATGCATTGAGAACAATAATGATTAAAAGAAATGCAAATGCATGCATTCAAATGTTTATTTACCATGACTATAATAATTAATGATTATATTTAATTAATGCACCGTAGTCCGTATGTATTCAAAAAAATCGTAGTGAAAGAAGTGGAAGATTATCAAATCAATCTCATAAGGTCACCGGAGAGGACAAGCAAAGCCTCGAAGAACAGAAAATTTAGAAGAAATATAAGGACATGCTTGTAAAATCACAAAGCCTCGAAGAACAGAAAATTTAGAAGAAATATAAGGACATGCTTGTAAAATCACAAATCAAATGGATAGATTTATAAGGATATAATATAAATATAAATAGATATATATAGATAGAGAGTAGAGACATAGATGGATAAAAATTTATAAGGATATATAACACTATGTTCATTGTGTATAAGTCAACTCACTTATTATGCTATCAGGTATCGTTTGGTACAAGTACAATTAGTACTTGTACAACTTATCATATCCAATCCCGCGTTTTTCTCGTCATATTATTTATCAATCTATTAATTATTTATTTTACATCAATCAAATCATTAATCATTTATCTTGCATCAATCAAATCATTGAATTTAAATTACTATATTACCCTTATAAATAATATTATTCATATTTTATTTATTCTCAAAAGGACAAAATGGAAATTTATATTTTTAATATAAAATTCAATCAATCAAATCCAATAAACTATAATATATCAATCAAAACAAATACTAAATTAACTATCATTTTTTATTTATTTTATATTACATTATATTACTTATCCAAATATTATTTATCTTAGGGGTGAAATAGGATCGGAACCCGTCCCGTAAATCCCCTACCCAACTCCCGTCCCGAAAAGAATCAGAAATTTTTTTTTTCTCCCGATCCCGTACCCAAAATATTTCGGGACCCGACTATTCGGGATCCCGTCGGGTAGGGAGAGAAAATCCCAATTTTTTTTTTCATATTCAAAATTTCGTTAAAAAAATAAAAAAATGTTATAATTTTATTAAATATAATATTTAGAAACTTATATTTATAAATAAAAATAAATATTCAACTTAAAACATATAATATTAAAGTATTTCAGATAATGTTTCAAAGTTTTGTTAAGTAAAAAATATATCGGATAATTATTAATAAAATGTTCGGATACAATTGCTAAATAAATTTTGTTAAATAGATTGTCAAATTAATCTCTTGAGTCATGTTTTACATATTTGTTATAAATTAGATAATTATAAATATAAATTAATTAAATTATTAATTTAATTTTTTAAAAAATACACAAAAATAAAATGACATTTCGTGATTTTACAATTTGATCGTTCCAACAATAAAAATTATGCGAATTAAGTTCACAATTAAGTGTTATATGACTTGAAACCTAGTAATATTTAGCTTATTATATTAATAAAGTTACTAATAAAATATATTATTATATTATTTCGGGACGGGTCGGAAACCCCGTCGGGATAAGGTTTTATTCCCGATTCCGCTCCCGATATTAATCGAGATGGAAAAAATCTTGAAAGTTCGGGTTGGGAAAATTTCGGGTTGGAATTTTTTCGGGACGAAAATAATATGGGATTCGGGAAGGGTCGGAATTTCGGAAATTTTTGACACCCCTAATTTATCCTATCCTCGAACCAAACAATGCCTCAATTTACCTACTGCAATGCTGGACACAAAGTTTGGGCATATATATATTGACATCTGTTGCAGGGTCTTTCGGGGGAAAAAGGAAAACATCTATTGCAGCGCTAGCAAGTTTTGTGAATCTAGTTAAACATTTGGCCATCATGTTTAAATAATGTAAAACTTTCCCATCACTACTGACCAGCTTTGCTATCTCATCAAGAATTGTGAATCTACTCAATGTTTATATGTTCATTATAGATGTGAGTGGGGATACATTTCTTCGAACACGCGACAATAGATTTCAGGAGGATTAATTCGTTTTTAAAATATAAATATATAAACACGTAATTTCACTATTTATTACATTACAACTAACAAACACCTTTTTGTTAATTTTTCATGGTAAAATAAATATTAAGACAATGTTATACATTACATTTGAAATTATAAATCTATCCCTAATCAAATTCAATATCCACCGTTCAGAACTTGTTTCACCTCTATAAAAACGTGTTGTCTAAATTTCATTACAATCCAACGGTTCAATGTGTCGCAAATTCTTCTGCGTGGTGACTAATTTTCAAGCATATGAAAATCCAAAAAAATCATTTTTGCTATCCTATTCTCGAGCAAGAAGCCCATCAGATTTCTTGCCCTTTTCTGATCAATTTCGAAGCGCATCAGTAGCTAAATTTATGTCCAAGAATCGATCGATGATCCGTTGGCCAAGGCCAAATAGATATTAAAACTTTTAAGCATCGAATTCTGCACAAGATCGAGAATTTTAAAGTCTTTATGTTCGATCATTCCAGCAAGTTTCATTCACATTTGATTCAAGAAAAACAAGTGGGCTTTTATATCTATATTTTGTGATATAAGTTTTTACACTTATATTCATTCTTGAGTGAGTTAAGTTTTATAAAATAAATTACATATGCTTTTGAAAACTCGATCGGCATAATATATATTTGTTTCACTCGATATGATACTTTAAATTCGTTGGTTGTTCGATATTAGATATAATATTTGAAGCATGTTAGAATTATTTGAAATGCACTGTTAAGATTCGATTTAGAAATGGTTAAGAAATTTTCGATGATTTGATTTGATATGTCCCTGATGCGGTGGGTTATAATAACCATTTTTTTGGCCTCGCATCTTAGAGGAGTAACATATAGGGGACTGATCAGTAGACTATGAAAAATGAGATGATTTTCAGTGTTATGTTTCTTTTGTATTTGTGTTAGATTCAACATGCTTATCCTATTTCGAGATTTTGATTATGATCTGTATATGTATATATGTAAATATATATTTGGTGTTTATTATTCTCGATCGACCCTCACTTCCTGAGTGTTTCCCAAAGCACTCACCCCTTACTCCCACCCTCAGATAAATGAAGAAGATCAACTAGAAGAGGATCATGAACAACAACTATTTTGGGATTGATGATTAATTGCAAGAATTAACTATGTAAATTGACATGATCCGCTGCTCACGCAAGAGATTATATTCTTATTTTGGTATCAGCCTTGTTATCTCAATCTTGCAAGGCACGACAGGCATCGGAACGAACTCCGCGGAGAGCCACCCTTTGGTTCAATAAAGAGACAGATCAGCATCCATATAATCTATTTAGATAGAGGCAGTCTTCCGATTCCTGCTTTGAGCTTCACTCGTACGATAGGGCTACGCTCTTTGCACACGGAGTAGTTTTTCAGTCATGAAGAAACGGTTTCGAGACATTTACTGAAGGCTTTTATTCCTCCGCTTTCCTTTTCTTTTTCTGATTGCAGTAATGCTTCCTATTTTGACTTGTCAATCTAGGAAGTATCGCCGGTTCCGATTGTATCGGAAGTCGGGTCAGCACAAAAGGTCTCTACCAAACCCTTTAGGTACAAGTATATGTTGCTGTAACTTGAGATACGAAGATTCAAGAATTTATTTCAGTTTTATTTCTTACTACGTTATCGCTTTCGAACTTGTGTTTTATCTATAAAAACAGTTATGATTTATGAAATAGACTGATTTTTGGCAAGATTTGTACTATGAGGCTTGTTGTTTCAATGTAAATTTTTAAACAGCGCCGATGTCAACTAGGCCCAGTTTCGGGGCGTGACACCATTTCTGTTTAATTTCGTACTTTGTCAATTCAACTCTATTTTAACAATTTTTTGTTTTGGTCCATTAACTTTCAAAGTTGGTTATGGTACACTAAGTTTTTAGTTTCGGTTATTTTGGTTCAACTGCTGATGTGACATCAAAAAATGATGGTGTGACACCTGTAAATGCTGACATCTCAAGCTATCACTTCAGCAATTGGACCAAAATAACCGAAAATTAAAATTTAATGTACTAAAACCAAACTTTAAAAAGTTAATGGACCAAAACAAAAATGAAAAAGTTAATCGACTAAAAAAATCATTTTCCTAAAATTTACTCAAAAAATAATTAAAATAAAATATTTATTATATTTGACATTTATTATTAAAAATCGATTCCAAAACATGTTGTATTTGACACAAAATTGGAGTAAATGAATAGAAATTCGAGGAAACAAAGAGCATATGATAAAAAGATTTTGAATGGAGTTTTTGACCTGAGATGACTGTAAATAGGGGGAGGGGGCAAATAGATGAGAAGATAGTTTCTTTCCCACTTTTCGGCCACTAACTACTAACTAAAGGTAATGCTATATGTACATAGAGTGCTACATTTTGGGTTACACAATGCACTTGAAATTACATGATTATCTTAGCATTTTTGAAAGATTTTTTTTTCCAAATAAAGTGCAGGGATAATCATGTAATTTCAAGTGTATTTTGTAACTCAACGTGTAACACTTTGTGTACATGTAGGATTACCCACTAATTAAATACTAAATGGAGTGGAGTATCCATTAAATCATTAATTATTAGGATTATATATGTAATCTACAAATTTAGACCAAATCACTTATTTAAAATAATATCGATTTCGAAAATGAGAAATCGAAAAATTAAACAATAACTAGCTCAATTGTCTTACATCTACCCAAATATAGTTAACACTGAAAACAATTAAACCTTCAAATTTTGATTTAAGTGATTGGAAAGAACAATGACCAAAATTAATAATAAAGTAAACGAAATTATATACCATAAACCAAATATATTATTTGATAACTTTACTATATGAGGCAACATAAATATAGAAAAATCACCAAATCAACATTCTTATTCTTGATCACGGATAATTTCATCCTATCTTTACAAACAAACCTCAATCATGTATTTAAGAGTAAATATTTATCAATATTTGTGGAGTTCACTGAAAAAACAATCGTTTCCACATGTATTGACAAATATCAACTTTTAAATCTGCATTGAGACAATGTCTGAACAGATAGGATCTCATTTATCCTTATCATCACAAGACCAATGTAGTACCTCTACCTTTTACTATTATATATATTTTCAGAGAACCGCCAAGAAGGCGAAGATTTATTATATTACAGAAAATAAAATGATAGAGACAGATTAAACCAAAACCTTTAAAAAAATCAAGATAAACCAAGAACACATGATCACTCAAAATTTGATTTCCGGCCCATCAAATTTTACTCCTTTTTTTCGCATCACAAGCGAACTTTACTTTATAATTTAAGTCTTCGCATCCCTCTAAATTTGTCTACCTTGATTTATATATATATATAAAACGAGACATTTTATGTACATAGACACAACCATTTATTTTGATCTTTTGCGTTTCCAGGAAATGAAATGTCATTATTGTGTCCTGTGCTCATTTCTGTATTATATGGAACATTTTTCCTTAGAAATAATGATATCAAATGCATAAGATCGAAATTAAAGGTGTCCTTTGAAGACAATTATTATTCAATTCACATGGGATTATTTCACATTTGTGGAAATCCTTGAATGCATGGGATCTGATATATGATCAAGGCAATCAAGTAAAAAAAAAAACTATGATTTTTAAATAACTCCAATATTATTTATGTATGTCGATATTTTATAGCACATCTGATATCAATATTTCAAGTTTCTGACTTTTCACGAAACAACTCAATTAACAATGTTCAGTAAATTGGTAATTATTTTACATTACTTGTCATAATGGTTTCTTTGCAATTTAACTTTTTTACTATTTCCTAAATAGTACGTAAATTACTATATTATAGCCTAATCCAGTATATTATATATCAAAATAACTTATGAGTTATGAATGTATATAAATTATAACCAATTAAGGGCTGCTCCAAAGCAGTTAAAATTTTTGACTTCTTACGCGTTTTTTTGCTTCGTGGACACTCTTTTAAGAATCCTAGGTACAATTAAGTGAAGGGATAAAAAGTTGGTGTGGCTATGATGAGTGCTTTTTTTTGTGGTCCCATAATGGGCCATTGAATACATTATTCACCTTTTAACTCTTAAAAATAAACGCATAACTATACAAATATTTTCCTAGAAATTTTTTTAATATAAAAATAGTGCTTTAAAAAAATTATTGGAATTACAAAATTTTCAAATTTTTATATCATAAACGAAGAAATTGATATTGTAATCAATTAATAATTATGCTTAAGTTCGAGTGGAATGAATCTGAATATCACCTATTTCGTTTTCCAATATGTATGTTGTTCAAACGAGAGAAAGACAAAAGTTTTTAAAATTTCAAATATGATATTATCTTTTTTACACATCTTTTCTTCGGATAAAAGAAAAATATATCAAATAATGTCTAGCACGCATTTAAGCACTTGATGTCTAATGACTTCAAATAGTCGATTAAGCGAAATTGAGAACTATGACATTCTTAATAGGAAAATTTTGAAAGGATGACGTTCTCTCCATGTTTATTTGTAAAATAACATTGTGCAACGGGTTGCATTACATAATTTTAGTAAAGTTGAGAAGTTTTTTGTTTGTTTTTGTTTTTTTATTTTATTTTTTGAATATCAGGAGGACGTGACTCTGTAAGATTTATCATGGTATTTCGAATTTCAAATCCCACTAAATTTCATTTTTTTTCCCTTCATTTCAAACACACTCTCTAAAACTAACTAAACATCTCACGTAAAGATTGACTATAAAATCACTAGAGTCTTGAAATTGCCCCCGAGATAGGTTTTTTTTTTTTTTTTTTAAAAAAAAAAATAAATATGATGGAAGGTTTATAATTGTAATTAATTTGTGTACCCTAGCGGGGAATGTGGGCTCACGCATCACACGTATGTGCACTTGCAATCATCGTAAAAGACGTGTTTGCTTCACAAAAACAAAGTCGCAATCACTCGTGCGCGCTTTCAACAATGAAATATCACACGATGCCCAAATGCGACACAGGAAGCAGCATGCTGTTCAGATATTAAATTTTTTTATATTATATATATTTTATACAAATTAATTAAATGGTTGACGCCGTTATTTGTCTCAACATTTCAGACAACACATATATATATATCTCAGCTGATACGATTAATGATCGAAGTATTTGAAAAAAAAAAAAAAAACAATCCCCAGGTGGACGGACGATCCTCCGTGCTCCTGAGTCCTGACAAGTAAGTTTTGGGAGTAGTAGCTTTCATCACAAATAATGTTTGAAGTATAGCTTATGTGGTATCAGGATTGAGTTGAACATATATATATATGTTTGGTGGTACAAGTTCGAATCCTGGTGGTACAAGTTTATCAAAAATATTTGGCGAAAATTTTTCAGATGCTCAAGTCAGTGACCACGTCAAGATATGTACTTAAAAAATTAAAGAGTTTTCAATAATTAACTAACTTAAAGTTGTATTAAACCCACGCGCAATCTCAAGTTCTCAACTCGGGGTGGAGCACCATACCAAATAGATAAATAAATGAATATATATATATATATATATATATATATATATATGTGTGTGTGTGTGTCTGTGTGTGTGTGTGTTTAAACTTTAAAATTCATGCAAAATACAAACTAATAAATAAATAATTAATGGACAGCTCTCTCAGGAGAGAGAGGAATTCAATAAATTCAATTAAAGTTTACTTGTTTTTATTTACTATTTCCACCCAATTTATTGGTTGCACTATTGAATTATTGTCCAACTTGGTAGTTTTCGAGACTATTTAATATTTGGTTGTTGATTTGGTTTTATTTTTGTAAACAATTATTTATATATATATATATATATATATGTGTGTGTGTGTGTGTGTGTAAATAAATATTAAATATATCAAGATTAAAATCTTTGAATAAGCAGTTAATGATATTTATTTAATGGAGGTAATTTGGTAATTTGAAAAAAAAACACTAAATATGAAACAATTGAACTATATAATTAAGATGGATTAAAAAATTTGACCTAAATAAGTGAAATAGAGAGAGTACTATCTTAACATTTAAATTAGTGGCTTGTTAGCTTAAGTGGTACCGAACTTCCATAACTGAGAGATGTATTGGGTTCAAGACCAAGATCATGTAAATTATCTAGTACAAGAATATCTTGGGTGTGAGATAAAATCGCATATTAGATACTTAGTTATATCAATATCTTCTCCAACAAAATTAGAGTAAATTTTCTCTGAGACGGTCTCGCGGAGTAGGCGAGTCGATCTTACTCATCATTACAATAAAAAAATAGTACTTTGAGATAAAAAAAAAATATTTTTATATTGATAAAGTCAAATAAGAAATTCGTCGCATAAAATTGATCTATAAGATAGTCTCATAGTTTTTGTGAGAAAACAAAGAACACGTTTGGTTTGAGAAGCTAAGAGGATAAAAACATTTTTTTTTTAAAAAAAACAATTTTCTTAAAAGAATAAGTCTCGTGTGAGACGGTCTCATCCGTGAGATGGGTCAACTCTACCCATATTTACAATAATACGTAATATTTTTGACATAAAAGATAATATTTTTTAATGGATAACCCAAATAAAAGATCCGTCTCACAAAAATGACCCGTAAAACTGTTTCATAGGATTTTTTGTCTTCTTAAAATTGTTGTGTTTTGTTGTTACAAAAGTCATTTTTTAAAAAAACAATTAAAAAAATTTGTTTTTTAAAAAGCTAGAATTTCTAGTCTTTTGGGGCTTTTGTTTCTAAATATTTAAAAATTTAAATAAAAGTATTTTTTTAATATTTATCCAATTGTCAAAATCGCTTTTGTTTTTTTAAAATAAAAACATTTAAAAAAGCTGAACTTATTTACGAGATTTTTTAAGCTTCCAACTTCTGTATCCAAAATGACCATAATACATACTCATGTGTGGAATACGCCTTTATTTAATGGATAGATTGGAGCTAGGGATATATTACTATCTATTTAACTAATAATCTGAACCCTATAATAAATAATTTTCATTAATTCATTTTGGAGAAGTCCAAAATGAATTTACACTAATGCTCATTTTTTTCTTTCCACATAAAAAAAGTTTGATACTTATTTGTAATTTCTTATTCTTGTCGGTAATATGAAACTTATTTCTATTTTCCTAAAATATCACTTTTTTAATCTTAGTACGCTATCGTTTGGTTCGACTGATGAGATAAATATTACATGAATAAGTAATATAATGTAATAAATAAAAAAATAAAAAATGATAGTTAATATAATATTTGATTTGATTGATAGATTATAATTTATTTAATTTGATTGATTAAATTTTATATAAAATGATAAATTACCATTTTGCCTTTTAAGAATAAATAAAATATGAATAATATTATTTATAAGGATAATAAAATAATTTACGTTGAATGATTGACTTATGTAAGATAAATGATTAATGATTTTATTAATGTAAAATAATTAATTAATTGATGGATAATAATATGATGAGAAGAACGCGATATTGGATATGATAAGTTATACATGGACTAATAATACTCGTACCAAGCGGTACTCTATGTTTATATTATAAAATTCAATTATATTTGTATCTATATTTTAAAAAAATTAGATTAGATAGTTTATTACTCGTAAAATTTTAAATATTTAATTCATCACGTCATTTTTGGAAATGATATGATAATTTAAAGTATATGCGCATTACGTGCAAGGAGTGTTAGATATGTAAGAAAAATATAAAGGCAAATTAATTTTTTTTAAGTTGAGTTACATAAGTTTTTGGTCATATAATTAATCAAAGTTTAATTTCAGTGCAATGAATTTAATTTTTAGATTTTTTTCGTATTTAATTCAATTTTGACAGATTCGGATAAAAATCGATAACTCTAGCGAAAAAATGAACTAAATGTTTTTAAAAAAACACTTTATTTTACTAACACTAACTTTTGACCAGCTAGAGGATCATGAGTTTTTATGAAATATTAGTAGCTGTGGCACGTGATTTTCACGCTCGACAATTCAATTATTTGAAAAGAAACGTAAAAAATTATAATAGAGAAAAAACAAGTGAGTTTTTTTAAAAAGTAAAGAGAATTTGTAAAAAAATGTGTTTGGATATAGTATAGATAATAGGGCAACTTGGCAATAGGTACCTAAGCCAAACAAAAGTTTGAGTTTAGTACCTAGACTTTTATTTTCCAAAATATGCCCTTGGCTTATCCAGAAGCATTATTATTTTCGAAATTATCAAGTGTAGAGTCGGATTCAGAATCTGATTAACTTGATTCATCAAGATAATAAATATTTTCATCAACTGATAAAAATTCATCTGTTTCTACTGGATAAAATCCAATAGTGTATATTTCTTCTAATAGTTTAACTTTGTTTTTCTTTTCATTTCGTTTTGGACATTTATTTGCATAATGACCTTCTTCATTGCACAACCAACATGTGCAGTTTTTTCTTTTACCTTTTGGGCAAGGTGATTTTTTATTATCAAACTTTTTATAAAATTTTATTTTATAAGGTTTTCTGAAGAAATTTTTTCTAAATTTCTTTTTTTTATAGGGAATAAATTTCCTGTTAAAAGATTTATAAGGTTTATTAAATTTATTTTGTTTTTGTCGTTTTAAATGTTTGTGTGACATGCTTGTTTTACAACCGTATTCTTTTACTGTGAATTCCATTTTGTCACAACAAAGTTTATTGTTTTGTTTGTAAGATTTGGATATTCTTTTATTTAATGTTACTTCATGACATTTCTTTGTTATAACATCTTTAATAAATTTAATAGCTCCTCCTAGTGTTTTGGCATAAGCGCTAGTTAAGAATTCATCTTTACTATTTATTGGTATATTAGGTATTTTATTAAAAATACTTAATTTATAATGTTCTTTTTTATCAGAATCTAGTAACTGATAATAGTTTGTTTCATAATCACATATAAATTCTTCTAGATAATATAAATTACATAATTTTATATTATCCAGAATAAAGATTGCTCTATTTTGTTCTATATTTTTGGCTACTAAATTAGCGTCATTATTAGAAACTCCTAAAAATTCTTGGTACAAGGCATCAACAAATAGTTCGAAATATCGATGTCCTGTCATTCCTTGTGGTAGATTACTAATTACTAGGTTTTCAGCCCAAGTTCTTACTGCTCCTACCAATGTCATTTTTATCATCTCATGAGTTAAAACTTGAATATTCTCACTTTTATCTAATAATGGTGTTAATTGAATTTGTACTGATAGTTCATTTGCCCAATGATCTATCTTTGATTTTCTTTTTTTAGCTGTTGAACAACCTAAATCTAAGATATCCTGTTTCACAAATCCTGATGTTTTTGATTCTCTAAGAATATCTCTAACATCTTTATAAGATCCTGAGTATTGGTCTCTGTTATATTTAAATTCTTCATCATCTCTTCCACCACTACCTTCTACATTTGTTCGTAGATTTAATCGTGGTCTAAAATCATCTTCAGATTCTGATTCTGAAATATTCATATCTCTGTATTGTTCTGATTCCTGATGTGAATGATATAATTTATCTGATTCCTGATGTGAATGATATAATTCTTCTGTATTTACTCCTATTTGTTCAAAATCGGATTGGTCTGTTTCACTAAACATCTCCATACTTATGTTTGCCATAACTAAGGGGATTTCTATACCATGATTCAATTTTGAATGGTGGTTCTTCTTCCATTTTCCTTTTTCCTTTATCTATTGGAAGAACTTCTTTAAGATAGTTTAATATTTCATTACTATGTATTTCTTGTTCAATTATTAATATAGTCGTTACTAAATCAATATATTCTTTGAATTTTTTCTCTAATTCTTGTATTGATAGATTGATCTTATTAATATTATTTTCTAAATCTCTTAGATCTTTTTCTAATTTTATTAAGGACGTCATTGCAATGAGGTTGACTCATTAACAATAGCTTGTTTAATTTTAAGAATATTTTGATTCATTGTTCCAATCTTGTCAAGAACATCTTCATCATTTCTAGCAAATGATAATGATCTTCTTGGTACAGACTGTTTTGTGATTTGGAGGTCATCTGAACTCCATATTTTATAGGGATTTATGTCTTCAATATTCCCGGTTGACTAATTAGATTAGTTTTTGAATTAGAAAATCCTGTTTTCTGTATTTCAGCAAACTTACTTTGATTGAATATAATATTCAAATTATATTCTTGATTTTCTTCAGATTCATCAATCTGACTGTTTTGATTTGGAATTGTTACTTCTGTCATTTTAACAGATAATAGAACTCCTTAATTTTTTTAAAGCTATTAAAAGGTTTTTTGTTGAATCTATTTGTTCTAATAGATTATGGTAATCTTCAAAACTATCAATTGAAAGTTGACAATTTTTGAGATGTTTCAAATTATTTTTACAATTTTTTATATCAAAATTTATATTTTGAGAATATAAATTAAAGATATTTGTCTTTGTATTTTCATAAATTTTTCATTTAGTAAAAATTGTTATTTTTACCATTTTGTTTTTGTTGATCGGGTTTCGATAACAAAGTTTATTCTTATGCATAACATATTTTTATGTCTTCAATTTCTTCATTCTCAGAAATTTGAATTATCATTTTCCAGTTGCTTGAAAAATGTTCTACTTTATGGTTTTTGAAATATAAGGTTTGAAGATCTTTTATTCTATTCCATAATTGATTTATTTGATGTAAATCTTTTAGTAAGATTATTTTGTCAAATAAATTTTTAATCTCAATGTCTAAAGTTAATCCAGACATTAATAATCTGTTTTAACCGCTATGATACCAGGTTGCGGAATTCTTATGAATTTCTAATTCATGTTTTACAGATCTGATTCATTTATAACAGATAAATTTTTCAGATTAATTTGGTTCCATTCATAGGTTATTATTACAAATTTTAGTTGATAAATTAATTCGAATATGGTTAAATCAGAAGTATTTAAACGATATTCATGAAATGTATCATATTCATTCAAACCAGTTTTTTATTATTAATCTTCCATTTCTTATAAAGGACGATGACATGATTAATGATCTTTAAATATTTTTGTTATTATTTTCATTGTCAATTTCATTATATATTTCTTGTATAATATGTTCACCGAATCGAACAATTATATAATTCTCAATAATGAATAATCGTTGATTTATTGTATTCATCTCATTATAGATCTGAATATATTATGGATCTGTATTTTCTAAATTTTGAATTTTATTTCTCAAATTTCGAAACTTCTTATTTAGTACGATTACTTCTTGCTTGAGAGTCATTTCAGGCATGATAAAATTTTCAAATAATTTTTAAATTAAGGGCAATAGGAGGTTCAGGAAGGTTACCTTGATTGAATGAGTCTTGGTTTTGAGCAGAGGCCAAATCCTTGCTTTTCCTTAACGATCACTTGATCAACTGGTACTTGCTCTATGGATTTTCAGGTTTACTCTAACCATGAATCTTCAATGGTTGGCTTCCAACCTTATCCTCCTTACGCCCTGCTTGTTTAGTTATTAGCCATAAGGCTTAATTTTGTTTCTGATTTTATGTTTCTTAGTTTCTGATAGTTTTCATACGTCTTGTATGAACCAGATTGTAAGAAACTTAAGAAGAGAGAGATACTCGAACTTCACTTTTTTTTACAACATAAACGTCTCCTTTTATAGGCGTGGAAAAACGCATACAAACTTTTAAAATAAAGGAAAAGGGGGACCACCCGACACTACATAATGAAAAACAACTCATTTTACATTTGAGTGGATGCCTTTCACATGTGGTGTGGTCCACGATTTCTTTTGTTTTTACATTGTGTCACTATCTGAATCACTGGCACATTCAGACCATTTCTTTATTGGTTTGTCCTCTTTGACAGCTGCTTCTTCTGTCTGAATTGGTTGGCAATGTCCACATTTGTGAGTGAAAATTATTGTTCTTAGTCTTTGACATAGTATTTTTTGAGTTTCTCTGGTCATGTCAACTCTTGCTTCGTAGATCGGAGCTTCGAATTGAGCTAACAGGGCTTGATCTTTCTTTTGGATTGTCTTCTTGTGTCCAGTGGTTAATAAAATTTTACTGGTTGCAAAATTTATTTTAACCTTTGAGTTTCCATCAATCTTTCCTGTCTTTGAGATCATGTCAATCAATGTCTTTATTCTTATCTCAGGAAGTGTTGAGATATCCATTATTGGTTTCTCTTCATTTGATCCTTCGAATAAGAACTTGTCTTTTTGTTTTCGACATTGAATGTATAACATTGGTTGATAGAATTTGTTATTATCCCAATCTGGAAGGGTTGAGTGAATACTCAATGTTAATACTGGATCGTCCTTAAAGACTGCTTTCTTGAACTGGATGATACAATTTTTTTAATTGATATGGAAATAGTTCTATTTCTTGATTGTTGGGACTGACTTCCAATCCACTTAATAATCCATTTGAAAAAAATCTTGCAACTTCATGCGCTGGAGCACCTTGCAGTGTTCTTGCTCTTGATATGCTCTGTGTGTCACAAGTTTGTAGCCAAGATCCTGCAGATGGTTTGACCATTCTCAAATAGTTTAATGTTTCAAAGAATTCAGCCATGTATTTTTCTGAAAATTTTGTTTTTTCAAAAATTGGATTTTGTGGTCGTAAATTGACCATATTTCTTTCTTTCTTTCTTTCTTTTCAAGGGCGCTTTTAAATGTCCTTTCTTCTTTTTTATTTTTCTCGATGCTGGTTGTGTCCACCAGTTCTTTTTTCTTTTCTTTTTCTTTGTCAGTGTTGGCTGTGACCACTGACTGTTTCTCATTTATCTCCATTATTTTGTCAAATGGAGTGGTTAACTTGATTGGTGTGCTTGGTGAGGATGATGACGACGAGGTTGTCATCTTTTCTTTTATCCTCTGAATTTTTCCATTTATATTCTTTTTTCTTTGTTGAAGAAACTGAATTTCTTCATTTATGTCAATCAATTGTTCTTCTAATTGATTTAATTGCTTCATCCTGCACAATAAAACATATATATAGATAAATGGTTAGAAATTTAACTTTTTATCGTGAGTAACTCGGATATTTTTATTATGCGTATCATTGCATTTATAAAATTATTTTGCAAGAATTGAACCAATCTTCATAAATGAGATTGATTGTTTTACTCATAGAGTAATTCATGTTTCTGAATATAAATCTCATTTTCATCAATTTATATTCCCCATGCTTTCTGAGGCATGTTCGAATGACTAAAAGTCATAAAATAATTCATGTTTCTGAATATAAATCACATTTCATCAATTTATATTCCCCATGCTTTCTAAGGCATGTTCGGATGACTCGTAGTCATTTTCTGGATCACTTAGGATCTCCTTTGTTATTCCGTTACTATGGATAGTATAATTTGGATGAAGTTCTCTGGTTAATGCGTCAGGTAATGAATTATCCGTTCCTTTGACATGCTGGATCTCGAACTGATAATGGTTCAATTCCAATTTCCATCTAATTAATCTTGCTGCATTTCTTCCTGCATTTCTTGATATTTTCCTTGTCTTGAAATATGTTAAATTCATATTATCCGTTCTTACTAAAAACGGTTTAGAAATAAGATAAATCTCATAAGTTCTAATTGTAAATATTGAAGATAATAATTCTTTTTCATTTGAATGATAATTTAGTTGTGCACCTTGAAAAGTTCCTGATGTATAATTACATAATTCTTTATTATTCCTGGTAGTTGTTTTAGTAAGTTCTTCTAAATTTTTTTTCTCCTGTATAAGTTTTTAAACATGCTCCTCAATATTCGTCTGATGCGTCTGTTTCAATTATTATTATATCTTTATTTGATGAAAAATATAATTCAGGAAGATTACTAATTATTTTCTTTTTAAAAGTATCTATGTAATTAGTATCTTCTTTCGACCATTTCCATTTATAGTCTTGTTTAAGTTTTACTTGTAAAGGTTTTCTTATCTCTGCAAGTTTCTTAATATAATTTTCAGAATATGTTAATAATCCTAGAAATTTTTTTAATTGATCTTTATCTTTGATTTCACTAGGAAAGTCATGAATTTTCTTGAGTATATGTTGTTGTAAACAATGTTTTTCGTTTTTTATTTGTAATCCTAGATAATTTATTTTTGTTTTAAACAATTGTGCTTTCTTTTCAGAAAGTAT
This sequence comes from Henckelia pumila, assembly GCF_033568475.1. Classification (NCBI taxonomy): domain Eukaryota; kingdom Viridiplantae; phylum Streptophyta; class Magnoliopsida; order Lamiales; family Gesneriaceae; genus Henckelia; species Henckelia pumila. The sequence goes on from NC_133121.1 coordinate 11,985,960, forward strand.
AATTCCATCTTATGACATATATCTAAAACTGTCATGAGGTCTTTATAATATTGATCCAATGTTTTTGAGTAAATTAATATATCATCTTTGTAAACACACCAAAAATCTACATAAGGTTTAAAAGATTCATCCATGTATCTTTGGAAAATACCTGGAGCTTGTTTAAGTCCGAAAGGTAATACAGTCAATTGATATTGTCCTTTTGGACAACTGAATGCTGTAAGTAATTGTGATTGTGATTCTAGCTGAATTTGCCAGAATCCTGATTTACAATCTAAACTGGAGAAATATTTCATTCCCCCTATATAAGATAGTAAATCATTCTTGTTTGGGATGTAGTATCCATCCATAATTGTTGCATTATTCATTTTTCGATAATCAATTACCATTCTTTTCTTATCAGTATCTTTTTTACTGACATAAAAAGCTGGTGAAGAGTGTGAACTCTTACTAGGGATGATTATCTTAAGTTTTAATAATTCTTGAACCTCTTTTTCAAATATTTTTACATCATCCATGTTACATCTTCTTGGTGCTTTACGAATTGTGATATTAGGGTTTTTGAGTTTTATTGAAGCAATGAATTGTTTTCTTTTTTTAATTTTGTCATGAGGATTTTCAGAACAAATATCATGAAATTTCTTCATGATTTCTTTTTCAGGATTAATCGTTAAAATATTTTCTATTTTTAGTTCTATTGGATTTGTATTTCGTTTATGAAAATTCTTTGTAAATCCTTCATTTCCTACACGAAATGCTGATCGAATTTTAGGAATGTAAATCATTGATGATCCTTTGTTTAAAGTTATGTGATCTTCAAACTGTGTAAAAGGAAGATATTCTCTTAAAAAGTTATTTCCTATTATAATGTCTATTCCTAATTCTATTTGGTATATAATGGGTATTACAAATTTTGTTTCCTCAATTTCTATTTTTAATTTTTTTGCTACTGTATCAAGCATGATTATTGATCCATCTTCTATTCGAACTTTTAATACTTTATCGTATTTTTTCCAATAATGATTTGGGAGTATGTGTTTACTTGCTAGACACATACTTGCTCATGTATCAACATAAGCATGTATATGATATGGTTTATGTTCTTTAATTTGAATTTTTATATAAATGCTATTTGGATTTTTTTTGTTTTTAGTATCCATTCTCTCTTTTTTTTGTTTTTTGTTTTTTTAGTGATTTAATAGGATAAGGGTAGAATTGGTATTTGTAAACAAAATTTTCTCTCTCAAGGGAGTAGAAAATAAGTTTTAAATGGGTAGGTATTTATAAATAAGTTGGAAAATAGTTTAGGTAGTGATTAACAATTAATCCTAGATAATATAATAATAATAATAATAATAATAATAATAATAATAATAATAATAATAATAATAATAATAATAATATAGTAATATATATCTATTACTATATATAAAGGGAGAGGACATAATAGAAATCGTTATTTGGTAAAAAAAATTTATATTTCAATAATACCCTTCTAATTTTTCACTACCCATTATCCACATTTTTTTAAAAAAACAAAAATCTCATCCAATCATGTTAATCCGCATAATCTTTTTTTCTCACAATCTCAAGGTTTAATTCAACTTACCTTAAGGATATTATCCTAATAGGAGATCTAACAACCCATGATTTTCAAGTCAATTTTATAATATTAATTATGTATATGTGTGAGATGTGGACCCTTAAATGAATGATTTGGGTATTATTCATATGGTAGAATCTCATTAACTTTACACACCTAACATCTATATTTTGATTGGTTAATCACCAAATCTATTGATGAGTTTTCAAATTATAAAACGAAAATCTTATCTTATGATGTAAATATTAAAATTTTTATTAGGTTCCGATTAATTCTTTTTTTACATAAAAAATTGCATAAAATTTCATTAAAAAACTAATTTAAAAAATAAAATATTTCAAGCACACGTATTGCGTGTGCATTGTCGCTAGTATATATATATATATATGTATGTATATATATATTTGAAAAATGAGTTTTTATATAACTAATCGTAGGATTCAAGTATGTTTTTTTTTAAAAAAATCATAATCTAACCCTTTAATAATTTTTTAAAAACCTTTTTTAAGATAAATGTTTATGTAGAATTTCGAGAATATCATATGTTTTAAAATACTATTTACAATAATAATTTCCTATTTTTGTAATTGGGAAAATAGGATAGTATTTGTTTGATTGAGAAATTGGGAGGAAGAGGACATCCAACAAATTGGACAAAATATCGGTTGTGGAGTTAAATATATGTGTGACCCCCTAACAAATTAGAAATCAAACACTTAACTGCTTTGACTCGAGATGCACCATCATCTATTCATCTTTCCTTGAGACATTTCACTACGTTTTTAGCTGTACGTAGTATGTTAATCTTACTTTTATAAGACCATATCTAAATGAAAAATAAAATATTTATTGATTATTCATTTTTGCTTTATCAAATGATTGATATTTATATCTTTATCTTTCAATCTATGAGTCAAACAGTTCCCAAAAGTATTTTAACGTATCATATATAATCATTTTATTTTACATATTTGAGTTATCCATTCATGATATTCATACTAATTAACATATGTTTTTTAACATCATAAAATATATGTTCTGATCCTAATACTAGATAATAACATGAAAAGACATGGCAATGACAATTGTCAATGTAAATTGAATGGGGATAGAGACAATAGGGTGGACGATAATTTCTAAGATTTCGTGTGTAGATTATAAATTTATTTTTACAGGTTTTTGATAAATTTATTCAGAGCAACGTGAAGCACGTATGTCTTAAAAAATTTGTTTATTGAGTTTTAAATTATTAAAGTGTTCTATAATATAAAAATACGGTCTTTCGTACGCGATACATGCATATACATAATTTTTTTGTAATTAATTTTCGTGTTAATTTAGAAATGAGTTAAATATTCAAAAATTTGATACATATAATATATAAATTTTTTTTTGTTAATGTCATAATGATACGATGAATTAAACATTCAAATGTTTAGATAAATATAAAATATTATTTAGAAATTTTATTTTAAAATTTAAAAATAGATAAGATATTATTACAAATAAATTAATTATTATACACTTCTTAACCTTAATATATTGTATGTATAAAGAAAAATAGCATGTACTATACAGTATACACATTCAATACTACTGACCATTGGTTTTTATTGCATTAGAATACATCTAACCTTTATTAAACTTATTTGGATTAGTAGGTCAACTCGAGTTATAAATGTTGAAAATATATATAAATATATATTATTATTTATTGTTGAATGTTGAAGGTTGAAAGTTGAAAATTGAGTTGTAAAATATTGAAAATTAGTGTGTGATGATGTAATTAATGATGTATTAATTTTTTACTAATCTCCAATTGAGATCTATAAATAGGTCTCTCCATTTGTGTAGAAAAACACAATTGTGAAGAGAGAAAAATTTTATAAAGTGTAGAATTTGATAAATTTTGAGTTTTTGAGTTTTTACTTTTTACCGTAAATTTTTACTTTTTCACAACACGTTATCAGCACGATCGCTCGAAGGTTCTCTATATTTTCCGACGCTCCAAAATACAAGAAGAAGTCAAAAATATTCAACAAGTAAGAATTTTTATTTTACTGTTTATATATTTTTATTGTGTATATATTAATATATAATATCATGTTATGAAAAAAATAAGTTTTTTTCAAAACTTGTTATAAATCCTGGGAGGATGTTAAGACGACATCCCACACTTCCGGTAAGGGATACGACAAGTATAAAAGCCTCTAAGGTTTTTAAACAATAACGTGATATATATTTATTATGTATATATATTAACTATATTAATATATAATTTCATGTTATTATATAAAAGGTTGTCTATGACACTGACCTTATAATAACGTGATATGATATATATTATTGTGTATTTATATACTAACCATATTTGTATAATTTCATGTTATTATATAAAAGGTTGTCTATGACACTGACCTTATAATAACGTGATATGATATATATTATTGTGTATTTATATACTAACCATATTTGTATAATCTCATGTTATTATATAAAAGGTTGTCTACGACACCGATCTTATAATAATGTGATATGATATACTATACCTGACTTTATACTAACTATATTGGTATAATTTCACAACATTATATAAAAGGCTGTCTACGACACTGACCTTATAATAATGTGATATGATATACATAATTATTTAATTATGATTATCATTATATGCATTACATGATTATCACGAATTTTTATTCAACACATACTCAATTTTTTCTTTACCCCCAACGGTCACAAACGGTAACAAAACGGCTAGTTTTTGCCCTATAAATATGTTCACTCAAACTCATTTTCAATCACACCAAATTCATTCTTTCTCTCAAAATATTTTATCCTCGGTTTTTTCGAAGATGGAGATGATGACATTTATAAGGATATTTTTCATAACGACTATGATCATCATGCTCACGGGTCCTTTACTCACCAGCGATTTTCCAACACATATTTTTTCTCTATTTATATACGCACTTGTAATTTACGTTCTTCCATTATTTTGTATTGTCATATTTATGGAAATTAACTAATAAAATGCATTGTTATTTTCTAGTACCACCATGTCGAACTTGGCGAAACTCGAATTCATTGCACTTGATATAACCGGAAAGAATTATATGCCATGGACCCTCGATGTAGAAATGCATCTCGAGTCATTGGGTCTTAACGAAACTATCAAAGAAAATAACATATCATCCTCACAAGATAAAGCAAAAGCGATGATATTTTTACGCAGACATCTTGATGAGGGGTTGAAATGTGAATATTTGACCGAAAAAGACCCAATGATTTTGTGGAAAGGGTTAAAAGAACGTTTTGAGCATATACGGGAAGTTATACTTCCGACCGCACGAGATGAATGGAATACTTTAAGATTCCAAGATTTTAAAAAGGTGAGTGATTATAATTCTGCGATGTATCGAATTGTCTCACAGCTGAAATTTTGTGGGCATAATATTACTGAGATGGAAATGCTTGAAAAGACATTTTCCACATTCCACGCATCAAATATAACTCTACAACAGCAATATAGAGTGCGTGGATTTTCAAGATACTCAGAACTCATCGCATGTTTACTCGTGGCGGAAAAGAATAATGAATTGCTCATGAGAAATCATCAGTCCAGACCTACTGGTTCAACGGCATTTCCTGAAGCAAATGTCGTAAGTAAAAATGAAAACCAAAATCAAAGATATAGACAAGATTTTGGTCGAGGTCGTGGACGAGGACGTGGGCGTGGACGTGGGCGTAGAAATGATCGCGGTCGTGGTCGAGGCCGTGGATTTGAAAATAAAAGAGATAGTTATTTCAATAACTCATCTCAAAGGAACGTCACGAACCACCCACAAAAGAGGCAGCATGATAATACGAGTGAAAATGAAAATCATCCAAAAAGAACTGAGAGTGTTTGTTATAGATGTGGCACTCCAGGACATTGGTCAAGAACTTGTCGAGCCCCTGAGCATCTGTGTAAGCTCTATAAAGATTCAATAAAGGGGAAAGAAAAAGAGACCAATTTTACTGAAAACATTGACCATGCAAGTGGTTCAATGAATTTAGATGCTGCCTACTTTTTGAATGATTTCGAAGATATTGATTAAATATACTGGTGGGAAAAGAATGTAACAATGTAATTTTTATTTTATAAAACATATTATATTTTGCATGTATTGTTTGCATGTATCTTTCTTAATTCATTTTATTGCATATTGTTTTTGAAGATCATTATGGAAAATGCTATGATCAAAGATGGAAATAATGCACTGGAAGTTTGCATACCAGATAGTGGTACAACGCACACTATCCTCAGAAATGAAAAATATTTCTTGGAATTAAAACCAACAAAAACAATGGTGAATACAATATCAGGTCCTGTAGACTTGATTGAAGGATGTGGCAAAGCACAATTTTTGTTACCTAATGGTACAAAATTTTTGATAAATAGTGCTTTATATTCACCACGATCACAAAGAAATTTGTTGAGTTTTAATGATATATATTCTCATGATTATGATACGGAAACAATAACCGAAGGAAATGAGAAATATATGTGTCTTACTACATATAAATCAGGAAAGAAATATGTAGTTGAGAAATTATCAATGCTCCCTACTGGATTGCATTATACACATATAAGTCCAATCGAATCAAATATGGTTATTGGAAATTCTTCAATACTAACAAATTGGCATGATCGATTGGGACATCCGGGTTCAATAATGATGCGAAGGATTATAGAAAATACAAGTGGTCATCCACTGAAAGACCAGAAGATCTTTCAGAATAATAAGTTTCAGTGTAAGGCATGTTCTCTGGGGAAACTTATTATAAGACCATCACCAGCTAAAATCCAAAAGGAATCACCCATATTTCTTGAACGTATTCAAGGTGATATTTGTGGGCCAATTCATCCACCATGTGGACCATTTCGATACTTTATGGTATTGATCGATGCCTCTAGCAGATGGTCACATGTATGTTTATTGTCCACTCGGAATGTGGCATTTGCAAAATTGATGGCTCAAATAATAAAATTGCGGAATCAATTTCCCGAATATACGATCAAGAAAATAAGACTTGATAATGCTGGAGAATTTACTTCCCAGACTTTTAACGACTATTGTATGTCGATGGGAATTACTGTTGAACATCCTGTAGCTCATGTTCATACACAAAATGGATTAGCTGAATCATTGATTAAACGTCCGCAGTTGATTGCTAGACCAATGATTATGAGAACGAAACTCCCTATTTCTATATGGGGACATGCAATTTTACATGCTGCTGCATTGATTCGCATCAGGCCAAGTGCATATCATAAACACTCCCCATTGCAGCTTGTATTTGGCAAAGAACCAGATATTTCTCATTTGAGAATTTTTGGATGTATGGTGTATGTGCCTATTGCACCACCTCAAAGAACAAAAATGGGACCTCAAAGAAAGAATGATATTTATATCGGCTATGATAGTCCATCAATCATTAGATATCTTGAGGCTCAGACAGGCGATGTGTTTACAGCACGGTTTGCTGATTGTCATTTTGATGAAAATAACTTCCCAATGTTAGGGGGAAAAAAGAAACACATCGAAAAAGAAATCACATGGTATGTACCATCATTATTACATTTGGATCCTAGAACTAAACAATGTGATAAAGATGTACAGCAAATTGTGCATTTGCAAAGAATAGCAAATCAAATGCCAGATGCATTTGCAGACACAAAAGGGGTAACAAAATCATATATACCTGCTGTAAATGCCCCTGCTCGAGTTGAAATTCCAAAGAAACAAAATGAAGACATTCATGATGTCATAAAACGCCTGAAGCGTGGAAGGCCAATCGGTTCAAAGGATAAAAATCCTCGGAAAATAAAATACATAGAGAAAAATGATGATCAGAAAATAGAAAATGGTGTTCCAGAAGAAACACACGATGATAAAAATATTTTGTCAGAACCACAAACTGACGAGAATCATGAAATCTCTATCAATTATATTAATACTGGAAAAATATGGAACCGAAAGAATGTACAAGATATTGATGAGATATTTTCGTACAATGTGGCATGTGACATCGTAAATGAAGATAATGAACCAAAATCTTTTGGTGAATGCAAAACTCGAAAGGATTGGTCAAAATGGAAAGATGCCATCCAGGTTGAATTAAATTCGCTAAATAAACGTAGTGTTTTTGGACCTATAGTCCTTACACCTAAAGGTGTTAAACCTGTTGGGTACAAATGGGTTTTTATTCGAAAGAGAAATGAGAAAAATGAAATAGTGAGATATAAAGCTCGACTTGTTGCACAAGGTTTTTCTCAAAGACCTGGAATTGATTATGAAGAAACATATTCTTCTGTTATGGATGCAATTACGTTTCGGTATTTGATCAGTTTAGCAGTGTCTGAAAACTTGGACATGCGTCTAATGGATGTTGTTACAGCTTATTTATACGGATCACTTGATAGTGATATATACATGAAAATCCCTGAAGGATTTAAGATGCTAGAAGCACAAAGTTCAGAACCCAGAGAATTTTATTCTGTGAAATTACAAAGATCATTGTATGGGTTAAAGCAATCCGGCCGAATGTGGTATAATCGGCTAAGTGAACACTTGATGAAAAAGGGATATGTAAATGATCCAATATGCCCTTGTGTTTTCATCAAGAAAACAACATCGGGATGCGTGATTATTGCTGTATATGTTGATGATTTAAACATCATTGGAACGAATAAAGAAATTCAAGAAGTGATGTTATACTTGAAGGAAGAATTTGAAATGAAAGACCTTGGAAAAACCAAGTATTGTCTTGGTTTACAAATTGAACAAAAAGAATGTGGAATTTTTGTTCACCAGTCTAATTATACAGAGAAGGTCCTTAAACGTTTCAATATGGATCAATCAAATCCTTTAAGTACTCCAATGGTTGTCAGATCATTGAATATAGAAAAGGATCCATTTCGTCCATGTGAAGATGATGAAGTTGTTCTTGGTCCTGAAGTACCATATCTAAGTGCCATTGGTGCCCTTATGTATCTTGCAAATTGCACTAGACCAGACATATCTTTTGCAGTAAATTTATTGGCAAGATTCAGTTCATGTCCAACGAAGAGGCACTGAAACGGAATTAAACATATATTCCGTTATTTACGAGGAACGACGGATTTGGGACTTTTGTATCCAAAAGATACAAATCAGAGAATAATTGGTTATGCTGATGCTGGATACTTATCTGATCCACATAAGGCACGTTTCCAAACCGGATATGTATTTACTCGTGGAGGCACTGCAATCTCTTGGCGATCACAGAAACAAACACTTGTTACAACTTCATCAAATCATGCCGAGATTATTGCACTACATGAAGCAAGCCGTGAATGTGTCTGGCTTAAATCAATGACTCGGCATATCCAAACTTCTTGCGGATTATCAGTGGACAAGAATCCAATCACACTGTATGAAGATAATGCCGCATGTGTTGCCCAAATGAAAGAAGGATACATCAAAAGTGACAGAACTAAACATATTCCTCCTAAATTCTTTGCATACACTCAAGAGCTGGAGAAGAATAAAGATATTGATATCTGTTACATTCAATCAAGTGAGAACTCATCCGATCTCTTCACAAAGGCACTTCCCACGGCGATATTCAGAAAACACATTTATAATATTGGGATGCGCAATCTACGAAATATGTGAAGAATCATTCATGTTGACATCAGGGGGAGTTTACGTGGCTGCACTCTTTTTTTCTTACTATGGTTTTTGTCCCAATGGGTTTTTCCTAGTAAGGTTTTTAACGAGGCAGTATACAACACGTAATGGAGATAGTCATTCTATCATGATCATCATCACAAGGGGGAGTGTTGAAAATATATATAAATATATATTATTATTTATTGTTGAATGTTGAAGGTTGAAAGTTGAAAATTGAGTTGTAAAATATTGAAAATTAGTGTGTGATGATGTAATTAATGATGTATTAATTTTTGACTAATCTCCAATTGAAATCTATAAATAGGTCTCTCCATTTGTGTAGAAAAACACAATTGTGAAGAGAGAAAAATTTTATAAAGTGTAGAATTTGATAAATTTTGAGTTTTTGAGTTTTTACTTTTTACCGTAAATTTTTACTTTTTCACAACAATAAATACAATAGAAATAATATTTTTTAATATAAAAAGCAATAACTTTTATAATTCGTGTCGATAAAAGAGATCGGTATCACAAAATAGAAGCGTGTTTTCTCACTGTAGGTTTTATAAACCCTGTTTTTATCCTCTGTGTTTGTACATGCTTCCAAAACCTTATACATTGGCAATGTTGGCATCAAACTATACTCCAAATTTGCAAAATTTCATACCAACAACAAGAAAACATTCGACTCAGAATGTCGTGATATATATATATAAAAAAAATCGGGAAAAACAATAAAAATATACACTCCCAAGAAATCTGCTAAAGAAAGAGACCCTTTCTCCATCGCTTTCTTTCTCCTTGTATTTCATGGTCCCCACCACCACGCTTCAATCCCACCTGTGCACACGCAGGTGGCAATGGCAATGGCGCATATAATACAATGCTGCTTCTTCTCCTTCCATTAACAAAAAGCTCGAGAGTTATATATATGTCTTCTCTCTCACACAGACACGCACTGTTACTTTCACTTTTTCCGACCTTTGATTCTTTTCTCCCGTCTTTCAGACTTTAATGGCTGCTTCCCACATCATTTTGCTCCCACTCTAATGAGTGTTGGTGGGTTTCCTATCTGGGGCCACTCTCTTTTTGGTCGGTTGGGAATTAGATACGCTCCCACCTAAGCAATAAAGTTCCATCTTTCTGCATTTTTCTTGGTTTGCGTTTGTGGGTATGCTTGTAAATGCTGCCAAGATTTAATCTTTTTTTCCCCTTTAGCTCTTTGTTCGTGTTCTAAAGGTGTAGTGTAAAATGTGGTTGATCTTATTGTTGTTACAGAGAAAGAGTTTGTATCTTGATTGGGAGTTTCATTTCCCAAATGGGCTTCAAATTTTATGTTAGAAGGAATCTGATGTTGTTGAATGTTGAAAGTTAAAGGGATTAGAGATTGATCATCGCTATAGCCTTTGAAGCATGCATACGCATAGGTCATTACTTGATTGTTTGATGTGATCATGTTATTCGTTATAAGATCTCCTTGAAGGCAAATCTGGATGATTTGCACATTCTAATCAAATCTTAAATTTCTGAAATGGATGAGTGATTGCAAGAAATTTCCGGTAAAATAGTTCTAATTGGAGTATGCATTTTGAATCTTAGGTAGAAACAGAAGATCCATGAAGGCAAAATCCTGTTTTCTTGACAGAAACAGAAAGATACATTAACTTGAGCTATACTCTTTTGTACATCTGTCTGCCTGTTGGATCCATTTTCAGGTAACAATTCTAATTTGAGATTTTGCCTTTTAGTTTACTTCTCAAGCACCATATGTACACAGAATCTTTGTTTTCCTTCCTGATTTAGCTCTTTTGTGTCTTTACTGTAAACTCGAGTTTTTGGGTGTAAGATATAAAAATGTGTTACATTTTCAAAATAACTGTGAACGAAATTTGAGGAATTTTTGTATGATGAGATCGTGTTGATCGGTTTCGAATTTTGCCATGATTGGAACAATTTCTTGAAGTACATGTCTTTGCTTCCAAATACTAGTTTTTTCCATGAAATGTTATGATGTGGAATGGAAGTTGATTTCTTTGGATAAGACGAAGCAGAGCATTTTTTGTTGGCTGACCTAATGAAATCAATTCATAGCATATTTACCAAATTATTCCTGAATTAAATTTAAAATTTTTATTGTCCAATTGTTTGTGAATACCGACATAGTTTGTTTTGAAAAGATTAGTAGAAGCTTCAACATTTTGTAAAACATTAAAACAGGACTTCAAGCCCTTTTTGCAGCCCTATGATGAATTTCTAGAGATGGACTCGTGTTTATCTGAATTATTTGATATTGCTTGCGAGTACCTTTTTCCTCCTTTTTTTCAACTTAATTCATCAATTGTCGATGTCGATTAATTTTCCGTCACTGTTATTTACTTGCAGCGGACGGATAATTAAATGATTGCATGATACTGAAGTGAAAACATCACTTGTTATGGCTAAGAGATCAAAGAGACGCCCGTCACGGGGTGAAAGGAATCAAGCAAGTTGTATATGGGGTTTAATTAGCATATTTAGATTCGGTCATGGCCGTTCCACCCATAGATTGCTTGGAAATAGAATGCGAGCAAGCAAGCAATGCGTTGGTAAGATTTACACCTGCAAGTGTTGCTCTTTTCCTAGAATCAAGGTTATTTTTAATCCAATACCTGTTTTATTTTAACTCAAGTCCTGTGGTTCTGCAGTTGCTCCTTCGAATACCAAAAGAATTCTATCTGGTCATGCCGAAAAATCTGAAGTAGTTTCTGTAAGTTTAGGTATCTTTTCCTAGTTAGCATATTATTTATCTGTCTGCTTATTTATTTCATGAAGAATCTCAGGATGTTGAAGAAAAGAAGATGGCAATGACTGTTGTCAAGACTAGAGTGAAGGAACTTATGGAAGAGGAAATGTTCAACGAGCAGGGCTCAACAAAGCAGTCAGATGCTTCTGATACACGTTTCGAGCAAAACGATTTGCAAAAAGGATCTCGAGTAAAAAATAATCACAGGCGAAAAAATAAAGCGTACGGTAGTTACTCAGGCAATATGGAAGTTTCCAAGTTTGATGCTGAAATTTGCTTGATGCCTGATGAATCTTGTGAATCCCATTTGCAAAAATCATCTGACATTCTTGATCTTGAAATGACTATGGAAGAGTTAGCATCCTGGATTAATCAGAGAAACACAAAGTGCACAGATCATGATTTATGTAGCAAACCTGATAGTCCAGCTGGTCAGGCTGTTGTGGTTGGAGAGAATATAGTTGCAGCAATAAAGGCACTTGTAGAACAGAGACTAAATGACCGTATAAATTTAGGGGAAGAGGGGAAATTTTGTTCAAAAGGATTGATGGATACCTTCGGTTCAAATGAGGAATTGTTCTTAAAACTGCTACATGATCCAAACTCTGTTCTGGTCCAGCACATACAAAATTTAGAAGTTGCTGGGTTTGAAAAAGGTCAAAAGCTCGGTTTGGTGACTGGAACCCATTTGTCTGAAGAAAAGCCAACCAACTTAAAAGATGATGGATTTAGTAGCCGTAAACAGTGCAACTTCTTCCGCCGAAGGACCAAATCTCTTGATAGTTTCACTTCTGAAAGAGATGAGGAATTTGTAATATCAAGGCCTGGATCTAAAAGGTTGCAAAGCCCTGATACTACTATCAGATATTCACCACATTCACCATGCAATGCTGTTAATAATGCACACAGCGAGAGAAATAGGTCTCAGTTCTCTTTCACTGAAATTAAAAGAAAGCTTAAGAATGCAATGGGAAAAGAGAGACATGGGATTTCTTGGGATGGTATTATCCAGGAATCTTGTTCTAAACAGCAAAATAGGAACAATAATGAGGATAAAGGTCAAGTGGTAGAAAATTTCGGCTGGAGCTCTCCTAGCAGGAACCATTTCTACTCTGAAAGATTTGCGAATCCATCTACCATTCTTAAGAGGGGCGAACAAGCCAGCAAATCAAGAGATAGAAGTTTGGAAGCGGTGAAGGGAACATGCCAATATCCAAATCTTGGGGAATCTAATATCTATATTGAAGCTAGGAAGCATCTTTGTGAGATGCTGAATAATGGAGATGTAAATGCAGAATCAACGAGTCGGCGGCTGCCCAAATCCTTAGGTAGGATTCTCTGTCTACCTGAATATAATAGTTCCCCTTTCTGCAGCCCGAGAGAACATGTAGATGACATCTTCATAACTGCCCAGATGAGATTATCTCCGCGTGGCGTAGTGAAAAACAATGTTAGCGGGTTAGCACAAGAAAATCATATCACTCAGGCAAGTGCGGATAGGCAAAACTATGAGAATTTGTCATATCCCTTCTTTGATAGAGTACAATCTTCCGATACAAATATCAATGTTCCCTGCCGAGAGGATCACGAAAATTCTTCAGAAGTTCAATCCTGTACAGAGCATATCACTGTTCATGAAGGTGAATTTTGTTTATACTCTAAAAGTAGTTGTAAAGTCGAGTAACTCCTCAGGTCAGTGCTGAGATTTTTTTATTCTTTGAGCCACAGTTCCTAGTTATTCTTCAAAACTTTTGGGGATTGAAGAAATGACTGAATCAAGGTCTGATGAAGCGGGTGAAATTATTAGTGTTTCTTGCAAGTTACCCAGCAATGCAACCCAAATAGATGTTCAGAATGGAGACATTCGGGAAGTTGACGGTGAAGAAAGTTCTTCCCAACGCCTGAAAGATTCTAACCAAGGATTTAAATCGGTGAAAAATCCTATTTGTTGATTCTATGCTCCCATGAATTTCATTAGTGTCTTGTTCTCCTTATCATTTTCTTAGAATGACTGCCATTTTCTTGATATTTTCAAGGATTTATTTAGAGAGGGTCAAATGCTGTCTCCTCCAGCATTACCCCTTGTGCATTCTCCAGGAACCGTGGAAAGCAAAGATTCTGAGGATGCAATTAACAATACTGATCGAGCCAGTCCCATATCTGTTCTCGAGCCATTATTCACAGATGATGATGTCAGTCCTGCAAGCAAGTCTCAACGAGGTTAGATTGGTCATAAATAGTTTGGGCTCTCTTCACTTTCTATCTTTCATCTTGATATTAACTTAATGTGGCATTCAGTCGGAAAAGATGTTGAACCTCGACAAATCCATTTCGAAGAGCAGTCTTGTGCAAGTGAACAAGGAACTTGTATGAAAATTTCGCTTGAGGGTGAAGAATCAGCATTTGAATACGTGGAAGCTGTGTTGCTTGGTTCTGGATTGAACTGGGATGAATTTCTTTTAAGATGGTTCTCTCTCATCGAAGTTCTTGATCCTTCATTGTTTGATGAAGTTGAGTTATTTTCTAGCCGACCACGGCATGATCAGAAACTTCTCTTTGATTGTTCTAATGAAGTTCTAACGAAAGTGTGTGAGACACGTTTCGAGTGCTTGACTGGGAGATCAAGTGTTTCACATAGTATTCTGCCAGTTCCTACAGGGATGGATCTGATTAACGAGGTATGGAAACAAGTCGAATGGCATGTCTTTCGGTCTCTTGTGCTTCATTCTCTGGATCAACTTGTCAAAACAGACACGGTACAATATGGAAAATGCCTGAACATCCGATCAGATATTGAGCGTACCAGTTACGAAATGGGGGAAACCATTTTTGATGAACTGGTGGAAGATACGGTTCTGACCTTCTTAAACGATACTATCATAGACGATGAGTTCATGATACTTGGATAAAAATGTAACAGTCCTCATTTGGAGAGAGCCGCATGATGTGGTGAAGCTTATGGACATACCAGTGTGGTATATTTTCTTTATTTTACGAGTTTGCAAATAAATGATCGTTTTCTTTTCCAGTTTTCCCATGAATGGGGGGATACTGCGAGTGATCTTCGGAGCGTGATATACGACTCCATATGTTTTCAGTAAATCTAACCCGATAGAAGTAAACAAGGTGGTGGTGTGGGGTGCTATAGTTTTCTGGATTTTGTGACTGTTTTAGTGAGTTTCTGCATTCATATGTTTATAGTTTTGAGTATATGTTTGGTTTTGTAATGACGTAATGAACAAGATGAGTTGTAAATTGAAAGTTATAGCACGGGGATGCTAAGTAAAATTTGTCAGAATGGAAGAAACGAGTTATTGATATTGCTTATCATCTCATAAGACTCACATTTCACTTAAAATTTATTTGCAAGAAGAAACAAGGATCGGTATTCTCTCAAGGAAATACTGAAAAAAATGGATGCAAAATGTAAAGTTTATTTGGAATTTATGTACGATGGAACCCACCTGAACTTCCTTTGTTTAAACATTGCATAGTTTAGTAAACATAAGCCTCCATTTCCTCCTATACATGTCAACAATTGTATAGTCCTGGCATTGAATGAAGGAGCTAACTACGACAAGATTTTCTCATTTACATTCACAAAACCCGTGTCCATCAAGAGGGCTCGTATGCCCTGAGTTCGAATCACATAAGGCGTGTGTGTATCATAGTCGTGCCTACTCTCATTGTTTGTTTCATGTTCCTAAGAGTTCTTGAAAATCCTACTCTTGTTTCTGCATGGTTTTATCTACAAAAAGAACATCATCAATCCAGGCAACAATGTTGAATGCCAAACTTTCCAACACTCTGGAGTAGCTCTCCAGAATCGCTTGTCCTACATCCTGCATTTCACGAACCAAATCAATATTTTCTGTCTCCAAATGAATATCTAAGACATTTGATTAACGAATTTGGACAAGAGACTCACCGTGTTGTACTGGATTTTACACATATCCAGTGTTGTTTGTGAAAGTTTTGGGTATCTGAGTTTCAGACATAACAATAAGGTATCGGCTCTGTCTGCCAAGAGATGATTCTTGTCACTTCGATCTAAGTCAGACACTAGGTCCTTAACCATGGCCCATGATGATTTCGAGTGAGCCATGCACATTTTACGACGCCACGTGTGCATGGAGGCCTCGATCTTGTCTGCCAGTTCAAGGGCTTCGTGTTCTGAACTTAGGTTGAGTGAGTCAAGAAGATGATCAGCTGAGAATTTGGCAGCATTGTACATGTATTTGTAGATTGCATCTCCTACACTTGCTTTTCCACTCTACAGTAACACATAACCAAATCATAAGGTAAGATTTACGACATTCTAGGTGACAAAAAGATTTAACATTTAGAATGGAGTTAAGTACCTTAGGAAGAGAGGCCATGTACGATTCTGGAATCTGCATTTCAGCAAGAATGCCACTGTTTATAGCCATTGCAGCCTTGTGGATTTGGTTGGCAACGTCGCGTTTTTGTCGTAAATGCTTCTTTGATTCCTCAGAGAGCCCATCTGTGGGTATACATGGAACAGGCAACCACCACTTCTCCTCTTCTTTGTGTACAGGTTTCTGAGGTTGAATTATTCTCCTAAACGACCCCGAATGTGTTGAATTCCCCGATATGCTACCTTGTTCGGCATACCAAAACTCAGTCTCCTTAAAGCTCTCCAATATGTCCTGTTCAATACATTAGTTTCATCCTCAGTTTCACCTCCGAACATTATTGCTCAAATCGATGGAAAGTTCAAGACAGATGGTGAGAATAGTAAAACTTTTTCTAGAATACTTGACTTCAGAGTTCGCACTAATTGCTTTTTTATTGCTATTTTAGGATATGAAACCGCGTTTTAAGACATCCCAAAGGGAAATGACAGCGTATAGTTTCTAATTCCGAATATTTACCAGTAGCATTGCATCAAGTTTCTTCAAGGCAGGAAGGTTGATGTAAATGTCAGGTCTTGGCCTACTTGTCATCACCTGCAAGTAAATTCTTCCTTCGTCATTACATTAAAACGCAGTCGTCCCTCTCAATGAAGAAAGTACGTCGTTGCAAAAAATTAAATAAATTTCATGGATCCAATGGTGTGAAAATGGCCTAAAATAGACTCACCTCTAAAGTAGTCCCATCTTTCAAACTATGCAAAGTTGGACTCAATTCCACCATGTAATCACATACAGATAGCAGACAATTTATTTCTCTTTTCCACATCATCTTCCTGTCAAGATTCAAAGGCTCTAATCTCTGATGCTGACCAAATATTGAAGCTGCATCACATAAAACTATAATTAGATACAGCCCACAGAACAAAGAAACAAAATTCGAAAATACAAAACCCGTGTTGGATTAAACTCCCCGTAGAGTTTCGTTTGAATCTTACCATAGAGATTTGTGATGGCATTTGAGATTGTTATAGCAGTGGGCACCCCTTTGCCACTTCCAGACATATCCTCTCCTAATAATATCTTTGAAAATCTCTCCTTCATCAATTCCAACTCTATAAAATAGATTCTGGTTACCACTTCTTGATAGATTTCATGCGTTACTTGATCAAAATCAACGAAAAAAATCTCACCTAAATCGAGTATCTCCTCATCCATTCCTTGGGTGTGCTGCTTCATGCATAATCTTGAAAGTGCAGCTCTAGCTGGAGACTTGAGGCCCTGCCAGCTGAATGGAGAGGCTGTATCAGGACAGGTGATGTCGTCCGTGTGCCCCGAAAACGCCGAGGTCTCGGAATTAGTCCTGCAGTAGGCGAAAGAGTCGCCACTCGAAGCCGAGTAACTCGTGGTTTCTGTGAATGATTGACCAGAAGAAAGTGAAGGGCGATATCCCAAATCATTGCTTTCATCAGAATTCAATGCGCTTCTGTCCATTTTCTTGATTTTTCAATATGCGGGCTTGTGATTTTAATGTGTTGGGAACCAAATTCTGCAACGGAAAAATTTTCTACTTCTATCAAGAAATCACTTAAATATCATCATGCCATACGAGATACGAGATTCTTGAAACAAAGAAGGCAGAATCCGCAGAGAAAACTTGTATATATCTTCTTCTTTTTTTTTTTTTCCAAGAAATCACTTGAATAAACTACAACAGAAAAGGGGTATGAATCTGAAAATCTTGTATTCTAAATTTGAATGCGGGGAACTAGCCGGGAACTGCCAGAAATTATTGAAAAAGATAAAGCAAATATTCGATAATTGAAGATCTTTATCCAGAAAAAGAGCTACTGTCATTGTTTATATCAGAACTTTGGGTTTTTGTAATAAAAAAAAAAATCTTGATAAAAAATGTATCTTTTATCCCTTTTGATTAGAGCAGATAGAGTTTGAATTTCAAAGAGTTGGGAAGTTTGAAATTGAAACGGTTCCCTCTATAATACCTGCAAAAACTTTACCTTACAGAAAGCAAATTTTGTTCATGCGCCATGCGAATACCATGTGGTCAGAAATCTTGAACCACAAGCCATAGTTGCTAAAGATGGCGAAGTTTCATTCTGAGAGGAAATTAAAGCCAAACATCAACTTTAAATTTGATCAAATGTGGAAAAAGTTTGAGATTTCTTTGTGAAAAAAATCAATAAATAGTAGTAAATTGGATTGCGTGATGAGTGCCTTTCTAATATTTTTTTTAATACAGAAATATGTATTTAAGTTTAGTTTAGTTTTAAATAGATTTTTTCCCCTTTTGGTACTGATGATGTATTTTAGGTCTATTTTTGTGTTTTTAATATTTAGTTATTCACTATCTGTTTTTATTTTTTCTAAAATGGTTGATTCCGAAGGGACCCCCTTCCATATGAGTCAGAGGCTCATTGGCTCATGCGGTGGGTAAATCGAGAGATGTGCACGAGCGACAGGGGCCTGAAGGAGGGAGCACATGACCCAATCCCCAGGGCATATCCCCACAATATTTCAGCAGGGAATATGTTCCACACGAGGATCGAACCCGCAACGCTGGAGAATTTCTTCTCATGTCATCTCAGGCCTTACCAACTCGCCTATGCCCCTGTGGGCACTATCTGTTTTTATTTTAGGGGCTTCGGGTGGTTTCTTTAGTTTGATGAGGAATAAAATAACACAAATTTTCAGGAGATAGTCTTGCTTTTCAATTTTATGAAATATATTTCGTATTTGATCAAACTCATGAAAAAATATTATTTTTCATCATATACATAGATTGGATCAATCTGTCTTACATGTATAAATCTGTAAAAAAAAAAAAAAAAAAAAGTCAAATTTTTTTTTGAAGACGACGATTTCGTAATAATAATCAGCAAGAACATAAGTCTTGATAATATGGTATAGTGGTAAAACATTTTGAGTAACTTGTGGCTCAGGAGTTCAAGTTCCAATGGGTGATATAAACTAAACAACAATCAACTCGTATTTATGCTATAGATAGTAGTCAGTAGATCTCTATCTCTGGTGAGATGAACTGACCTTGTTTATATTTAAATTGAAAAATAATATTTTTGACATAAAAAATAATATGTTTTCATGAGTCGAATTGGATATGAGATTTATATCATACAAAATTAACTCGTAAGTCGGCTTGAAAAAAAATTTTGTTTACATTTAAACTATAAAGACATTCGGATTATTTGGGGGCGAATCGAGGTAAGATCATCCCCAGATTGGTCGAAGTCCAAGTAGCTGGGTTGAAAAAACATTTATAATTAAAGTTAGGAACTTTGGAATATAAAAATTTGGATGATAAGGGTAGTTATGTTAGTAAATAATGACGAAATAGTTATTCATTTTATTAGGTGTCATACAAAATTTTTAATTAGCATAATATGGCATGGAGTTGGCAATTATTAGTTTCTTTTAAAATTGTTGTTTGGTTTCAAATTTATTAAATTCATTGTTTACTATTTTAAATTTCGCCACAAAATATTATCTTAAACCGATGATAAAAAACAATTTCAAATCTTTCTTCTGAAACTTCAGTGGGTTTTAAGGTGTGAAACAATATAAAAAATGTACATAATGTCACCAATTATTTATAAGGGGTGCAAACGAACCGAACCTGCTCGTGAACTTTACGAACCCGCTCGATAAATATTTGATTCGTATTCGATCTTATCGAACTCGAGCCGAATTCGAACATGTTCGAACTTTTTTTCGAGCTGAGCTCGAGCCGAAATTACTCTGTTCGATAGTTCGCGAATAGTTTGCGGGCCTTAATATTTAATTAATATAATATAATTATATAATAATATATATACATTTCGAGCTTTCGAACCATAATATCCGAATAGTTCACGAATAGGTTCGAATATTTCGAACCGAACTCGAACTTCATTTCGAGCCGAACTCGAGCCAAAATATTTGAAATTATCGAAATTCGAATCGAGCTCGAACTCGAATATACTCTTATCGAGCCGAATTCGAACCTTAAAATTTTATCATTATTCGGCTCGATTCGGTTCGTTTGCACCCCTAATTTTTTTCAACCGACTTGAAAATTAGTATATATAAACTTTAAATTAATAATTTTATTGTATTTTAATATTATTGTTTTAGTCTTTGGTCTTTTGATGGACGTGCACACCATTATGTGTTACGAATGAATATCAGAACGTGCGATGGAGTGGGAATTTTAAAATTTTTGGTCAATGGGCAAAATATGCACGACTCATTCATTATTTATGAATAATATTGTTCAAAATAAATATTTTATCTATTGTTTTTTCAATATTTTTTGAGTAACACATACAAAATATTGCAATATAACTTAGTACATTGTTGTGATCATTTTTTTTTAAACCGTTCTCCTGACAAAGAAAGTCAAAAATAAATATATAAAAACTCATAATTGGCATGGACTTTTGTATATTTTCACTAATTTATGTATATATTCAACTTGGACCAAATTCGACAATCTTTTTGACCTCTCCGGGAAAAAAAAAAAGAGTATTAATCCTTTTAACGCTCATTGATGTACAACCAGAGGAAGATTTGGGTCCAAATGACATAGTAGTAGTGACGAAAATACAATATACTTTGAAATCTGATTGTTTCTTATCAATTCAACATATGCGAAAATCGACAGATATAGTGATACATCTTTTAACCAATAAAGCGATTTTTATCTTCTTCAAGCTTATAATGGATTAATTTTGATTTTCCTTGTTGGTTTCAAAACATTGTAACTAAAGATATTGTGCGAGTTCAAAAATATTAATTTCCTAACACGATATTAATATCTTTTAGAATAATTCTCTTCGGGCTCACGGATCTATATCCGTGAGATAGATCGGGTCACTCTATATTTATCATGAAAAATAATTCTTTTACATATAAAGTAATATTGTTCCTGACTTAATATATGGTCGAAATTGTTATAAGTAACAAATATACAAAGCTTGAGCATTTGTAGAATGAGTTGAGACTTGAGATTCATTATAACCTAATCGGTGGTCTGCTAAAACCTCAAAATAACTTTGTCAGTATAACAGAGTTAACAAGATTATAACATGAGTGAAAATGATGAAACCTTAAACTCCAACACAAACTCGTGACAAAAGAAGATTTGAATTCAAACTTTATTTCAAAAATAACTGTGCTTTGTGCATTTAAATACAACATGCCAACCGGCATCAGAGTATTTGGCATCTAAACAGTGTTTACTTTGTCAGCAAGAGATCGCAAAATGCATCCCAAACCAGCTCTCTCCGTCAGTTTTTCGTGAATTCGTAAGCATTGATCGCAGGTGGGTCGATCTCCAGTAGACAAACCTCGATATAAGTATCTACAAAAAATATTGCAGGCTTCTGTCATATCACAACCAAAAAATAATGGTATATAGCAACTAAAAACAACGGCAACAATTGCACATTATGGAAATGTAATATCAAGAATTTATCAATATCATCTGCCTCGAAGTCAAGAACACCGTTCACGTGTATATTGATTGGAAGGAGGGGAAAACTAGCACTACCATGATTTGATATTACAACATACACCTGCCCTTCGATGGTGTTTTGGACCTCTACTTACATCCTGTAAATGTACGGGCAATAAAATCGTAGTTCCTCAGTTGCAAAAATCAATTGTACATATCAGTTTTCACGACTTCAGTGAGTAACAGTGAATTTCAGCCTTTCAGTTATCAACTCTTAAATGAGTATTGACTCTTTCTAAGAATATTTTTCATTCTGATCTATTTATATATTAGCAGTGGTTTTCAGGCACGTAACAAACGAACAAGTATTGTTTATACCAATCAAATACAAAAGATTTGGAGAGAGAAAACCTCGAAACTCTTTACATGATAAATCCTGATAGCGCTTCAGTATGGATATAATTAAAACTTTATTCATCAGTTTCATTAATTTATCAGGCCAAAGAAAGGTAGAAGACAAATATAAAATCATCAAGATATAAGGAGTTAAGAATATAAAGTCATCCAGCATTTTGACTTGGCGTTTCAGTTTTACACAGATTTTATAGATTTTTAGGCCTTTTGATTTTCGTGATGCATTTCCAACCCTAGGTGATGCCAAAGTATAACATATTTGTAATCAACAAAGACCAGATTACAGTCATCGGAAATTTTCCATTGGGAAAATTTCAGATGTAAAGAACATATCCCCTTCACCCTAAAAATTTAGCTGAATGTCAGGATATTTAAAATGATCACAATTACAGATTTGTGATTTAATTTGGGTCATCTACTTTCTTACACAATTACTAAAATGGCAAATGACACATGGCCACAAAACTTGTTACAGCAGCAGCTAGCATGAGCCATGAATTCATCGTCTGTTCACCACAAAAGTTAGGACTCCTGGCTCACTGTCGCATTGTCTCTCTGCTACAAATTAAATGTTTTTAAATTGTCATGGCAACTACCACAAATTTATTCAAGTATCCTCCCAGTTAAGTTTGCTATCGAGATTAAGAAATTCTAATTAAAAAAAGTACCATGATTTTTAGCTAAAGAGAGTTACTTTTTCCAATAAGACTTGGACAATTGCTGAGTGCTACCAATGCTGCAGTATCAATTTTTTACACTTCCAAAGAACAACAAAATCATACATCATCGCATACTCTCCAAGTATAAGGTCTTCTTCTGTTTCAGTATGAACCAAACAGCCCACAAATCCTTAAGATAAAAGTATTCCCAGGCACATCTACGCTTGCAGTAAATCAGAACATTTTCAGAAACTGTCTTTTTCAAAGAGAAATGGAATAGTTCCTACAACAGCAACCCAGAAATTTAAAGCGAAAATGTTACCAATTCATCATATCATCCGTCATCGTAAAATCACCAGGGGAAAAAAAAAATAATACGGTCACAAAGCAAAAATGCCTGTCAAAAACAATGTACAGAAAAGGGAGGGTGACTTACTTCATTAGAATGTCATAGTACTCAGGATCAAGAGAAGAGAACAAGCTATCCACATCTTTTATTGCCATTATCGCCCTATGCACGACTATCCAATTCGCGGACTAGAAAAATTAACACGAAAAAAAAAAAGAATCAGTATCAATTGCCCCCCGAATTACACAAGATCAACAACTACGATCCAATAAATCAAATGTGATAATTTCAGCTAATCTATAGCTATCTTCGATTATTAAATGAAACCAGATATGCACTAACTGAAATCACAGTCGAATATACATCTACGTAAGAATATCAAATCAAATCATATAAAATCACATAAAATCACTTATGCCAAAAAAATCACAGAATCTATAAATTCACATCTACTGCATAAGAATCTTAAATCACATAAGATGAACAACAGCAAAACCAATTTGTAACAAAATCAAATCTACACGAGCTTATAAAAGGAATTCATTGAAGTATATAACCTTACAACGCTCGTCCTTAGTCTTGGGAGGAGACCCTTCGAGAGCTGTCTTTAGAGCTTCCACTGGTTTGTACCTATAATCCCAGCAAACACAAAATAAAATTAAACCGAAAAATCGAAGAATCTGTAAGAAAGTAGGTAGAATCAGAAACTACTGTTTGAGTAAGCTCTCGATTTTGCGAGACTTGTGCTCGATTCTGGTGATGATGGCTTCCGCATTATCTGCTTCCACAAATTCCGCCATTTCTCTGTTCGTGATCAACAAAACAGAGCGAATGAAGAGCAAAACATTTTCTCAAAAAAAAAAAAAAAGAAAGAAGAGCAAAACATATTTCTCAACTGTTAATTAATTAAAATCAAACAAGAGAGTAATCAATTTCCTATTTCAATGAAATTTTTATTGGCAAAATAAAATATGTAAGTGTTGTGAAAAGTAAAATTTATAAAAATTAAAAACTCAAAATATTTTCAAACTTCACACTTTAAATTTATTCTTTCAAATTGTGTTTTTCTACACAAATGGAGAGACCTATTTATAGATCTCAATGGGAGATTAGTTTAAAAATTAAATCATCATCATCTACATCATCACACATTAATTTTCAAAATAATACAACTCAATTTTCAACAATTCTAGTATAATATAATATATTTTCAACACTCCCCCTTGTGATGATGTTCGTCATATGATGATTGTCTTTATTACGTGTTTTATGATGCCTCGTTAAAAACCTTACTAAGAAAAACTCAGTGAGATAAAAACCATAGCAAGAAAAAAAGAGTGCAGCCACGTAAACTCCCCCTCATGTTAATATGAGTGATTCTTCACATATTCCGTAGATTGCGCATCCCAATGTTGTATATATATTTTCTGAATATCGTCGTTGGAAGTGCCTTTATGAAGAGATCTGATGAGTTCTCACTTGATTGAATGTAACAGATATCAATATCTTTATTCTTCTCAAGCTCTTGAGTGTAGGCAAAGAACTTTGAGGGGATATGTTTGGTTTTGTCACTTTTGATGTATCCTTCTTTCATTTGAGAAATACATGCAGCATTGTCTTCATACAACGTCACAGGCTTCTTGTCTACTGATAATCCACAAGAAGTTTGGATATGTTGTGTCATTGATTTTAACCACACACATTCACGACTTGCTTCATGTAATGCAATAATCTCGGCGTGATTTGATGAAGTTGTTACGAGTGTTTGTTTCTGTGAACGCCAAGAAATTGCGGTGCCTCCACGAGTAAATTCATATCCGGTTTGGAAACGTGCCTTATGTGGATCAGATAAATATCCAGCATCAGCATAACCAATGATACTTTGATTGATGTCTTTTGAGTACAAAAGTCCCAAATCTGTCGTTCCTCGTAGATAACGGAATATATGTTTAATTTCGTTCCAGTGTCTCTTTGTTGGATATGAACTGAATCTTGCCAATAAATTTACAGCAAAAGATAAATCAGGTCTAGTGCAATTTGCAAGATACATAAGGGCACCAATGGCACTTAGATATGGTACTTCTGGACCAAGAATAACTTCATCATCCTCACATGGATGGAATGGATCTTTTTCTATGTTTAATGATCTTACAACCATTGGAGTACTTAATGGATTTAATTTATCCATATTAAAACGTTTAAGGATCTTTTCTGTATAATTTGCCTGGTGAACAAAAATTCCACATTTTTTTTGTTCGATTTGCAAACCCAGACAGTACTTGGTTTTTTCAAGATCCTTCATTTCGAATTCTTCCTTCAAGTACATCATAACCTCTTGAATTTCTTTATCCGTTCCAATGATGTTTAAATCATCAACATATACAGCAATAATTATATATCCGGATGTTGTTTTCTTGATGAAAACACAAGGGCATATTGGATCATTTACATATCTCTTTTTCATCAAGTGCTCACTTAGCCGATTATACCACATTCGGCCGAATTGCTTCAACCCATATAATGATCTTTGCAATTTTACAGAATAAAATTCTCTGGGTTTTGAACTTTGTGCCTCAGACATCTTAAATCCTTCAGGGATCTTCATGTATATATCACTATCAAGTGATCCGTATAAGTAAGCCGTAACAACATCCATCAGACACATTTCAAAATTTTCAGACACTGCCAAACTAATCAAATATCGAAACGTAATTGCATCCATAACAGGAGAATACGTTTCTTCATAATCAATTCCAGGCCTTTGAGAAAAACCTTGTACAACAAGTCTAGTTTTATATCTTACTATTTCATTTTTCTTATTTCGCTTTCGAATAAAAACCCATTTGTATCCAACAGGTTTTACACCTTCAGGTGTGAGGACTATAGGTCCAAAAATATTACGTTTATTCAGCGAATCCAATTCAACCTGGATGACATCTTTCCATTTGGCCCAATCATGACGAGTTTTACATTCACCAAAAGATTTTGGTTCATGATCCTCATTTTCATTTATGATGTCACAAGCCACATTATAAGAAAATATCTCATCAATATCTTCTA
This sequence comes from Henckelia pumila, assembly GCF_033568475.1. Taxonomy (NCBI): domain Eukaryota; kingdom Viridiplantae; phylum Streptophyta; class Magnoliopsida; order Lamiales; family Gesneriaceae; genus Henckelia; species Henckelia pumila. The sequence goes on from NC_133121.1 coordinate 12,012,370, forward strand.
TGTCTTTTCGATTCCATATTTTTCCAGTATTAATATAATTGATAGAGATTTCACGATTCTCGTCAGTTTGTGGTTCTGACAGAACATTTTCATCATCAGGTGTTTCTTCTGGAACACCATTTTCTATTTTATGATCATCGTGCTTCTCTATGCCTTTTCTTTTTCGAGGATTTTTATCCTTGGAACCGACTGGCCTTCCACGCTTCAGGCGTTTAATGACATCATGAGTGTCTTCAATCTGTTTCTTTGGAATTTCAATTCGAGCTGGGGCATTTACAGCATGTATATATGATTTTGTCACCCCTTTTGTGTCTGCAAATGCATCTGGCATTTGATTTGCTATTCTTTGCAAATGTACAATTTGCTGTACATATTTTTCACATTGTTTGGTCCTTAGATCCAAATGTAACAATAATGGTACATACCATGTGATTTTTTTTTCGATATGTTTCTTTTCTTTCCCTAACACTGGGAATATTTCTTCATTAAATGACAATCAGCAAAGCGTGCTGTAAACACATCGCCTGTCTGAGGCTCAAGATATCGAATGATTGATGGACTATCATAACCGATATAAATACCGATTTTTCTTTGAGGACCCATTTTTGATCGTTGAGGTGGTGCAATAGGCACATACACCATACATCCAAAAATTCTTAGATGAGAGATACTTGGTTCTTTACCAAATGCAAGTTGCAATTGGGAGAATTTATGATATGCACTTGGTCTGATGCGAATTAATGCCGCAGCATGTAAAATTGCATGTCCCCATATAGAAATAGGGAGTTTTGTTTTCATAATCATTGGTTTAGCAATCAGTTGTAGACGTTTAATCAATGATTCAGCTAATCTATTTTGCGTATGAACATGAGCTACAGGATGTTCAATAGTGATTTCCATTGACATACAATAATCATTGAAAGTCTGGGATGTAAATTCTCCAGCATTATCAAGTATTATTTTTTTGATTGTATAATCGGGAAATTGATTTCGCAATTTTATTATTTGAGCCATCAATCTTGAAAATGCCACATTCCGAGTTGACAATAAGCATACATGTGACCATCTGCTAGAGGCATCGATCAATACCATAAAGTATCGAAATGGTCCACATGGTGGATGAATTGGCCCACAAATATCACCCTGAATACGTTCAAGAAATATGGGTGATTCAGTTTGGATTTTAGCTGGTGATGGTCTTATAATAATTTTTCCAAGTGAACATGCTTTACATTGAAACTTATTATTCTGAAAGATCTTCTGGTATTTTAGTGGATGACCCTGTGTATTTTCAATAATTCTTCGCATCATTGTTGAACCAGGATGTCCCAATCGATAATGCCAATTTGTTAATATTGATGAATTATCCATCACCATATTTGATTCAATTGGACTTATATGTGTATAATGCAATCCAGTAGGGAGCATTGGTAGTTTCTCAACTACAAATTTCTTTCCTGACTTATATGTGGTAAGACACATATATTTCTGATTTCCATCAGTCATTGTCTCAGTATCATACCCATGAGAATATATGTCATTAAAACTCAACAAATTTCTTTTCGATCGTGGTGAATATAAAGCATCATTTATCAAAAATTTTGTACCATTAGGTAACAAAAATTTCGCTTTACCAAAACCTTCAATCAAGTCTACAGGACCTGATATTGTATTCACCATTGTTTTTGTTGGTTTTAGTTCCAAGAAATATCTTTCATCTCGCAGAATAGTATGCGTTGTACCACTATCCGGTATGCAAATTTTCATGATATTATTTCCATGTTTTCTCATAGCATTTTCCATATCAAACTTCACAAAAATGTAATAAAGAAAAATTAAGTACAATACAAATGTAAAATATAACATGCTTTATAATACAAAAATGCATGAAAAATACAAATTTGTTACAATCTAGTCCCACCAATCTTTTAATCAATGTCTTCGAAATCATTCAAAAAATCTGCAGCACTGAAACTAATTGAACCAATTAAATGGTCACTATTTTCAACAAAATTGGTCTCTTTTCCTTTCCCCTTTATCGATTCTTTATAGAGCTTACAAAGGTGCTCGGGGGCTCGACAAGTTCGTGACCAATGTCTCGGAGTGCCACATCTATAACAAACACTCTCGGTTCTTTTTGAGTGATTTTCATTTCCACTCATGTTTTCATGCTGCCTTTTTAGTGGGTGGTGCGTGACGCTCTTTTAAGATGAGTTACTGAAATAACTATCTCGATTATTTTCATATCCACGACCACGTCCACGACCACGGTCATTTCTACGTCCACGCCCACGTCCTCGACCTCGTCCACGACCAAAATCTGGTCTATTCCTTTGATTTTGGTTTTCATTTTTCATTACGACATTTGCTTCAGGAAATGCCGTTGATCCAGTGGGTCGGGATTGATGATTTCTTACTAACAATTCGTTGTTCTTTTCCGCCACAAGAAGACATGCGATTAGTTCGGAATATCTCAAAAATCCACGCACTCTATATTGTTGTTGTAGAGTTATATTCGATGCGTGAAAAGTGGAAAATATTTTCTCAAGCATTTCCATCTCTGTGACTTCAAGTCCACAGAATTTTAATTGCGAGACTATTCGATACATCGCAGAATTATAATCACTGACTTTTTTAAAGTTTTGGAATCTCAACGTATTCCATTCATCACGGGCAGTCGGGAGTATCACTTCCCTTATATGCTCAAATCTTTCTTTCAGCCCTTTCCATAAAGTCATTGGGTCTTTTTTTGTGAGATACTCACATTTCAACCCTTCATCAAGATGTCGGCGCAAGAAAATCATAGTTTTTGCTTTATCTTGTGAGGTTGATATATTATTTTTTTTAATGCTTTCACTTAGACCCAATGACTCAAGATGCATCTCAACATCAAGAGTCCATGACATATAATTTTTTTCAGTGATATCGAGTGCAACGAATTCAAGCTTTGCCAAGTTTGACATGGTGGTATTGTTGAATATTTTTGACTTTTTCTTGTATTTTAGATCGTCGGAAAATATAGAGAATCTTCGAGCGATCGTGCTGATAACGTGTTGTGAAAAGTAAAATTTATAAAACTCAAAAACTCAAAATATTCTCAAACTCCACACTTTAAATTTATTCTCTCAAATTGTGTTTTTCTACACAAATGGAGAGACCTATTTATAGATCTCAATGGGAGATTAGTCCAAAAATTAAATCATCATCATCTACATCATCACACACTAATTTTTAAAATAATACAACTCAATTTTCAACAACTTTAATATAATATAATATATTTTCAACAGTAACAAATTTAATTTAAATTATACACCAATTTTTTAATATAGTTTTCTAGTCAAAGTAAATTATCACGCCTCTTTGTAATTTATGATCCAAATAAAAATATAGATTGATTATGGTATGTATTTTGGATGATTAACACTTCTGTGAGATGGTATCATTTGTGAGATGGATCAACTCTATCGATATTTATAATAATAAATAATATTTTTGGCATAAAATATAATACTTTTTAATTGATAATTCATATAAGAGATTAGTCTAAAAATGCTTTTAATTTTTTTTATGTCAATCACATTAGATCAATCATGATTGTAAGTAAAATACTTTATATAAAGTCCTAATAACTGGTTCGTCAAAAAAGCATCGGTGTGTACTTTAAGAGATCAGTAAGAAATTGTTAAGAATCGATTTAAAGTTCGATTTTAGAATTGGAGTTCTAATTTGAGCTCGACTCCAAATATTTGAGCATATTTGTAAAGTATTACCGTAAAAAAAATGCTTGAAAGATTTTTAACATATTGATTTAATATGTAATAGATTTGTATTTGAATTTCTAATTAATTTTGCTACGGTTTGCAAAGAACCCTCGCAAATTTTGCTACGATTTTTATAACGGTAGGAATTGTTGCGTTTTTTCTTGTAGTATACAAGGGTAAATAGTCAATATATTTATCTAAGTGGACATGTTTACGTTTTTGGTTTTCTAACTTGTCAAATTTGTTTTTTAGTCACACAATTTTTCTTTTTGTTGATTGTTAGTTTTATTTTAACAAAACAATAACATGACATTGAAAAATACTGATATGACATTAAAAATTTGATGATTTGTTAGAAGTCATGTCATCGATCCAACAAAATAGGATTAAAAACCTACAAAAAGAAAAGTAACGTGACCAATACTCACATTTGACTAGTTAGATGATGGGGAAAAAAACACTATAACTTAATTCACTATTTCCCCAAAAATTAATAATGAAACAAATAAAACTAAAATCAAGTTGAACCATTAACACGTACAATTTTCGATTGTCGCGTACATTAATTAGCTCATACTAGCTATTTTATAACATTACAAATTAAGATGCAAACCTTGTGAGGCAATGTTTTTTTAACCCTCTGTAAATTTTAATTTTTTTAAAAAATATATCATTAATGATTTTCTCAGTTATTCTTGCGCTTAAAAAAATATCATTAATGATTTTCTCAGTTATTCTTGCGCTTGTCGATAAAAATTTTATTTCTATAAGAAAATATATTCTTCCACCATTGCAATTTCCAAAAACTACTTGTTATTGTTCTGCATATTGATTTCCCATCATCATTCTCCTCTTGCATGGTTTCTCGTCTTTTCATTTGCAAAGCAATCTACAAAACAATAATAATTATTATTATTAATCAAAATGATTAATCCAAATTAAGTGTTATAAGAGTATCATAATATATATTTTATAAACCAAATCGAACATGTCTCGTGAAAGTCACTAACATTTGGGATAAACTTCAATCCTAGAGTCATTTGGCCATTGTATGTGTCATCCTCAAGCACCACATTGAATGGAGATGGATTCAATTCAACCAACGCTTTGTAATTTCCTTCCAAAAATACTCCTTTGAGGAAAATTCTAATTATTGGATAGAAAAATTATGTTAGAAATATATATATGATTATTATTAAATTTTAGTGATTTTTTTAATTATATATACATGAAAATACGATTGGTAAAATTAATTCTTACATCGTTTGACCAACAAATGCACCTTTGGTAAAATAATCCTCGCCCACAATTTTCAGTTTGAGGTAACCGTGAGTTTCCAGCTCCGATCGTGACAATTCGAACGTAAACTTTTCATTCCAGTAGATTTCGTCATGATTTACTGCGAAAGACGACGTTCAAAATCAAAATATTATTGTCGTAATTAGCTTGCGTCCGATTAAAAAAATAATCAGAATTATGTTCGATGATCTAGAACAAACCTGTTGCACTCTTGCTTCTACGTATTTGGCCACAACATTCAATATTGACATGGTAAGCTGGAGTCCCTGCATGTGAATAAAATTTTTAAAATTTTAGAATTAATTAACTATATAATATATATATATATATGTGTGTGTGTGTGTGTGTGTGTGGATATGGAAAAAAATTATATGCGTGTGTGTGTATATATTATAGTGGAATAAAAATATTTACCAATTATATTAATATTTTTAATGCCTTCAGCGCTGACAAGAAGAACATCAAGCATTGCACCTTTCATTTTATTAATATAATTTCGAGAAATATAATTTGTGTTCATTTTACTATACTGTGATTGTGATTAAAAGGACTTTTGCAATAGGAACTTTATTTCAATTAAATGAAGGGAATTTAATATCTCCATTAAATGGAGGAGTTACAACTCACAATATGATATATTTTAATTAATGAAAAATTGTAAATTTAGTTCTGTATATTTGTCACTTTGCGATTTTGGTACTCTATGTTTTCACATTTCAATTTTAGTCCTACATGTTCTGATTTTTGGCAATTTCGGTCATTTTTATTCGAAAATGCTTACGTGACACTGTACACATCAGCTCCACATCAGCATTGAATTGGTGCCACGTCAGCGCCACGTCGGGAAAAGGACTAAAATTACCAAAAAAATAAAGATAGCGGACTAAAACTGAAATCTGAAAATATAAAGGACTGAAATCGCAAAGTGACAAACATACAGGACAAAAAATGCAATTTCCCTTTAATTAATCAAATTTATTGGTATAATGTTTTCATTCTTATATATAACGATTTGTTTGAGAAATTAATAGTATTGTAGAGTCATTATTTTCCAATATATTGGACAATATTTTCATAACCGAACAGGTGATCGAACCGATCTACCTTAAAAAACGGTCCAATCGGTTCGACCGTTTTAACCGGACGATCGGATCGAAAAACCGTTTATATAATATAATATAATTAATAATATCTTTTAAATTTTAAAAATCTAAAAGATGTATATAAATAAACGAAAATATATATAGCATAGTTTAAAAAATAAATAACTATATAAATATATTCAAAATATTAATTATAGTTATATATACTATATTTTTAAAAATAAATTAATTAATTAAAAAATATAATAATAGAAAAATAATATTTTTAACGAAGTACAAATTTCAAATAATCATGTGTATATATATAAAATATTAAATTAAGATTTTAAAATTAAAAAAACAATTTAAAAAAAATAAAAAAAAATTCAAAAACCGGTTGAACCGGTTTTCTGGACGCTTCTTGGGATCGGTTCTTGGACGGTTCGTGGCCGGTTCGACCGGTTTTGACTGGTTCTTGACCGATTCTGAGCGGTTGAACCGTTAAAACGGTTTTTAGGGGTATTTCGGACCGGACCAGTGACCGGTTCCCGGTCGAACCGGCCGGTCCGGTCCAGTTTTTAAAACATTGATATTGGCATTGTTTCACCAAATTAATTAATTAATCGATATCGAGTTTTTCGTTCCTATAATTTAGGGCCTTTTTTTTCTTTTCTTTTTTTTTTAAAAATATTTATTTTATGTTGAGGAGAATTGGATTAGAATCGTAAGACGACGTTCAAAACTTAGGCTTTCGGTGTAACATTGAACCGCAAATCTTCTACTGACCAAAATGTTAGAGATATCGAAATGGGTAGCGAGAATCCGCCGCAACTTACCATTAGACAGGATGAGACGAATCGACCAGCCTTGTAAACGAGTTGACAAAACAATAACTAATCCATTTATTTTAAGTGACAGGACAATATTACCTAAAGTGGTATGAGTAATTTGGTGAGGCGAAGCGGATCGAACCGCGACAACATCCCACCATTAGGCACTATTAGGTGGGCCTCTGCGGAGTGGCCGGTTAGCTATTTTGGTGACCCCACTTATTTCATGTGAAGAGAGACCCGCCTTTTTGATTGGTTGGAAAATTACAATTCAATCCCTGTGAAAGTGAGAGAAACTAATGTTTTTAAAATCGGACCGGTCGATTCGACCGCAAACCGATCACGGGTCCGATCCAGAGTAAACTCAAAAACCGTTTTTCGGTCAAACCGCTCAAAACTTGTCAAAAATCAGTTCGACTGGTTCATCTTATTTTTTTCACAAAAATAATTTTTAAAAAATTTAATTATTCCTTATATCCCTTAAAAAATTTTATTTCCTATATTAAATTTTTTTGTTTATTTGGTTTTAAACCTTTTGAAATAATATTTGAGCTTATTTTGATTTTTTATATAAAATAAATAAATAATGATATTTGATATTTTGATTATATATATATATGTTCCTTAGATTTTAAACTTTGATAAATATATATTATTATATGTATATACAAGTTTTTAAAATTTAAAATATATCAATTACTTATATTATATATTTATATTATTATTTTATATAATATAAGTAACAATATCTCGGTCCGATCGTTTTGTTGAACCATCTTTTAACGGTTTACAATATAATTATAGGTCTGGTTATGAAAAAACGTTGCGAAACTACCAACACTTTGAATTTGTTTGTGATTGTTTTGCTATAATCTATACTATACTATTATATAATATTTCCAGCTCTTATACTAATCGTTTTTGGTACGTATGTCAAATCACATCAAAATTTCTTATCATTTTATTTCAAGTTTAACACACTTATCTTTTATGTTAGATCTTAATAATTAAATTCTATATCCGCACTTTTCTATATGACTATATCAACCTTATCATCTTTTTTTCTTTGTATTTTTTTTTCTTTCAAATTCATCATTCATCAATTCTTATTAAATTATTAACATGAGTTTTTATAATTTCACTCTACCTTATCTCAAAAATCCCATATTTTTTTCCGTGATAAATTTTTACATTTTTTTTAAATAATTAAATTATCGAGCTAGTTTATAATAATTTTTCAGATGTATGTAACTTTGGTAAGAATCACCCTCAAGGCGCTTTTGATGGTAGAGCAAGTTACTGCTCAAATGCAGAAAGTTTCATGCAGCCATCCGGCGATATCACACAACATTCAAAGAAAATGAAGTGTTCTGTTTCAAGAAAACCCAACATCCGGCCCACGTAAGCAGATTTCTTTTCCTTTTTTAAAAAATTATCCAGGCAATCAGCTTGGACGAATTATCCAAAGTTTTCCATCTTTCAGTTGTAATTTAACAAAAAAGACAACGCCACGATTCATGGGATTGTCCGGCGGTGATCGGGACTCTTTTGGACTGTCCTCCATGAGCGGCTGCTACTGTGACACGGTTGGTTGACCATGCATGATTGAGGTTATATATATTATGCTTTCTTGAATTTTTCCTTTTTCTTTTAATAACGCCAGCTTAGTGTTTGCTGAAGTGTCTCTGGGAACAAAGTTCGTTCCTTTTTCTATCATGGAAGATCACAGGCTTCGCTCTTCGCCTGCTAAGGTAATCACTTGTTTTAGACCATAGTGTTTTCTGTTTAGCTATTGCCAAGAATTTCGACATGCATTTGTGGCAGTCTTTTAAGATTAGTTTGGTGAAATACTTAAGTTTTTAATTTGGTTGGTGTCTGAGACAATAGTGCAAATTTTGTTTCTCCTAGTGTTCTCATAAATAGTGTGCTTTTTGCCTCATTATGCTTCTTGTTTCAGTTGTGTGGCATGATGCCTTGTTTTCCTTCACTTACTGACTTGAGATTAACCATCCTGTTCTTTCTATAACAGATCCCATCTCATGGAGGTGAGAGGGATGGTCCGTACCGTCTCCTGTTTTGTTCAAGCAAGGGTGATAAAGCTGGTGTTATCCAATTACTGAAGAAAGGCGTTGATGCCAACCTAGCCGACTATGACAAGAGAACAGCTCTTCACTTGGCATCATGCGAGGGTTGCACAGAGATAGTTGATCTACTTCTGGACAAAGGAGCTGATGTGAACTCCATGGATCGTTGGGGTCGCACTGTGAGTACCTTCTTAACATTTCTCAACTATATAAGGTCACATGATGTACAGTACAATCCAGTGTGTAATTACAATGGTATGGTTCATGACTTGGCTGAGTTCTCTTCTGCTGCATCCATGCCTAAACTTTATAGCATTAGAAAATTCTTTGGGTCTAAACCATGCGCTGCTGTGCAACCATGCTGCCATCTTAATATGCCATAAAATTTTGTTTTGGAATATGTTTAACAGGTTATATATTGAAATACATTGCAGCCACTTTCTGATGCTCGTACCTTTGGCCATGATGACATATGCGAAATTCTGGAAGCTCGTGGTGGAATTGACCCGGTATATTATGCTTCAGCGATATATTAACCTGCAAAAGTATTCATTGTTTTAGAACAATATTAATTTCCAATATTTATGTTTTAGTTATGCTATAATTTGTTTGATCTTCTTTACATACCAAAAATGTTGCCCTTAATTGTTGAGATTTATATTCTTGCTAGTTCGGTTATATTTCCATGCACGCAGGTGGTCTTTCAGCATGATCTTGAAAAAACAGCTTCAGGATTGACTCTCTGTAATTTCTATCATGGCCACTCTCATTAGAATTGAATGCCACTGGACATTATAACCTTTTGACCTTTACAATTGTAAACATTTCATGTCGATTTGCTTGCGACAGATGGGAGTTAATTCTCAGGCTCCATATTGTGAAATTGACAGCAGTGAAGTGAACATGGATGAAGGCACACTTATAGGAGAAGTAATTTCTCTTTCCTGATACCAAGGCAATCTCCTCCTATAAAACCACCTGTATTTTTTCTTAATGTTTTCGTCTTTGAAATTCTCATCTAGTCAGAAGACATATCCAACACATTTAAATATCGAATATTTATCCCATGTTTTACTACTGGAAATACATGCTACTTATATTATGAATAACCGACAGGGTGCCTATGGTGAAGTGTACTTAGTCAAATGGCGTGGTACAGAAGTTGCTGCAAAAACAATTCGTTCTTCCATTGCATCAAACCAGACAGTAAAGTGAGTTTATCTATGGGGGAAGAACACTGTTTAAATCTTGATGAGGAAAATAGAAATTTCTAAATTTTATTTCATTTCTTCCGGTAAATTATCTATACTCGAATGCATATGAAAAGAGAAGCATTAGTTAAACAAGATCTATCAGGGTGCAACATTCCCTGGCAGGATTATGGGAGTAAGGAGTTAAGTATCTCTCATCTGTTTCATTTGATTTTATTGGCTGATAAATTACAGGGATAACTTTCTAAAGGAACTGGCCTTGTGGCAAAAATTGCGTCACCCTAACATTGTGCAGTTCCTTGGTGTTTTGAAGTACCCTGATCACTTGGTCTTCCTCACCGAGTATCTGCAAAATGTATGTGTTGCGCGGAAAATTAATCGTTAATTTTTTAACGCATGAAATAATGCTTCTGTAATTGCAAATTCTAGGGGAGTTTGTATGACATATTGAGAAGGAAGGGAAGACTTGATATGCCGACTGCAGTTGCATATTCTCTTGACATAGCTAGGTATATTTACATACTCTGTTCTTGGATAACTACCAAGGTTAGTTTCAAGTCAGCATACATTCACCAGCTTTAAAAATTCGATTTTTTTAATGAAGCTGTACAAAGCCGTTGGTCTATGTTCTTTCGGTTAATTTTTCTACACCATGCAATGAATAATGATGTAGATTATAGGCAGTTGATTGAAAATTACAGAGACTAAGTTCATTTGTAGAGTTCGTTATCTGTTGCCACCCCTACAACTAATAATGTAACAATATCAAGCTTTTGTGTATTACTGCAGAGGCATGAATTATCTGCATCAACATACTCCTCATGCTATAATCCACCGCGATTTGACACCCAGGTCTGAATTGTAGTTTCATACTTAACATTATTGTTCTGCTAACATGCATTTTATCATTCTTGAAATGACTTACTACATTTCTGCTAGACATTACATCGACGGAGATTCCTTGCAGGAACGTTTTGCAGAACGATGCAGGGCACCTTAAGGTCACAGATTTCGGGCTTAGCAAAATCGCACAAGGAAAGGATGTCGGTTATAAAATGACCGGGGGAACTGGAACATGTACTAGTTCCTACTTCTTGCAAACCTTGGCAGTTTTGAATTATGATAAAAAAAAATAAAAAAAAAAACTCTTACAAGATGCTTTTGTGACTTTTGTCAGATCGCTACATGGCTCCAGAAGTCTATCGTCGAGAATCATATGGAAAAAGTGTTGATGTTTTCTCTTTTGCTTTGATTGTCCACGAGGTAAATTGACTTGTTAAGTTTTGTCACATGCAATTGGAAACTTGTGTTCTTACGTAACCATTCATATTCTTATAGGTTTTGTTTTGGCCTTTTTTTTGTTTTTAAAGAAAGAGAAGTGGTTTTGTTAAATGCAAGACGGTCAAAATAAAGTTTTCTTTTATAGTACGTAAAAGAATATAGTCATTTGCTGCCAACCTGCGACCAAATACTGCTCATATATTAAATTATTGTATGCAGATGTTTCAAGGAGGACCATCAAATAGGGGAGAGGATGCAGAAAAGTTGGCAGATAAACGAGCTTACGAAGATTCAAGGCCACATCTCTCATCAATTTTGTACCCCGAACCGATCAAGAAGTGAGTCTATCAGTTTCGATACAGCTCCTATCTTTAGCTTATTACCATTTGAGTTTATGAAAACTTGTCCATTTGAAAGCACAAGACTAAAAATGAGCGACTTTGATGTATTTTCCTTGTATTCATTCTATCTGCACGTATATATGTCACTTGGTTCGAATAAAGTTCACCCTCGAATGAAAAAAGGTTACTTTGGTGGCAGACTCCTACAAGATTGCTGGCATAAGAATCCGGATCGAAGGCCTACATTCGAAGAGATCATCTTGCACCTGGAGGCCATTCAAGAGAAGCTCCAAAATAAAACCATTGGAGCCTGCTGTAGCTGCGTTGTCTTATAAAAGGAGCTCTTAGCATTTATGTGCATATTATATGTGTGTTTTTGGCCCCAAAGGAGTTGTATTTCTTGTTTATTGGTTCATTTGACACATAGCTGTTGTTTTTTCATGTCTTTTAACCTTTCAGCTTGTAGTCACTCAAATTCTTATTGGTAAAAACTCAGGTTTATGGGGAAATATTTAAAACACATGCAAAAAAATTACTTGATGAACGTGAGAAAGACCGACCCCTCCCCTCATTGAAGATGTACCGAAGAGATTGATCTCAATCTTGCTTAATAACTCGAGTTGCTCAGGAATACACATGCAAACTATACTTGATGAGTGTACCCAATAGTAATGGATTTCAATCTTGCTATAAAACTCGAGTTGCTTAGCAAGTCGCATTCTGCACAAAAAATCTACATTGCTACTTTTATATTCACCACCATGGAAGTGTACAAAAGTTTTGAACAACAAAAGAAGATCCAAGTGACAACTTGTACAAAATTTGAACAAGAAATCTTACAACACATATTGACCGCCTACGGGTGTTTCTCTGCAGCAGGGGAAGGTAGCTTGCTCGTCTCATTTTGACTTTTCTTATCCTGTCCAAAGACAAACTCTTTCACAGATCGTTCAGCCGATAATATTGCATTTTTTATCTGTAATTTCAAAAGGAACACAGACAACGTTAAAAGCGAGCCACACCTCAGTTGTATATAGGCATTAATGAAACAAATTCAAGATTAGCCGAGCATGAACTGTGTTGCATTAGCATAAATATTTATTCCAAGTCAAATAATTCAATAGTCACCACACTACTAAACCGTCTACCAGAGAGAGACTCAGGAACTAATTCACATGCAAGAAAATATAATTGCATAGATATGCTATGCAAAGTTTTTCCAACAGGTTGTTCCTTATTCCTGCTGGACCCCTAACCTGCCTCATGTTCCTTTGCTCCCCATATTGCTCCTCTATTATTTCTCGAATAGTTGGGACCGTAACTCGCAACAGCTACTGTTAAATGGCACACCCTTCAGGAGAAACCAATGTTAATCAATCATCAAGTAGTTGCTTCCACTGAAAATGGCTTTACACAGAAGTTTCTTTGGCTGGTTTTTCCTAAACCTTTTGTTACCAATCGAATAAATTCTTCCCGGAGAGAAGACACACCGGACTGGTATTTCAGCTGAGCTTCTGCTGTCATCTCTTCGACTAAACCGATCGTTATCATCGATGTATTGTTTCGGGATTGTCCCCTAAATGCCGTAACAATACCGATAAAGATTAAATCAACCACGGGGCCAACCCAGTGTGAGGCGATCCTCACCCTCAAAATTGTATTAATATCCCCTAAAGCATATTCATGGTTCCGCCAAGAACTTAAACCAGTATCAACAATATTTACACAAGAGTTCAGCCTCAAGTTTCTTCATCTCAATCACCCATGGTTCATAATTTTAAATCTCAGATAAATTGCAAAAGCTTCACAATAAATTTCTGCGAACTATTACATTTGAAATGCACACAAACAAACAACTAAAATCGAGAACAATGATTACAACCTGCCACAAAACACGCACATCACCACCAATTCGAATAGAACACGTTAACTTTGAACATCGGAAATTAAACAAAAACCCAACAAATGTATCGGGAATCGATGCAATACAACGTCACCGAAAACACTTACGGGGTCAAGAAAATTGGGTTGAGGGCCATAGTCAGCAGTGAGAAGGAAATAAGAAGCAGTGACAGTGGCCACCATTGCTGTGCGCCGCACGAGTTTATCAGTTTTAGGGTCCATTTTCTCCCTGTTTTCCGCTCAAAATCAAGGCACCGAAACTCAAACAATGGAGGGTTTTCTGCTCCGTTCAAGATTCTGTCGACACCCGATGGGTTCAGATTTCAACTGCAAGATTTCTGGAAGTTTCAATTTGCTTCCATCTTCTTATGGTGATCGGAATTATTATCATTTTAGTCCTTCTAGTTTGAGAAATTATTTTTCCCCGTGATTTGGAATTTCCTAATGTTTTGGTTTTAAATTAAATGTATAGTCTTGATGGAAAAATTACATTTTTATATCATGATATTATATTTTATATTTTCAAATGTTATTCTCAATTTAATTTTTAAAATTTAAAATTTTATAGTACATTTATTAGATTCTAAATATAGTTTTATATCTATATTTTACTTTTTTTTAAGGTAAAACTTATAATATTATTATGAATGAGATAAATCGTTCATTATAATATTAATCAATCAAAACGAAAAATTCTTTAACTCTCTGACAAAGAGAGAGGGCCCCGAGGGGGAAGAAATTGCCAAAAAAAAAAAAAAAAAAAAATTGTGCGCGACCACAAGGGGAGTTTTAATTTTACTCTTAGAAGATCAATGCATAAAGCCACGAACTCAATTCATTATTTCCAAATTAAACAATTGATTAATATATATATATATATATATATAATGCATTAATACATGTATATATTATGATTTTTTATTGCATTAATTATTCAAAATTTCAACTTATTTGTTTTGAAAATTTCACAATCATGATATTTTGTTGGGATAAAAAAAATGAGTGTGGGGAGGGTGAATAAACTCTTTAAAATTTTATGATACTTTGAGTTGATTTAACATCTTGTTAAAAGTATTTTTGTTTAAACTAAGATTTTGCTCGAAAGAACTTAGGCGGAACAATCTTCATCGCAAAACTGAACTAAAAAAGCTTAAGACAGATTGAATGAGTAAATGCAGTAAGTAAATATAAGAGAGAGATTTTTATGGAAGTTCGAATTCAAAGCTTTTACGTCTCTTCTTCTTCTGTTTCCAGAGGATTTCACTATAAAAATTTGATTTACACAATAACTTATACAAATCCGATCTAATCAACCCTTGAAAGGGATAGGTTAGATCCTACCTATACAGGCACTGTCTTGACATGTATCTAACGGTTGATATTTATCAATAAATGTGTGGTCTATTATTTTTTAGTGGATCCCGCATGTATTGATAAATGATGACCCTTAGATCTATCATGGAGGTAGTACCTGTAAAGGTAGGTTAAAATGAACCCTTGAAAAGAACTCCTAGTAACAACTTCTCAATACATATCAACGTCTGTTTGAGTTACACATAAAAATCACAAGACAAATCAATCTGAGATATCACATAGTGCTTGAACTTGATCGTTCTGATATCAACAATAAGCTTTTTAGCTCTCTATGCTTTTCGATCTGATATCTGTTTTAACTGGGCACGATTCACAAATGAGAACTGTTTGGCTTTGAATCAAAATGATAAGAGTTTTTCGCTTGGCAAAAGTTGTTGTTTGTTGATCATCACCAAGTATTTATAAGCTTCTATTCGCAACGTTCAAAAATGTATTCGGTGGAATGATTGTCTCTGTTTTATCAGACATTTGAGAAGCAATTGACACGTGTCCTCGAACAACTCCATATGTAGTGAAATTTTTGAATAATTATCGAGTACGGAGGCTAGAGTAACTATTCCCAACAACCTTTTTTTTTAATAAAAAGATCGCTGCTTCGATCTGATCTTGTCTACTTGATTTGCTCTGGGAATATTTGATATGTCCTGACTTTCTTTCTTTCTTCTAAGAGATGTTTTGTGCTGATCTGATTGATTGATCTGGATAAACTGCTAGTTTGCTTTGTATAATTGATTTGATCTTATGTTCTTGATCTAAGATCAACTTATTGGAATTTTGTTCTTTGGTTTTGTTTGATCTGATCTTGTCTAGTATAATCACTAACATTATGAATTAATCACTATTAATTTCTCTTTTTTTGATGATTTCAAAACCAAGTCATTTCTCAAGACGCAAACCGATGAGTGCAGATCAAAACATCTTTTTTATAGTTCAAGAGAAAATCATATAACAAGAATTGTGCTGAACTGTAAAATTATTTCTCAATATTGCTATTTCTTTCTTTTTCCTTTAGCAGTGGTTCCTTTAACCTTTACTTTTGGTTGTAAAAAAAATAGAATCATAACAAAAATATTAAAATTGTTTGATTTTTATATTAGTAGGTTCTTTTATAACGATTTCAAATATCTATATCCATGATACGAGTTGATACGATTTATATATTATTATATGTAATGACAAGTAATCTTTTGACATAAAAAAATAATATTTTTTCATAAATCGAGTCGACCGTCTCACAAAATTGATTCGTGAGATGTTATACGTGTATTTGTGGTCATTATATTTTGATGACCTCAACTTACATTTATAATGATTTTAATGACTTTTAATGACCTATCTATAATAATAATAATAATAATAATAATAATAATAATAATAATAAATATCATTTCAAAATTAATAATAAAAATAAAAATATAAAAAACGTGTACATGAAATTTTACAATTGATATATAAAAAATTATATATTATATATTGATTTGGCTAATTATATCAAGGATTAATCCTTACAAAATAAAAAAAAACATGGGTAAAATTAATTAATAACATGTAGATCTTATATTTTAAAAAATTGAGCGCAAAACTTTATATCAATGATATGGAAAAATGTGTTTGAGTTTTTATAATATAAACGCAAAATATGTTATATTTTTTTAAGGAAATATTTTATATTTTTAAAAATGAAAGATACATCAACTAACCTATTAATAATTTAGAGAGTACCTATTAATAATTAGGAGATATTTATGCGTTTTTTCAGAATTTTCACGAGATTAGTGTTTTTTTTTTTGTTGTTTTTTTTTTAATTTTTTTTTTTTGAGTTATGCAATTAACCCTTTTGATTCACTATGATGTATTATTAATTTATGTACAACTTATCCCAATCAATTTCGCCTTATTTTCGTCATATTATTTATCTATTTTTTAATTAATAATTTTACATTAATTAAATCAAATAAATTATAATCTATCCATCAAATCAAATAATGTATTAACTAATTTTTCTTATTTATTTTTAATTTACATTGTATTACTTATCCATGAATTATTAATTATTTATCACTCAAACCATGCCTATATGTTTAACATGATTTGAGTTAAAATTAAAATTATAAATCAACCTTGGAACAAACCCCATCTAGCCCATTTCGCGCAAACGCAGAGCAGAGAACTGAGCGTGGAAGAGCTTCAATGGAGGAGCCAAAACCCTTTCAACAAGGCAGGAAGAGATCCCTCGAACAGTTTCAAGATTCCCCTTATTACAAGTTGCGTGTTGCTCTCAAAGATCTTCGACCCCATTTTATCCAGGTTTCAAGTTCTCGCTAATCTCCGTTCTTCATTTACTTTTTGTACCGTAATTTATTGTGGTTTAAGTTAACATGTTAGATGGGTTTTTTTTTTTAAAAAAAAACTTTCGGAATATCTGTTTGTAAACGTTTTCCTGTGGTGCTTTTGATATTCTCGATGTTCTGGGTATACGTAGGATTGCACAAAGATATGTTCTTTAGCCCAAAAGAGACTAAATTCGTCGTGGGATTCAGTTTTCAGATGTGTTCTGTTTATTACTTTGGGTAATTTTCCATTGTAACGGGAAATGGTGTAAACAAGTGTTGAGGATGTTTTATTTAGAGGGGCTGATAAACCTTTGACATGAGGTGTTTGTATAAGATAGAGTATTAGAGCCCTGTAGACTTTTTTTTTTTTTTTTGCAAATGATGCAAGTTGAGAGTTTTGTGCTTATGGTAGACTACATGGTTTTTATATGATGGGAATCTGTATTTACTAATTGAGAGATGGATTCTTTTGTGATCTTGTAGGTGCTCAAGACTCCCGATTTTCATAATTGCGATGCTGCTGATAAGATTCGGGATGGTGAGGATTCTTTTATGTTCCAAATTGGGTTAATATGTTATTTATCAAGAGCTTTTTGTGTTTTCTAGGACATCCATCTCTTCATAAGATTTGTATGGTTTAAATCTCAAGAACCAATGTTGGAATTTAGCAGAGGAGGAGAGAGTTTCTTTGGGGTGTGGAATGGTGGGATGTGTTCGCCACATTTTTTAGTTATATGCATGGAAACTGTCATCATCTATGGTGCCCTATGTTCTCGAGTTCCACGTTTCTGATTTGAACCTTCCCTGTTCCAATACTTTGCAAGTTTTTGCTTTTTACCAGTTGTATACCTCAACTGCATATACCTTAGCTTCTGCTTTTATAACTTTGTCCAATACCTGGTTCATGAATTTCGGTGTGTTTCTATTTTGTATGCTTCTGATGCCATTTTCCTTTCTTCTTTTTCTTTTTTGTGATTAAAGTTTTGTTAAAAAATACTCCTTGCTCTTGTTCTTGTTCTTGTATTGCAAATTTCAATATCTTGATAATCTGTTTCGTGAATATTAGATTTTTTTAATCTTTCTGTAATGACTTATTGAATAGAAGGATTGTTCATTAAACATGACCTTAGTAAGAGTGACAAATTTCACAGGCCTAATGAGAAAATAAGCACAAACAATGCCACTAAGTTGTCGTTTAACTCGTTCTTATCCCCTTGATTTTGCATTGTTGTGCCAAAATTCTTTGTGAGAAACCATCTTTCATGATGTAAAATTCAGCATGACAAGAAAAATGTTCAGATAATCCATTTACCATTTACTACTTGAATCTGGACGTGCCATAGAAAAATTTAAAATATAATCTGCAGGGATGAGAGTTATGATGGATCTGTACCAAGAAATTACATCAGAATCTTCTCCCCTGGAAAAGTGTACTACAGTTCCAAAAGATTCGTCTGGTGACACTCGTGATGGACCGAAGCCTATGGAACTCCAAGAAAATGCAAAATCTGCTGAAAACATTCCTTTTGATGAAGTTGGTCCGACCATAATCTCTGATCATGGGCCCCAAGGTACATACATTGTTGGTGGTTCGGCTTTTGGTTGGAATTTTGTCACATTCCTCGAAAACCAATCTGTTTACTACGGGCGAACAAAAGAGTCTTTTCGAGCTGCAAATCCCAAGCTCGATATGAATGAATGAAGATCTACAATTCCCGAGTTTCGCGTGTGGCTTCTCCGATCTCGATAGATAGCATTCATTGAGGTGACGGTTTTATCCCCACAGCGGGATAGAAAACATTTTTTCATAGTCGATTTCGCATGTATACCTATATTGATCAAAGAAACAATGTGATGAACAAATACTAGTAGTGAAGCTTGTCTTAGCTGTCATGGATTCTTTATGTTTTGGTTCAATGTGATCCTTTCATTTTATCATGTTAGCGGAAAATTCTATGTTAGCATACCAGGTTTAAATATTATCAAAATTTCAAAGGTTAATATAATTAAAATATTTTATCTTATCACTTAATTATAATTTGAGTAATTCACTTTGACTCTGAGTTTAAAAAAAAGTTTTCCATGAATAAAATGAAATATATTAATCAAATCTTAAATTATTAGAATTTTTATTCATCTTTTATAATTTTTAAATGGATTTTTAATATATTAAAATCAAATGAAATGTATTAAACATGCCTTCAAGTATTTGAAATTTATATTCATGTTTTATAATTTTTTAAATGGAATTTTAATATATTATTTTTGGGAAATAAAGAACATATTATGTAATTTTTTTCAATTGAAAACATAATTAGTTAAAAAGATTATTTATCACACCATTTATTTGTGATAAATAATCAAGATTTAAAGTTTAAATTAGGTAAATAAGAATGAGCTTTATGAGTTAATACGAGCCCTAAAAAAACAAGTAAACATGATATTGATAAGATTATATAATCATAGACATCCTGGGCTGTAGCTCATCCCATTGTTTTATTTTTGCTAAAGATATGGTAGACTTAAACCCAGTCCAATTTGTTTTTTTGCAAACATATAATGATATCTTATTGGAACATATATATACGGCTCATTTATATAAATATGATAAATCCATTGATTATTATTTATTATTTATTATTGTTAAATTAAATTTTTCATACCCTCGTGACCCTTATGCCTCTCTGATTATTATTATTATTATTATTATTATTAATTAAGTTTTATTTATAATTTCGAGTGTTCACAAGAATAAAATTTAATATTTTCATGAGTAAACCTTCTTGGGTTGTTGGACATATATTAATTTGTATGGGTTTCACAAATATGATATGAACTTCTAACAAGTTAATAGAAGAACAATAAAAATACTATAATTTATTTGTCAAATCTTTATTTAATAAATTTTAAATTTTAAAGTACATTTAAGATATACTAAAAATAGTTTTAACATGAAAATTTTGCATGTTACGTATTAATTTAATTAAAAAATAGAAATATTTTGAAAAATGGTCTTGGTCAATTTTTAAAAAAAGAAATTAATCATCTTAAGCGTATTTGAACTAGGGTTTCACTTTTTTTAAGTTTGATCAAGGTCATTTCCTCGTATATATTTTCCTTCATTTTTTTTATCTGCATATTAAATATTAATATGTCATATTTGATTTGTTATATTAAGTTCGAGCTTCCCCCAACTTTAATTTCTAGATTCGTCTCTAAATATTATCTTATAATTATCATAGCAAGTAAACATAATTTTTATTATGTATAAAATATCGAAATTATTTTTTTCCCCATAAAATGGAGCATAATAGAAAATGGAATCACTTGCGTTCACTTTATATATATCCTTTATGCGTTTAGCATTCAAATACCTTGTCAATTTTAAAAGTTATAGGAAGCAAGAAATGTGAATATAAAAATAAAAATAAAAATTAAGGTATTGATATTTCAAATCTATGAATTTCAAAATTAGCAAATTTATTTTTGTTATTAAAAAAATAACAAAAAAAATTTCAAATCCACTTATCTCATGTTTACATAGTATCCCATGATATTTGGGATGTATTTCAAATTCATTTAATAATAATGTTTTTTGAAATGCATTATACATTATATAAATATATTATGTAAATAAGTAGTACATGAATTTATCGTGATTTAATTTATTATTTTATTGTTAATAATAAAATTATAATCGAAATTCATATATTTGAAATATTTTCCTTCAAACGCAACTTATGAGACGTGAATAAAAATTACCCATAGAAAATGGTTACAAATGACAGCGATTTCATTCATATAATAGCATACGTGTAGGCATAAAACAAATGTCCATATAAACTTTCTTAATACAGGAGAGGTCTGAGTTATATCTATACAAAACAACTTATTCCATGTAATCGAAAAAATTGGAAGTGCAATCATTTTTATATTATATTTATCATTATTTTAGAAATTAAGTCATAAAAAAATTTAGATCCCCAATTGCTAGCAATCATTTGTTTTGATATTTAACCATTCAAAGAAATTGTGGTTATATAAAATAAAAGAAGACTTTGAGACATCAAGGGTCCATAGCTCAGTGGTAGAGCAATTGACTGCAGATCAATAGGTCACCGGTTCGAACCCGGTTGGGCCCTATGTAAAGTTTTCTATTTTTTCCCTCACACGTGTTCCTGGTTATTTGTAATAATGAATAATCGATAAAATTTGCTAGATTTTTTTTCTCCAATTATAGAATATATTTTTTCACTTAAAAATTCATTAATGATGATTACGGATGAAAAATAATTTTCTATTTGCTTTGCCATCAAAGTAATAATAAATGTGATGTAGGCAAAAAATACAAGTACTGGTACGTAAAGTCTGTAGGTTGAACATTGCAACGTAGGATAGGGTACTTATGTATCTGTAGCGTAAGGTGAACCTTGCAACGTAGGGTACTTACGTAGCGTAAGACGAACCTTGCAGCATAAGGTAAATGCGTAGCGTAAGCTGAAACTTCGTGGATCCTCACCTACGTCACAAACAAACGTCAGAGGCGCCGAGCAGTTTCCGACATAGGCACTCCGACACTCAAGTCAGTAAAGAGCACAATGATATCCAAAATAAGAAAGCTCAAATTAGACAGAAAAATGAGAATGTACCTTGAATATGAAGATGCTCCTCTATTTATAGAGTTTAGGAGTGCTTGTCGGACTTGGGCCTTGTATCTTGGGCTCAAGTTAATAATTAATAAAATTGAGCTTCTAACCCAACAACTAATAATTAATAAAATTGGGCTTCTAAACCATCAAAATGTATGTGATGGTTGATGTTCAGTGTCCGATTCAAAACAAAAAGCGAGTTTGAGATCCGTGAAACGGTCAATTTTATCTATAATTACAATAAAAGTTTATAAATAACCAAGTTAAAAGATCCGTCTCACAAAAATTTTGATGAACCTCTGGAGAATACATTCAAAACAAAAATTGAGTGTGAGATCTCTTTTAAAACCTCTACAGAATAATCCACATGATAATTAATAGAAAATGCAATATACTAAATTTTTTTTTTTTTGGGGGGGGGGGGGGGGGGGGGAGGGGTTGGGAATTTGCAATAATCCGAATGAAAACCCCATGAGCTAAAAAAGATGGGATATTTTAGAAGACACATGTGGTTCAGTGGTTGAGAGTTGAGACTGGAGAAGAGAAGACTATCCTAATCCGGGGCGGGTCATATGGAGCCCCAGACCCGGACGTATCCGAAATCAAGTCACCTCAAATGGTCCCTTTTGTCGCATCTAGTCTACCGATATTTTGGTCACCATCCCAAGCGCTCAATCATGGATTTCATGCGCGTGTGTTACACGCTAATATTTATGTTTTTATTAAAATATATTTATTTAAGTCAAATCAAATTATTCACCTGCGAGCTTTCGTATGATTGATAGATTTATGGGTGAATTGGTGTTCAGTCCCTAAATACAAAATCATATTAAAAATCAGTTTTTTGTCAGAAAAAATTTGTTTGCACTCCCTGGGTTCACATTATTTTTCTCGGATAAAATTAAGTACAAAAAATTGAAAATATGATACAAATACATGATATTTGAGTACTAATTGTTCAAGATCGAGTACAAAAAATACAATTTTGAGTATAAAATCTAAACATCTTTATTAATGTGAACTTGCAACATGTGTTTGAGTACTTAAAAATCATATATTTGTACCAGATCTAACACATTGGGTACTCAAAAATCACATATGAGTATCATATTTTCAATGTTTTGTACCTATTTTCATCAAAATAAGATAAATGTCTTATTAATATCAAAATTTTTTTAGTACTCAAAAATCATATATTTATACTAGATCTAACACATTTGATACTCAAATATCATGTACTTATACCATATTTTTCATGTTTTGTACCAAATTTCATCCGAAAAAACATGTGGGCCCAGAGAGTTTAAACAAAATTTTTTTTCTGACAGGGACTGATTACCAATTTAAGTTTAGATTTGGGGACTGAATTATAAATTACCGTAGATTTATTTCTATCATCATTTATACTAACAGCACGACACACGCACAGTGTATGTAATGTTATATACAAATATTATGTTATATGTGTATATAATATAAAGTTATTTTTTTCAAGTAATTGATTTGATTTTTTTTTTTTTGCAATTTGATAATTTTGTGGTGTTTTTTTAAAAATAAAAATAAAAATGGGCATATCAAGAGACCACTAAAATTCTCTTATTATATATATATATATATATATATATATAACACTTCAATCGAATGTTTATCATTAAGAGCATGCTCAATGGTGAGAGGATGTTGGTGTGATGAAGTTGGTAACTTCATTGCATGCTGATGTCAGCGATGATAACTTCATCTCATGGTTCTGCGAGGGTGAGATGATGTTGTAGAGAGGATGTTGAAATATTAATTATTTTATTTTATTAAATATATATATTTTTTATTTAAACGCAAAATAAATTTGTATAATTAAAAGAAATTAAAATTATACATAATTAAAATTTAAATATTAAAGAAAATTAAAAAATATACGAAATTAAAAAATACACGAAATTAAAAAAATTGTATATTTTCATTCACTCCTTGATTTTTTTAAAAATGTTTTATTATTATTTTTTTAATTTTAATTTTTTTAATTATTTTTATTAATTTAAAACGGCCAGATTAATCCAACGGCCTCAGATAATCTGGCCATTTGATCTAATTCTATTTTAAAAACAAAATATAAAAATATAAAAAAAGAAAAAAAGTTGTAGACTTGAGTAATTGGTGAATATACAAATGATAAATCAATATATATATGAATAAATTAATTTTTCTGTAAAACTCGAGTCAAGCCAATATGTGATAAAGAAATAATTAATAATCATTAGTATGTAATCCTCTACACCAAGCGGCACAATCTAATAAATAAGGCCGACAACGTATGATTATATTGTTCATGTGTTGAGGAATATTTAATTTCAGAGAGTTGTGTACTCATGAAATTATGACCGGAAATATTTGGAAATAATAAATTGGAGGATTCATATTTGACATAATCTAAATACGATTGCAATAGATGTTTAAATTGGTGGAGTAGTTGTCAGATGTTTGATTCTTTATACCAAAATTTTTTTGATCCAACCTAACTAACATAATTTGTATGATATTACGTTTGTCCGAAAATTTAACCCAAAAAGTAGCGAATTTCCTACTTAATGCCAAAAAAAAATACAATCCTAATATATACTCAAATAACTTTAGACTCAAAAAATAACTTTAGACTCAAATCAAACAAAAAGTAGAAAAAAAATATAAAGAAGATGAGGCATTTCTCATCATTCCATCCCACGCTCCACCACATGCGGGTGAGATTCAAGGTTTGACAAATCAACAGCAAATTGCAATGTTAGTGCTGCTACGGCGCCATGGGTATCCGACTTTGTACCGTGTCACATTTTTGTCTTCTCCTTTAATGCTTCACATTCATCATCCGGAACTTAGCTAAAATCTCGCATCATTCCTCGGCTCATCACCTCACCACACACCACAGACAGCGACGCTACGCGACACTCCATATTCTCGGTGCCAGAGGAAAAAGGAAAGTTTTTGTAGAGAATGAATGCAACGCATTTTTAGTTTACTCGGTGAGCTCGTCATCAATGGCGTTTTCTTCCACACCCGAGCGGTGCAGTTTGTCGCAGCTTTGAACTTTCTTGATACGCATTCTTTTCTCTTCCAACCCTTTTGATATCGTGTTTTGTACAGCTTTCCATTGATAAAGTTCCAAACTTTGTGTATCTCCCAGTTTTCTTGCAGCCATTTTGCTTGATTATATGAATGTTACTTAGAGGATGGAGCTTTTTGTTTTTATGGGAGGTTTAGTTGTTTTTTGATGAAGATTGCTGTGTGGTGAAGAGTTGGTAAAAGTTTCGTGTGTGTATTTGCTTGAATCTTCGGAAGAAAGCCTTTTTCTTGTCTCTCTTGATTAGGTAAGGTGAATTCTTTTGACCCTGTTTAGTCTACACTTTCCCTTTATCTATACCCCTTGCTAGCTTTTGTGTTTCTTGTCTCACTTTAATTCATTTCAATTATTTCAATAGATCTTTTCATCAAAGATCTTCAATTACATGTTTTGTGTATTCGTTCACTAGCATTTTCTGTAGCAGGGGATCATGTATATTACAATTGACCAAGTTCTGAAGTTGCTGAGTGCTTAGAATCCAAGGATCAATTAAGCTTATACTGCATATTGAGTTCAGTGCTTCTCAAAATTTCTCAATAAAAATTGGGCACTTGTTTAGAGGGCTTAGGTGTTTGGATTTCGTAGTGATCCGAGGTAGGCAGAGGAAGGATTCATATTTATTATGGATCAAAGAGAGCACATGACACTATCCGGTTCGGGTTCCTATTACATGCACAGAGGAAGCATGGATCCGGTGGCGGGTTTTCAAGATTCGACCATTATGAATTCATTATCTAATGCTAATTTACACTTTCCCTCTAACATTGGTAGCAGCTTAATTGGCTCAACATTACCTTTGGATACTTCATCAACAATATCACCACAAAGAGGTAGTGCAGGACCACCTTCTGCAGTGCTGCAAGGCGAACCAGTGCGCCGAAAACGGGGAAGGCCGAGGAAATATGGGCGGGATGGTGCCGTTCCATCGGCATTGTTTCCTTCCACGTCTAACCCTATGTTAACAGTAAGCCGGACTGAAAAACGGAGAGGAAGGCCACCAGGGACCGGCCGAAAGCTAAAATTACCTTCTCTTGGTAATTTTATGACTTATGTTCCATCAATCAAAAGCTGTATCATATCATTGCTATTATCAAAACTTTTTTTTTTTCCGAAAATCAATAACTGTCTTTGACAATTGTGGCTCTAATTGGTTGACTGTTCTGGTGATTTTGATAATGCCAGGCGCATCTTTGTTAAATTTTGGTGGAACTTTGACTCCACATGTCATCCACATTGTAAAGGGAGAAGTATGTACCGTCCCTTACATCTTCTAATTGCAGTTTTCGCCCTAAATGCGGCGCAAGCCATTATATTTGCCATGTATGGATAATCATTTGCATTTAGTCATACCTACATATGGTTATTGTGATGTATGTGATCGTGTTTTAGCCCATGTTTGTGTGATAGATATGCGTCGCTCTAGGTTCCACTTGCGTATAATAGTTGTGCAGTTCATTTTCTGTCAAAAAAAAATCTTTATTCTATATTTCTTTACAGTTCAGAATGGAGAATTTACTGTTGTACAACACAATGGCTTTTCCTGCAGGATATCAAAAGAAAGATACTAGCATTTTTCGGGCGGGGACAACGGGCCATTGTCATTTTATCAGGCGTCGGCGCCATCTCAACTGTAAATTGTAAAACCTCAAGCTCGGGTGGGACTATCACGTATGAGGTGTAAAATCTGAGCTTCTTCATAGTCGTCTCAAGTTGTGAAAATCACTGCAGCTATGGGAAATAGTATTATATCTCTATCACGAATTATACATAACAACTCTTTCTATGTCAGTTGTTTTTGATCAAGTAGCAACTCTTTCTTGTTTAAAGATTATGCATAGTTTCACCTGCAGGAACTTGTTGGATTGGTAGTAACATGTTCATTTGATCTTCTTGTAGGGGTGTTTTGATATGTTGAATTTATCTGGCTCTTATATGCACGACGATACCGACGGACCTTGTGGTGGTCTGAATGTCACTCTTGCTGGTCCTGATGGGCATGTTATAGGTGGTGGTGTTGAGGGAGTTCTCATCGCAGCTAGCCCGGTCCAGGTAGCTCTATATAACTATTTGCAACCTTTCATATTCGAATTTTGGTAGATTCTTGAACTGCTAAATTATCCGTTTCGGATCCTTGAAGATCTTGCTTTGTTCATTGGATTCCAGATTATCGTGGGAAGTATGGTGCCTCGTTCTTCGAAGACCAAAACTAAGGAGGAGGACGGTCAACCGTCGATGGATCCTCCAACCAACGTTCATCCGACTCAAAATCTCACTCCGATGGGCGGCTGGCCGGGTTTGTAGATAATTTCGCCGTTGACATAGGTTAAAACTGCTTGTATGAATTTGAATTCTCTGTTCTTTTAGAATACGGTAATTGTAGCCTACTTTAGTGGAAGCACTTGCAAAGAATGCTATCATCATAAAATATGACCTCTTTTAAGGCGATTGTTGATCCATTATGATATATTAATATTGTCCCATATGGTAACTATTCCAATGACCATTTTCACTTCTCATCTCTCCCACTATATACATTTTACTCTGTAGATATTTAAAACTTAAAATTTCGCCCATTTTTATGTGAATCATGGGCTCCAAAAACTGTTTTGACGTCTGATTTTGTAATATGATCTTGAGACTTGAATGCTAGTTTGAATTGTGACATGCAACTTGTTACAAGTGGCATATATTGCTATAGGGAACAACTTCCAAACAATTATTTGTCACATGCAGACTATCAAAAGGATTAAATTCTTCCCAATTCTATAAATTGTCTCGAATAATTCACCTTCATGATAGAAATTTTTTTGTCCAAAATTTATGCAGCTTTAAACTCACTATGTTCGAGCAAAGTGAAACCAATAAAATGGCAGATAGCATTTTAATTAACACCTCTATAAAAACCCTGAAACACATATAACTCCTTACATGAAATTAATGGTCTTTTAACAAATAGGCGCAAAACCCCTCAATGAGCTTCTTCTATGCTACGTACGCTATATACGCATGATGTTCGTGTGATAATCTAAATTCAAAACAAATATACAAGGACTCATCATATGATCACAAATATCTTGTATAAATAATACAATAAGTAATATTCATGATGTAGTATAGACTAAAGCCATATAATTTGACAAATATCTCCAAATTTTTAAAGACATTGGGTTGTAAAATACCTTTAGCCATCACTTGAAGTTGCACATTATTAATTATTTGATAATATATCTTATTTAGTCTCATGTTAACTTGGCCATATTATTTATCCATCTATTAATTATGTATCTTACATCAAGCAAATCGTTAATTATTTATCTTATATCTATCAAATATTTGAATTTAAATTACATTATTACCCTCAATAAATAATATCATTCATTTTTTTAATAATTATTAAAAGAACAAATGGTAATTCATAAAATTTAATCAATCAAATCAAACAAACTATTATTTATCAATCAAACCAAATAATATACTAACTATCATTTTTTATTTCTTTTTATTATCTACACTATATTATAATAGTTCAACCCCTTAGACTAACCGATTTTGGTGTGTCAAATCACGCAAAAAATCTTTCCCATTTTACCCCTAAATTTAACACACGTTTCTTTTACGTTAAATCTTAAATGACTAAATTATCCTCGTTTTCACTAACAGTCTTATCTCCTTTTATCTTTATCTCATTTTTTAAATTTCATCATTTATCAATTTTTATTAAATTATTTACAATTTTTTTTTTACAACTTCTCTCTAATTTATATATCAAATTATCAAGCACATGAAAATCATGTGTAACGATCACTAATATATATTATATTGCACACGCTTTCTACGATCACTAGTATTAAATTATTTATCTTTCTATTACTATCATGTCTTTATCTTGCGGAATTGGATCTAGATTCACCAACAAGATTAAAGCAACAAACACTTTAAAAATGAACACTACACACTTCAAACAACAAGAAAAGATCACAAAATTATAGTGGTTCAGATTAAATCAATCCTACATCCACTCGACCCGAGGATCAATCCATTATCACCAAGAATTACAAACTGCTAGATTAGAGTGGAAGCTTACAATCTTCTTTACTCACCTGAGAGAAAAAACCACCACACAATTACATGGATAACTGAATAGAATACAACACATAACACTCTCCTATTCATCTCGTCTCATCCCTCCTATTTATAGGTGCATAAGCTTCCCAGAGATTGGAGTAACCGCTAACAGAATATTTGGTATTCTATTATAACCGCTTTCGCGATCCCTAACTGATTCTTTAACTGTTGTTGACCTGAACATTGACTTCTGCTCAACTGAACTAACACTCCCAGTCTTCTAACACTTCTATTCGACTACTGATATCCAGCCAAGCTGAGACTAGCACTCCAGTTGACCTCTTTTGACTCTTCCAGTCGAGACCTGCCTAACAATCTCAATCGAGTCTCCAGTCGTGACCGTGTCTTCAGTTTCAGACTTTCAGTTGCCTCTTGGCTTCAGTTGTCCAACCAAGTTCTAGTAAAGTATTATCTTCCAGTCAAGTTCCACTGCTGAACACAAATCAGTTAACCTCATTTAATTGTGCATTCACTTCATCTGAAAGTGGATCAACTCTCACAAATCTCCAACTTGGTTCATTTAAGATCCTTGAGCCAATTCCTCAGTCAACTGCTGAGCTTTCTCCAAGTTCTCAACACTTAGCAGCCTTAGACAATGTTGGAACATTGAGCACATAACTGATTTGGTCAGCATGTCTGCGGGGTTGTCTTGAGTTGACACCTTGTGCATCTCCACCTCGCTCTGCTGCACCAAATCCCTGATAAAATACAGTCGGATGTCAATGTGCTTTGTCCTATCAGATGAGCAGGATTCTTTGTCAAATGGAGAGCACTTTGACTATCTGTGAAGTGTTGGGTTATCAACCAAAGTCCCGTGATAAGCTCTCGATGGGTGATGCTCCCGGGTAATTCATTTTAGGCATGTGCCTCAACACATTTAAGTGGAGTGGCTTTGATTGGAGGATATATTGAAGGGAGGCCTGGACCATGTGAATAATGTTGGAACTTCGTTTGAAGGGAGGATTGTTGGGTTATCAACATGAAGATTCTTGTAGACACCTTTCTACCCACCATCTCTTCCAGTATGTCCTTCATCCATATAGCTTCCTTGGCAGCTTCAGTTATGGCCACGTACTCAGCTTCAGTTGTGGATAGTGCAACTATAGCTTGCAAATTTGCCTTCCAGCTGATTACATTTCCTTCATAACTGAATACATATCCTGTAAGATACCTCTTATAAAGATCTCCAACAAAATCATCATCTGCAAATCCTTCCAACAGTCCTTCCTTGTCATTTTTCCTCCCATATACCAAACCAATTGAAATTGAACCCTTGAAGTATCTCAACATCTATTTCATAGCTTCCAAGTGCACTCTTCCATGTTTTGCCATAAATATGCAAACTAGACTGGAAGCATAAGCCAAGTTCGGCCTGGTACATACCATTAATACATCACGCTACCAGTTGCACTTGAGTAAAGAATTTAATCCATACATTGTTGTTCCTCTGGTGCAACAGGGCACTGATCAATTGAAAATTTTAAGTAAGCATATAATGGTGTTGCTACAGTCTTGGAATTCATCATCCCATACCTTGCCACAATCTTCTTAATATAGTCATATTGAGATAGATACAACATCCTCCTATGTCTATCTCTCACAATGTGCATTCCAATAATCACCTTTGCACTTCCAAGGTCTTTCATGTCGAATTCCATACTCAACTGATTCTTTAGCTTTGTAATCTCACTCATATCATTACAGACCATCAACTTATCATCCACATAAAGCACTAGATACTAGGGATGAAAACGGGGCGGGTTTTGCAAAATCCAAGACCCGCTCCGCCAATAAAAAATAAGACCCAGACCCGCCCCACCTCAAAACCCGACGGGTCCAACCTGGGCTTGGACCCGAACCCGTTAATATTTTATTTTAAAAAAACTTCAATAAATTATTATTTATAATATATAACTATATATCCATGCATATATATATATCTTTATTTATTATATATTTTATATAAAATGTATATATAGTGCATTACCTTATATATATGTATCTACAGTATATCATTGTTATATATATATATATATATATATATATATATATATATATATATATATATATATATAGAGTAATGATACCCTGCACACCCTTACCCTGCACACCTGTGGGCACCTGCCTACGTGGCGCGCCCACAACCACACAATTGTTTTTTACAAAAACTGGCTGACCAATCATGGACCGCCACGTATGCGGTACTCATGTTACCCTGCACACCTAGGGTGCAGGGTATCATTTCTATATATATATATATATATATATATATATATAGATATTAAATATAATATATTTTATATAAATATATATATATGTATATATGGGGCGGATCCACCCAAACTCGGGAACAACCTCGGACTCGTCTTTGGACCCGTTGACCTAGATCCGCCCCGCCCCAAAACCCGTTTGACTTTCAGGGTGGGTTTAGCATGGGGCCGGGTTTAAATCTGACTCATTGCCATCCCTATCAAATACGGTGTGCAGTCCTTTGAAAAAATTTTGTAGTATAAACAGTCGTCATATTTAGGGATGACAATTTTCTCCGAACCCGATGGGGAACCCGATATCCGACCCGAACAGAGGAGGGTATAGAGGCATTTTTTGGACCCAATTAAATAAATGGGTAAATGAGTATGAGGATCTCGTAAATGGGGATGGAGGAGGATGTAGTGGTATCCTACCCATATCAGACCCGATTATATATATATATATATATATAGTTTTTTTCAAGTGCCCACCTATCATGCCCACTACCATGCCCACCAATGATGTGTAACTATTCTATTGGACCTAATAGTGCCACATCATTGGTGGGCATGGTAGTGGGCATGATAAGTGGACACTTGAAAGAAACTATATATATATATATATATATACATACACATATTAATTTATATTAAATAAATGCTAATTTAATTTTTTTGGTTGAATTATGTTAGTTGGATGAAATAATAAAAATTATTAATATAAAACTAATGCTATTTTTTAGAATTTTTATTTTTTATATAAGTCTTTGGTTGTAAATTTTCTTCGATGTTTTATTTTTTTATTATCTTAAAAATTTTGATATAAAAATCTAGTAAATAAGTATAGTTTTATCAAATAATTAAAATTTTAAAAAAATTATTTTTATGGAGTATATACAATAAATGGGTATATGGGTAGGGTATGGATATCCGATCATCCGACGGATATGGGGATGGAGATGAAATTAAATATTCGATGGGTATGGGTATGAGTATGGGGATGGATTTAATAAATGGGTATGGGGATGGAGGCACGATATCCTACCCATACCCGACCCATTGCCATTTCTAGTCATATTTACTCCGAGTAAAAATTATGCCAACCATGAAACTATCAAAACGTTTATACCACTGTCAGGGTAACTGCTTGAGACCATACAGTGATTTCTGCAGCATGAAAACCTTAGAACCCTATCCAGACACTTCAAAACATTTTGGTTGCTTCATGAAGATCGTCTCATCCAGATTCTCATCTAAGAATGTTGTCCTTACATCTATATGTTCCAGTTCTAGGTCCTGACTGACCACCAAAGTTAACAGAATTCTGATTGAAGTATGCTTTACCACGAGATAAAACATCTTATGGAAGTCTATTCCTTCTCTTTATGTAAATGCATCCTCTTTCCTCTTGAAAATTCATTTACATCCCACAATTTTTCTGACCTCAAGTAGCTCCATCAGTGTCCAAGTGTCATTCTTTCAAAATTTTGTGAAGGAAAAACTGAGAAGTATTTTCTAGAAGCTCTCCTAAACACTACTTAGTTCTAGGCTTCTAGCTCCTATTTTTGTAAGAGATATTTATATGATGAGTGACAAGGTGTAATTTGTTTTTAAAAATAAAATAACATATTTTGAAGATTTATATATTTTTTTAATTTTAAACTCGTGGCGTTGATAAATTGCAAATGCTTCGTTTTTTTTAATTGAATATATTGGCACTTAATTATTTACAAGTACAATAGATAGATTAAACTAATAAACTTTGACGAGTATTTTTTCACGATCATAAGTTTGACTGTTCGAGTCTCCATCGCTCTATTATTGTCCCTTATTTTTTTTGACAGAAAAACGCATTTCATATCAATTCAACCAAATCGTTTTTCACAAAAGGACCCAAACTTATAGGACAAAAGTCATAGAAAATACTATCTGCACTTCGAGCAAAACCTTCAAAGGCAACAAAATGAGCTGCAAAATTAAACCTCCATGGACAAAACATCACTTGCACCTGCCTATTATGTGTGCACATTCGGCGAACTGGATTGAGAACAACATCAGCAGAAGAGTAAGGAGAAGACTTGTAAAATAGCATCAATCATATTCATAGCATCAGTTTCCAAAATCCACTTGGGCCAATTGAATTGGAGTGCAATATTTTAAGCCTCTCTAACTGCATACATCTTCGCAATAGAAGGTGGGAATATACCAGATAAACGACGAGCCAAGGCAAAAATCACCACACCCTTATCGTCCCGTGCAACCACCCCCACACCAAAGAACAAATATCCCTCTTTGACTGAAGCATCAACATTAAATTTAATCACACCTGGTGGAGGTGCAGTCCACCGGCTCTGAAGCTGCCGATCTACGCGAGATGGGAAACACGTTTTTTTTACAAGAGAGAAAATTGTCCCATAAAAAATTTGTTCGATCCAAAACTTCCCTGGCTGTCATTCGACGACCCTGAAAGATATATTGATTTATATCCAACCATATACTCCACACC
This sequence comes from Henckelia pumila, assembly GCF_033568475.1. NCBI lineage: Eukaryota > Viridiplantae > Streptophyta > Magnoliopsida > Lamiales > Gesneriaceae > Henckelia > Henckelia pumila. Next base: position 12,046,509 of record NC_133121.1, read on the forward strand.
AACGTGGCAACCGTACCCAAGTCATTGACGGCTCCAAACATTCCTACCCAACACCACAAATCCACAAAAGATGCCCCTTTGAACCTTGCAAGGAAAGGCCTAAGTGCCGAGAGTTCCCAAACAGCTCGCGCCCATTGACACTGCCACAGGGCATGAAAGCTAGTTTCAGGATATGCATGACATCGTGGACACAAAATATCAAGTTGAATACCTCGAGAAAATAGATTTACTCGAGTTGGAAGAGCTCCATGAATAGCCCTCCAAACATGTATTTTAATTTTATTTGGGATAGATAAATGCCAGATTTTCCGAAAGAACCTGGCGGGATTGTTTGGAGTTGCCCCACTGCTGGATGCCTCCGGTTGCATGGCTACATAGTAGCCAGATCGAACAGAATACTCGCCTGTAGAAGTATAATGCGAAACCATCAAATCTCTACCACACAAGTTGCCCAAAGGAATCCTTCGAATTTCATCATGGTCAATGTTCTATAAGTTTTGCTCAATGAGAGGCCAATTCCACTCCCCATCCGAAGTCAGCAAGTCTTTAAGAGTCATATTTTCATTATACTCGTTTGAGGGAGTGATTGGTTTAAAAGTCTTGGGTCTCAATAACCACGGGTCCTTAAAAACCTTAACCATTGTTCCCGAAGCTATTTGCCAACGAAGACCCTGCACAAGTAACTCACGACCCCAAACAAAGCTACGCCACACATAAGAAGCATTATGTCCCAAATGAGCTCGAATAAAAGAAGTGAAAGTGTAGTATTTAGCCTTAAAGACCCGTGCAAACAATGAATCAGGACAAGTCAATAGTCGCCAACACTGTTTAGCTAGTAGTGCTTGATTAAATTTAAAGAGATCACGAAAACCCATCCCACCTTTTCTTTGGACCGACATAGGTGATGCCAAGGCAGCCAATGAATGCGCTTTTGTTTGGCTGTGGCACCCCACCAAAACTGAAACGACCCTAACTCTATAATAAATAAATATGCGGAAATTTTTTTTTTTTTTTTATATACTACTAAATAAAATATGTACATATATGCCCATACATATATGCACAAGATAAAATATTTAAAATAAATACATGACTAAATAAATAAACAATTAAATACTTAAGAAAAAAAAATGCATTCTTTAAAATAATTAAACATCTGAGTCAACCCTAGAATTAAAAATATACTGCATAAATAAAATAATTAAAATATGTGCATGCACTAAAACATTTAATAAAATATTCCCATAAACCTCAACCACTAAAAATATAATAAAATGTTTCACATGACATCATGCACGGTGACTCAGAAGCTGTCACGGTCACGGGGCTACTGCAGCGCTGCTCATACGTCCTCACCACCGGTAGGAGTAACCTGCTCTTCTACGTACTCACCTGCACCATATCAGTGTAGTGAGCCTAGAGGCCCAACATGCATACTAACAAGGGTTCAAAATAATTTAAAACAATTTAATACTAATACATACATATACATGAATGAGCATGCTTAAAAATTACATAACATAACTTACTTAAATAACCATAAATACATAATACATAACATACATACTTGAGTTGTTGAGCATTTATTTTCTTAACATCGAATGGTTCTATCCGTAAGTGTGACCCATACTTATAGTGCGACTGATCAGTCTAAGAAACCATCGTACGAGGCTGGTGGCGAACCACCCATACATAAATGGCAGAAACTGCCCATACATAAATGGCCACACTACTTCAATTTCCACCTAAAATATTTTATTTGCTCAACCATAGAACTTCAATCATAACATAAAAATCGATTTCATGAATGCATGTACTTAAATAAATTATGTGTCCTTCATTTATATTTAATTTATTTTATAATATCATATAAATATTCAAATAACTTTTCATGCATAAAATAATTAAATATAAACTCAGGACACATGCAATTTCTCATGGTTTGATTCAACTGCTGGCCCTAGACATACAAGCCCATTAACTTAAGACTTGGCCCATTAGTGTACTTAAGCCCATTAACAACTTTTCTAGGCCCAATAAATCAACCAAAGCCCATTAAGACTAACTTAGGCCCAATAACACTGTCCCTGGCCCAATGGGCCCAAAAGCCCAATAACAGGCCCAATAACTTTCATGGGCTCCCAAACCCATAAAAATTTCTGGCCAACTTAAAAATTTAAATAAAAATTAATAAAAGCTCAAAAATAATTAAATTAACCCAAAATAATTTAATGGAGCCCAAATAAATTAAATGGTACTAATTAAATTTTTGGGAATTTAATTAGCCCATTTAACTCCTAATTAACTCAAAAACTTAAAAATAAAAATACCCGAGCCCAATTAAAATAACCCGGACCCGGACCCAACTAACTTAACCCATATTATTTTAGACCCGACCCGGACCACATGACCCGACCCGGATCCACCAACAACCCAAAAACCCGAAACCCTATTCTTCCCTCTTCCCCCTTGCCGCGGCCGCACGAGCAGCAGGCCTTCACGGCCTGCTGCAGCCCAGCTCCGACCACCGTGGCCGGAGCCCCGCCGGCAGGACCTCCCCAGGGTCCTGCCGGTTCGAACCATGCCCTGGTCCGAACCCCATGCTGCGCCTGCACCTAGCCCGAACCCCACTTCCACGAACCCTAGCTGCGCGGTCTGCTGCACCAGTCACGGTGCAGCTCGTCTCCTCCCTTTCCTAGCCCTCTCCAGCCTTAACCCCCGACTCCTACCTGGCCTAGGGACCCTACATCACCTTGACCAGCAATCAAACGAGCCATGGTTAGCCAAAAACGTGAACATGATCACCACAAAGCCAAAACCGAGTGCATAAGAGAAAGATTTTAAAAAAACTTGCTGTCAAAATGATATATCTCGATGCTACACACCCACACACATACATACACTGATATAGGATTGAAAAGAGAAGAAAATCATGCCTTAATACCGATTTATAGAGTTAGAAACGTGTACGACGGGCTTCGGGACGACGGGACGACGACGGGATGCCTTGGCTTGCTTGGAACCTTCGAAATAATGGCTATGGTGTTCTTGGGGGTTGGTTCAGTGAAGAAGACGATGGAGGTGACGGCTGATGCTAGGAGAGAAAGAGTGATCGGCTAAGGTAGGGTTTTTAGGTAGAATAGGTTTTATTTATTAGGTTAATTAGAATATAGGTTAAATAATTAAATATAAAAAGGTTTTAAATAATTAATATATAACTTAAACTCTTAATTAAACTTTAGAAATCTGATAACATAAAATAAATCTCGAAATATTAATTTAGGGGAATTTTAAAAATACTAAAAGTCAATATTTTGGCTAATTTTGGATAAAAATGACCCCTAAAATTAAATAAAATTAAATACTTAAAATTTTGAGATAATAAAACTCAAAATAATATTTTAAGGCTCCAAAAAGACTCATAAATAATTTGGCTAGAAAGTTGTCATCTCGTCCGTCCACGGTCCCGTCTACGTGATTAAATAATAAAAATCATAAAAATCATAAAAATCACTAATTATGGGTTAAATGCTTAAAAATAAATTAAATCATGCATAAATAATTCACATAATTATCTAACCCATAAATCATAAATTTAAATAATTAAATATCCTAATTATGCAGGCGGATTTATGTAATTAAAAATATCGGGTGTTACAATTCTCCCCCCCTTAAATTGAATTTCGTCCTCGAAATTAAAGTACTTACCCGAACAACTCCGGATAGCGAGTCCTCATATCCTCCTCGGTCTCCCAAGTAGCTTCCTCCTCCGAGTGATTCAGCCACTGGACTCTGACCATCGGTATGACCCGCGTCCTAAGCCTCCGCTCCTCTCTAGCCAAGATCCGCACTGGTCTCTCCTCGTATACAAGATCCGGTGGCAACTGTAAGGGCTCGAAATCCAACACATGCGACGGGTTGGAGACATATCTCCGAAGCATGGATACATGGAAAACGTTGTGCACTGCCGCTAGCCCTGGAGGTAGAGCTAAACGATAGGCCAACGTGCCAACTCGCTCCAAGATCTCGAATGGCCCTATATATCTCGGATTAAGCTTGCCTCTCCGTCCAAAATGCGCTACTCCCTTCATAGGTGACACCTTCAAGAATACGTGATCACCTACTGCGAACTCCAAATCGCGTCGTCTGGCATCTGCATAACTCTTCTGCCGACTCTGCGCAGTCCTCATCCTATCTCGAATCTGCGTCACAATGTCAGCTGTCTGCTGCACAATCTCCGGACCCAACAAAATCCGCTCACCAACCTCATCCCAATGCACCGGAGATCTGCATCTCCTCCCATAAAGTGCTGCATAAGGAGCCATACCTATAGACGACTGAAAGCTGTTGTTATAGGTAAACTCCACTAATGGCAGTCTAGTCTCCCAAGATCCTCGAAAATCGATGACACAAGCTCTCAGAAGATCCTCGAGAACCTGGATCACTCTCTCGGACTGCCCATCTGTCTGGGGATGAAATGCTGTACTGAACAAAAGTCTAGTCCCCAAAGCTGTGTGCAGACTCTTCCAAAACGCTGAGGTGAACCTCGGATCTCTGTCTGACACGATAGACACTGGTATGCCATGCAGTCTAACAATCTCTCTGACGTAAAGCTCTGCATACTGTGTCAAAGTGTAAGTAGTTCTTACCGGCAAGAAATGAGCTGATTTGGTGAGTCTATCCACAATCACCCAAATCGCTGTACACCCTCTGGTACTCCTCGGTAAGCCAACCACAAAGTCCATCGTAATATTCTCCCACTTCCATTCCGGAATAGGGAGAGGTCTAAGAAGTCCTGCTGGACGCTGATGCTCTGCTTTGACTTGCTGACAAGTCAAGCACTCTGACACCACTCTCCCGATGTCACTCTTCATCCCAGGCCACCAATACAATAACTGCAAGTCTCGGTACATCTTCGTACTTCCGGGGTGAATGGAGTACGGAGATGCATGAGCCTCTGCTAGAATCTCGGCTCTCAACTGATCAACGTTCGGTACCCACATCCTCCCACGGTACTGAATGATGCCATCCTCCACTGTATACAAGAGATTACCTCTGGCCTCATCTCTCTGTCTCCATCGCTGTAGCTCCTCATCAGTGGACTGTCCCTCTCTAATCCGATCTCGCAGAACTGGCTGCACCGTCAACACTGACAAGCTCGGTGCATGGCCACTCGGATAGCACTCCAAACCAAATCTCTGAATCTCGGTCTGTAGTGGTAACTGTACAGTCAAACATGATACCACTGACGGCTTCCGACTCAAAGCATCTGCCACCACATTAGCCTTACCCGGATGGTAGCTAATGTCACAGTCATAGTCCTTAACAAGCTCAAGCCATCTGCGCTGCCTCATGTTCAACTCCTTCTGGGTGAAGAAGTACTTGAGGCTCTTGTGGTCTGTGAAAATCTTGCACTTCTCGCCATACAGATATTGCCTCCAGATTTTCAACGCAAATACCACTGCTGCAAGCTCCAAATCATGCGTCGGATAGTTCTGCTCATGAATCTTCAACTGTCGCGACGCATATGCGATGACTCTGCCACTCTGCATAAGTACTGCGCCCAAACCAAACTTAGACGCGTCGGTGTACACCACTAACTCCTCATGTGGCACTGTCATAGCTAACACCGGTGCTGAAGTAAGTGCATCCTTCAGCTGATCAAAGCTCCTCTGACAATCTGGACTCCAACTATACTTCGCGTTCTTCTTGGTCAAGGAAGTCAAGGGTACTGCAATAGAGGAAAAACCCTTGATGAACTTCCTATAGTATCCTGCTAAACCCAAGAAGCTACGAATCTCCGAAGCATTCTTTGGAATCCCCCAATCCCTCACTGCCTGCATCTTGGACTGATCCACTGCAATCCCATCCCTAGAAATAATGTGGCCTAGAAACGCCACCTGCTCCAACCAAAACTCACACTTACTGAACTTTGCAAACAGTCGATGCTCTCTCAAAGTCTGCAAGGCTGTATGCAAATGCTGTGTATGCTCCTCAATGCTCCTCGAGTAGATCAATATGTCATTAATGAATACAATGACAAACTGATCTAGATACGGCTGGAAGACACGATGCATGAGATCCATAAAAACTGCTGGAGCATTGGTCAACCCAAAGGGCATCACCAAGAACTCATAGTGCCCATATCGTGTCCTAAAGGCAGTCTTAGACACGTCTGAATCTCTGACTCTCAGCTGATGGTAACCAGATCGCAGATCGATCTTGGAGAATACCGAAGCTCCCTGCAACTGATCGAATAAATCCTCTATCCTCGGTAACGGATACTTATTCTTCACTGTGACTCTGTTGAGCTCTCGGTAGTCAATGCACAATCTCATGCTGCCGTCCTTCTTCTTCACAAACAACACTGGAGCTCCCCATGGAGAAAAGCTAGGACGAACAAAGCCCTTCTCCAACAGCTCCTGAATCTGCTCCTTCAACTCTCTCATCTCTGTAGGAGCAAGTCGATACGGTGCCTTGGAGATAGGCACAGTATCCGGCAACAACTCAATACTGAACTCCACCTCCCTCACTGGTGGAACTCCTGCAACATCATCAGGAAAAACATCTGGATAGTCACGTACCACCTCTATATCTGATAAAGATCTGCTAGAAACGTTTGAGGTAGTGACCACACTAGCAAGAAAACCCTGACATCCATTGCGCAACAGTTTCCTCGCACGAACAAGTGATATCATCTGAGGAATACTGCTAGACTGAGATGCAAAGAAAGTAAACATCTCACCTCCTGCTGGCTTCACTGACACTGTCCTACGCCGGAAATCAATCGAAGCTCCATTAACTGATAGCCAGTCCATACCCAGAATCAAGTCAAACCCAGTCAATGGAAGAACCACTAGATCTGCTTGAATGGAGTGTCCCTGCAACTCCAATGCCAGATCCTTGATGACACTAGTGGTAGTGATAATCTGTCCGGATGGCATGGTAACATCGTAACCACTGTCTACAACCTCCGGTGAAATGCCTATCCGTCTGATAAAATCTCGGGAGATAAACGAATGCGTGGCTCCTGAATCTAGCAACGCAAACGTGGAGTTGCCTCCAACTAGAATTCTCCCTGCACGCAGAAGATTCCCAACAATTCATACCACTATGCTCCCAAGGTTAAAACACTAAAATCCTTAATTCTAATCACAAAGAAACAAAATTCTTATTCTAGCATGCTGATAATTAGACTCATGTAATAGGCATTCAGATATAATCACAATTAAACAAAAGCAAAGAATTGAAAAAGTTCTAGGGGTTAGGTATACCGGTGATCAAGGAGGTATCTGGGTCTGCCTCCTCAGCCTGCATCACATAAACTCGCCCACTGACATTCTGCCTCTGCGGGCAGTTGGCAATCTGATGCCCTGGCTCCTTGCAACGATAGCAGACTCCTGCTCCCAATAGACACTGCCCGGAATGCATCTTCTGGCACTTCGGACACACTGGATATCTCCCTGGAGTAGGGGCCTCGCCCCTAGTCTGCTGCTGTGGCTTCCCCTGAGGCCTCTGCTGATTCGGGCCCTTAGATGGCCCTGTAGACTGTTTCTTCGCAGGTGGCTGCGAAGATGGTCGCTGATACCCTGTCTGCACAAACTGCCTCTTACCCTGCTGCTCTCTCTGTATCTCCCTCCGTCCCTCCTCGGAACGCAAGGCCCTGCTGACTGCAGACTCATATGTAAAGACGTCTGCCATACGTACGTCATGCCTGATCTCAGCCCTCAAGCCCTCAACAAACTGTCGCAGCTTCTCCTGCGGACTATCAGCAATCATGGGCACAAAATGACAGCCCCTCTCATACTGGCTCACGTACTCCACCACAGATCTGTCCCCCTGACGGAGACTCATGAACTCTCGGATCATGCGACTGCGCACATCCTCAGTGAAATATTTGGCGTAGAAGATACGCCTGAACTCAGCCCACGTCAGTGTAGGTAGATGGACTCCTCTGACTGCACCCTCCCACCAAAGGGCTGCATCGCCTCGCATCATGTACGTAGCACAGCTCACCCTGTCGGCGTCTGTGATCCCCATATAGTCGAAGATGGACTCAAGAGAGCGAATCCATCCCTCAGCCACCAACGGATCGGTGGTTCCCACAAACTCCTTAGGCCCCTTCTTCTGGAACCTCTCTGCGACGTCCTCCTCGTGGGACAGTCTGGGACGGGCAGCCTGCTGCTCCAGCAAGGCAGTAATACCCGCCATCATCGTGGCACTGGCCTGCTCCAGTGCTGTCATGGGGTGCTGCTGAGGTGGCGGTGGAGGTGGAGGTCCCCCACGTCGGTTCACTGGTCTGGGAGGCATTCTGCACCACCACATATTTATTTACGTAAATCGCCTTGCATAACTAAGTGTTTAAAATTAAGGCTAACTTAAATTCTAGAAATTAAATCATACTATAAACATTTAAAACTTACAAACCGGTAGCGTGGATTTCTGAGCTAGCATAGCAGTAGTGACCCCTCCAAGGACCGTGCTCTGATACCAACTGAAACGACCCTAACTCTATAATAAATAAATATGCGGAAATTTTTTTTTTTTTTTTATATACTACTAAATAAAATATGTACATATATGCCCATACATATATGCACAAGATAAAATATTTAAAATAAATACATGACTAAATAAATAAACAATTAAATACTTAAGAAAAAAAAATGCATTCTTTAAAATAATTAAACATCTGAGTCAACCCTAGAATTAAAAATATACTGCATAAATAAAATAATTAAAATATGTGCATGCACTAAAACATTTAATAAAATATTCCCATAAACCTCAACCACTAAAAATATAATAAAATGTTTCACATGACATCATGCACGGTGACTCAGAAGCTGTCACGGTCACGGGGCTACTGCAGCGCTGCTCATACGTCCTCACCACCGGTAGGAGTAACCTGCTCTTCTACGTACTCACCTGCACCATATCAGTGTAGTGAGCCTAGAGGCCCAACATGCATACTAACAAGGGTTCAAAATAATTTAAAACAATTTAATACTAATACATACATATACATGAATGAGCATGCTTAAAAATTACATAACATAACTTACTTAAATAACCATAAATACATAATACATAACATACATACTTGAGTTGTTGAGCATTTATTTTCTTAACATCGAATGGTTCTATCCGTAAGTGTGACCCATACTTATAGTGCGACTGATCAGTCTAAGAAACCATCGTACGAGGCTGGTGGCGAACCACCCATACATAAATGGCAGAAACTGCCCATACATAAATGGCCACACTACTTCAATTTCCACCTAAAATATTTTATTTGCTCAACCATAGAACTTCAATCATAACATAAAAATCGATTTCATGAATGCATGTACTTAAATAAATTATGTGTCCTTCATTTATATTTAATTTATTTTCTAATATCATATAAATATTCAAATAACTTTTCATGCATAAAATAATTAAATATAAACTCAAGACACATGCAATTTCTCATGGTTTGATTCAACTGCTGGCCCTAGACATACAAGCCCATTAACTTAAGACTTGGCCCATTAGTGTACTTAAGCCCATTAACAACTTTTCTAGGCCCAATAAATCAACCAAAGCCCATTAAGACTAACTTAGGCCCAATAACACTGTCCCTGGCCCAATGGGCCCAAAAGCCCAATAACAGGCCCAATAACTTTCATGGGCTCCCAAGCCCATAAAAATTTCTGGCCAACTTAAAAATTTAAATAAAAATTAATAAAAGCTCAAAAATAATTAAATTAACCCAAAATAATTTAATGGAGCCCAAATAAATTAAATGGTACTAATTAAATTTTTGGGAATTTAATTAGCCCATTTAACTCCTAATTAACTCAAAAACTTAAAAATAAAAATACCCGAGCCCAATTAAAATAACCCGGACCCGGACCCAACTAACTTAACCCATATTATTTTAGACCCGACCCGGACCACATGACCCGACCCGGATCCACCAACAACCCAAAAACCCGAAACCCTATTCTTCCCTCTTCCCCCTTGCCGCGGCCGCACGAGCAGCAGGCCTTCACGGCCTGCTGCAGCCCAGCTCCGACCACCGTGGCCGGAGCCCCGCCGGCAGGACCTCCCCAGGGTCCTGCCGGTTCGAACCATGCCCTGGTCCGAACCCCATGCTGCGCCTGCACCTAGCCCGAACCCCACTTCCACGAACCCTAGCTGCGCGGTCTGCTGCACCAGTCACGGTGCAGCTCGTCTCCTCCCTTTCCTAGCCCTCTCCAGCCTTAACCCCCGACTCCTACCTGGCCTAGGGACCCTACATCACCTTGACCAGCAATCAAACGAGCCATGGTTAGCCAAAAACGTGAACATGATCACCACAAAGCCAAAACCGAGTGCATAAGAGAAAGATTTTAAAAAAACTTGCTGTCAAAATGATATATCTCGATGCTACACACCCACACACATACATACACTGATATAGGATTGAAAAGAGAAGAAAATCATGCCTTAATACCGATTTATAGAGTTAGAAACGTGTACGACGGGCTTCGGGACGACGGGACGACGACGGGATGCCTTGGCTTGCTTGGAACCTTCGAAATAATGGCTATGGTGTTCTTGGGGGTTGGTTCAGTGAAGAAGACGATGGAGGTGACGGCTGATGCTAGGAGAGAAAGAGTGATCGGCTAAGGTAGGGTTTTTAGGTAGAATAGGTTTTATTTATTAGGTTAATTAGAATATAGGTTAAATAATTAAATATAAAAAGGTTTTAAATAATTAATATATAACTTAAACTCTTAATTAAACTTTAGAAATCTGATAACATAAAATAAATCTCGAAATATTAATTTAGGGGAATTTTAAAAATACTAAAAGTCAATATTTTGGCTAATTTTGGATAAAAATGACCCCTAAAATTAAATAAAATTAAATACTTAAAATTTTGAGATAATAAAACTCAAAATAATATTTTAAGGCTCCAAAAAGACTCATAAATAATTTGGCTAGAAAGTTGTCATCTCGTCCGTCCACGGTCCCGTCTACGTGATTAAATAATAAAAATACTAAAAATCATAAAAATCACTAATTATGGGTTAAATGCTTAAAAATAAATTAAATCATGCATAAATAATTCACATAATTATCTAACCCATAAATCATAAATTTAAATAATTAAATATCCTAATTATGCAGGCGGATTTATGTAATTAAAAATATCGGGTGTTACAAAAACCGCACCATAATCATCTGGATTGACCTGCATAATTCATGGGGAAGTTTAAAAACATTCATAGTGTAAGTGGTTGTGGCTTGGGCAACTGCTTTAATTAAGATTTCCCTTCCTCCTATCGAGAAAAGATGGCCCTTCCATCCTTGTAACCTCTTCCAAACTCTTTCTTTAAGGGATTCAAATACCCGCTTCTTACTATGACCCACAAAAGCCGGTAATCCAAGATAAGTATCATGCGATTCAGTTGGCGGCATACCCAATACCTGAAACACTGAATTTTTCATTGATGATGTTGAGTTTGGACTAAAAGTGATGCACGATTTTCTAAAATTGATCATCTGGCCAGAAGCATGTGAATAACATTATAGAAGATTTCAAATAGTATCGCAATGTGAGATATCTGTTAGGCCACGTGACAGTGGAAATAATGAGGAACACAAGACCGTTGAGGATGTTGAGATTGCGTAGATTGATGATGATATAATAGAAAGTGGTGATCCCGCAACCAGCAAAATTGATAAAGGGAAGTCTATCATTGTAGAGGAGAGTGTACCGGGTGGTTACATTCCTTCGGAAGGGACTTTGAGGAGTGCTGAAAATTTGCATGAAAATGTAGATAAAGAGGGCTTTAAAAAGGTCGTTCATAAGAAAAAACAAAAGAAAAACTCGAACAAGAAAGGGGGGATACATCTTTAGATGAAACTTTAGCCCAATTCCTTGAAGGGTTGTATGATAACGATAGTGGAGGGAAAATATAGTCAAAACCAGATAAGAAGATAACTGGAGGGAGTAACAACAACAATAAAAAAAAAGAGGACAAGAAGAGTAATAGGAAAGGAAATGGGGCTGATGGTGGGGGTAAATCAGGTTGTCAATGAAGGTAGCATCTTGGAATATAAGGGGATTTCACAAACCCCTGAAACAAAAGAGTGTATCTAATTTTATGTACACTCAACATGTGGCTGTTTTTGGTATATTGGAGACTAAGTTGGAGGAAAAAGATTTGCATCTTTTCATGAGACTAGGGATGACAATTTTCTCCACGGGAAAAACCCAAAATGGGGACGGGTTCGGGGGAGAGTTTCGGGTTCGGGGATTTTTTTAAAATCCCCGAAGTGGAGTGGGGCGGGTATGGGGATGCTATCCCCACCCCCGAACCCGCCTCGATATCCCCGAAAATAAATAATAATAATAATAATAATAATAATAATAATAATAATAATAAAAGACACACACTCATCATCATATAATAAATTTTTCTTGAATTTATTTAGAATTTTCAGCGTATATATGTTAAAGATATTTGAATCACTAAGTTGAATTATTTGATTTTTGAGACTTGGAATGTCTCAAATTTTTTATATAAATCTAGAATTTATGAATATTTGTCAAAATTTTAGAGTTAGAGTTTGAGCATTTTCTAAGGCAGTACACAAAAATGTAATATTAATGATTTTTGGAATGTAAAAGATAATTGTTGGAAAATTGAATATTTTAAGTTTGATGTCTACGGGGACGGGTTTGGGGATTTTCCCACGGGTTCGGGGATCCACCCCATCACAATCTCATTTTCATATCTACAATGGGTTCGGGTTCGGGTTCGGGGATGGGGGTTTAGTTCCCACGGGTTCGGGGACGAGGATTCCCCGAATATGTAGAACCGGGGATGGGGACGGGGACGGGGATGAGTTTTTAATTCGGGGACGGGGACGGGGATGGGGATGGGGATGGCAAACCCGTCCCCGCCCCGTTGCCATCCCTACATAAGACTCCGGTTCAGTGGCATGAATGCCCTATCTAACCTTCTATGTTGTAATAAGATTCGCATTTTGGTTATTTGGAACCCGAATAATGTAAGAGTTGAGCTTTGTGGGATGGGAGAACAACATTTACATGTTCGCATTTCGGATATTAGGAGTAACAAATTTTTTTTGTCCACCTTCGTTTATGGGATGAATAAGTTGGTGATGAGATGTTTACTTTGGGAGGAGCTTTGTCAATTTGGGCACAACCTGAATGAACCTTGGACGATTCTTGGAGACTTCAATAATGTCCTGTCCTCGGAGGATAAATGTGGAGGACTATCGGTTCGTAATTATGATACCAAAGACTTTGTGGACTGTTTGAATGAGCTCAATTTGGTGGATTTGAGATATACCGGGAACCGTTATACTTGGATGAGTCCGAGTGTCAAATCGAAGTTGGATCGTATTCTAGTGAACCCAGCCTGGTTCGCTGGTTTATTTGGGGCCGAAACGACTTTCTTGGCGCCGGGTTGTATATGCGATCACTCCATTGGTGTTGTATCTTTTGATAAAGACAATCATAGCAGATGTACTCCTTTCAAATTCTTCAATATGTGGACTTTAAGTGATCGGTTCAAGGAGGTGGTGGAAAGCAATTGGCATGTGGGAGTTAGTGACACGACACAATTTATGTTGAAAAAGAAATTGAATAGATTGAAGATACCGCTTAAATCCCTGAACAACAAAGAGTTTGGACATATCTCTTCTAGGGCGCATAAAGCCAAGGAAGATTTGATACTCATACAAAATTGTATCTTACAAGGAGGGAGTATGGATAGGGAGTATATGGATATGAGAAAGAAAGCGGAGGTACTATTGGAGGCGGAAAGATTTTTTGTGGCACAAAAAGTGAAAGGAGATTTCATCAAGCAAGGAGATCAATGTACTAAGTTTTTCTATGATTTGATTTGAAGGAATAACAAGCGAAATGCAATCTCCTATATTCGAACTCAAGATGGGGGTGAGACTCATGAACCCGATGAAATTGCCGAAGCATTTGTTAATCATTTCAAGGGATTGTTGGGTACTACTAGTGAGGAAAGAATGGAATTGGATTTGGACGCTATGAATGAAGGTTCCAAGGTTGATACAAGAAAACATGAGTTGCTTGTTGCCCAAGTTACATTGGATGACGAGAAACATGCTCTGTTCGATATTGAAAGTGAGAAAGCCCCGGGGCCGGACGGATTTGGATCACATTTCTTCAAAGAAGCTTGGGATATTATTGGGGGAGATGTATTCAAAGCGGTGCAAGAGTTCTTTGTGAATGGTAAGATACTTAAGCAATGAAATCATGCCAGCATTGCACTTGTGCCCAAAACACAAAGTGCGAAGGAGGTGAATGACTTTAGACCTATTTCTTGTTGCTCGGTGTTTTATAAGATTATCTCAAAAATCATGGTGAAACGACTAAGGAGGTGATAAGGGACCTAGTGAATCCGGCACAAACGGCTTTTGTCAGGGGAAGATCAATCGTTGATAATGTTCACTTGGCCCAAGAGTTATTACGGGGGTATACTAGGAAGAAGTCCGCAAAGAGATGCACCATCAAAATTGATCTACAAAAGGCTTATGATATGGTTGAATGAGACTTCTTGAAGGAGACTTTGGAGGTGTTAAATTTTCCAATGAAGTTCGTAGCATGGATTATGGAATGTGTGACTACTAATTCTTAATCGGTGGTCATTAAGGGCCAACTCCATGGTTTCTTCAAAGGGATGAGGGGTTTAAGGCAAGGAGATCCGTTGTCACCGTTGCTCTTTACTCTTTGTCTTGAGGTTTTTTCGAGAATGATGGGTGTTTTGGCACGTAATCCGAGCATCAAATTTCATGCTAAATGTTATGATCTCCGCATCACTCATTTGGCATATGCGGACGACTTATTATTGTTCTCAAGGGCGAAGCGACAAAGTGTACTCCTGATGTTTGAGTGCCTTATAAAGTTTGGTAGAATGTCGGGCATGAAAGTTAACTTGAATAAATCCAATGTATATTTGGCAGGGGTTGATCATGACATAAAAGAAGACATTTTGGAAGTATTGGGAATGAATGAAGGCATGCTTCCTTTTCGATATCTTGGTATACCACTCTACTCTTCTAGATTGAAATCGTCAGATTTTTGTGTACTTGTAGATGCAATACAGAACAAAATTTTGGCTTGGCCTACTCAATCACTATCCTATGCCGGGAAGTTGGAGCTTGTGAGATCGGTCCTTCAAGGGGTAGAATGATTTTGGTTATCTATTCTACATATCCCGGAATATGTACTTGAGACAATCTCCAGGTTGTTTCGGAAGTTTGTTTGGCCTACAAAGCGGCCACCTATTGCATGGGAGAAAATTTGTAGGCCAAAAGAGGATGGAGGCTTGGGCATCAAGGATCTTTCTATTTGAAATATAGCACTGCTTGCTAAAACCTTATGGAAGATTCACATGAAGAAAGATAGCCTTTGGATTCAATGGATTAACATCGAGTTTTGGAAATATGGTGAGATTTGGGATTGGCCTTGGAGGGAAGATGAATCTACATTGATTAAGAAATTTCTTTTCATCCGGGAATTGATTGTGGAGAGAGTGGGTTCAGTTGTTGAGGCTAAAGTGGTGCTTGAGAGTTGGTTTGATAGGAATGGAGGATTGAATAAAGCTTACGTCTTCGTTAAGGGTAACCGGGGTGTGTGGCCGTGGAAACCTCTAATTTGGAAGAGCTATATCATTCCGAAGCATATTATTATTCTTTGGCTTTTTTCTCATGGAAAGCTACTCACCAAGGATCGGCTCGGGTTTGTGGAAGATAGATTATGCTTATTGTGCAAAAAGAAAGATGAATGTAATGCTCACCTGTTCTTTGAGTGCAAAGTCACGGCCATCCTTTGGAACAAAGTGCGGGATTGGTTGGGTATGAGGAAGAGAATGGCTACTCGGCATACTATTTTGAAGGCATTTCATGGCACATACAGGGGCAACTCTAGGCTTGCAAAACTACGAGCTGTGGCTCTAGCGGCATGTATCTATCAGCTTTGGATCTCTCGCAATAGGGCGGTATTTGACGATGAAAAACCATGTGTTGAGAAGATGCTGGCTAAAGTGCAAGTGTTGTCATACCGTTGTATTCCTTATGAGATGTCGATAGAATGATTGTACTGTTTCTTTATGTTGTACGATCTTTCTCCTGGGGATGCCCAGTGTTTTTGATTCCTTGGAATATTATTGATTTTCTCCTGGGGATGCCCAATGTATTTGTATTATTCATTACCTTTTAATGAAGTCATTTTCATTAAAAAAATGAAACTATCGTCCGCAAAATATTATTGTCCCTTATTGGTTCGGTTATCTCAGGTATCGTTTGGGGAGATTATTACTTTGAAATATATATATATATATATATATATATATTTTGATTATAATTTTATTATTTAATATGAAACAATATATAAAATCTTAATTAATTCACACCTTAATTATTTAAATTTTAGTAATAATGTAATATAAAGTAGAAGGAATTTAAATGACAATGTTATTGGATGAACTTGAAGTTCATCATAATTAACATGAAATATTATATGCACATGTAAATAATGTATTTGAAGAACTAAAATATATTTAAATATATTTGAAATACATCAATCCAAACACAACTAAAATTTTATCTGATCAGGGAGTCTATCCAAATGATGTCTTTGAGAGCCCATCAAATTAAATCGACTTATCATATTTTAGGTACAATGTTAACCAACCGTTAGGCTATTATATTTTCACTAATCCAAGCAAATGGACCTAATCTTAGCGATCTAAGATGTGAGTTACTTCTTATTCTGATATCACCGATCGTCATGATATCTAAAGAAGTGTGTGCAACGACGTTCTTTTCAAATGAGTGATTAAATTTATAAATTATAAGAACTGAGAAAAATCAAAAGTGAGCGGTACTTGAACATAAAAGCGAAAATTCGAAAATCATAATTGGATAACGATTGATATATAAGTTATTTTGTAGTATCCTGAATTCTATTTTACATGATTAAATGGTAAACATGATTAAAGAATCACTACCTAAGTTAACCAAGTGATTAAAAATTTCATAATTAAAGAAAATAATCATTGGATCCTCCGAAGGGATCGTACCGTCCGAAGTAGGGTTTGGAAGATCCGAACTGATCGGATTCCAAACTTGTGAGTTCGACTGCAGAGGATAGATCGGATATTGCTTCGAACATGGGATCAGACGTTCAGAAGAGAGTTAAGCCATGCAAAGTTTGAGGTGTCAAGAAGGTGGTGACACATAGCAGTTCAGACAATCCAAACTAGGTGATCAGACCATCCGAACTTAAGTGGCCAGTGAGGTGTTGAGACGCTGGTGACACATACATGCATGCAGAGTTCGGAAGTTCCAAACTGGATATGGACGTTTTGAACTCCGCTTATAATAATAACATGCGATATTTCATTTGCAATTGCTCATTTCAATATCTTCCCTGTCAAATCTTGTGTTTTTTTCGTGTTCTATCCTTATACTCGAGGGTCGCGTGGTAGCGAGGTGCTTCCGATATCGTTGCAAAGTTGTGCCAAAGATTTGGGGCCTTCGACATCAAAGGGCTAACGACAGACACATGTATCCTAGTAGTTTTTGAGAGTATCTAATAACTTAGTTAAAGCTTTTATATCAGTATTAGTGATATAATAATAATTTGTATAAAGGCTTGGACCTTAATCCCTGATTGTACCGACCTGTATAGTAGATGTGTAATGCCCGGAAAATCCATAAATTTATTCACAAGTATTAATGAGATTTTAAATGAAATTTAAATGATCTTATTTTATTTATTTATGATTTAAAGGTTATTTCTAATTAAATATCTTTAAGTGATGTTTTAATGATTTAAAAGATTGTGTTTAAAAGCTTTCTCATGCTATTTATTTTGTGTGAGATTTTATGTTTCAAAATTGAGATTTTAGTAGTTAAAATATATGTTTAAAATTTTGTATTTAATATTATTTTATTTATCTGATGTTTAACGGTTGAAAATATTATCTTTTGATATTTTTCAGGTATGGGTTAATTCTGATGACGAAGGAAAACGAGACTAGCCCATGAGCAAAGTTTAAGAAAAATTTACATCCAATATGTTTTATGACTATTTTATTTTATAAGTATTGCATGATATTTAATTTAAAAGTTTAGGGAAGAAATATTTTTTAAAAAAGTATTTTTAATTCGATGGACCAGAATCCGGCCCATGAGTTTTATATTTAAAAGTTGCAGTCATGACTTAACGCAAAAACAGATTTACATCAAATCCCTTCTCCCCTCTTTACGCCACAGCCGCTCCCACCCTAGGTTTTTCAAAATCCCCTCTCAAGTTTTCAAGGATTCTCGCCTGGTTTGATCAAGAGATGACTAGGATCGTGTTTCCGGAGTCCGAATTTCCATATCAAGCAAGAAGAAAGGAAAGTTTTAAATGTTTTGAAACCATCAATCGAGAATATAAATATTTTTATATGAAAAAAAAGATGTATGTTGATGTGTAAGCTATGTATATTGCATATATTCTATGAGTTTTGATGAGTATGATATAGAACTATGAAACGTGAATCGTTCTTGATGTTTATGAGAAAGTTTTTTATGAGGAAATGATTCAAAGATGTTTAAATCTCAAATTTTTGGGGTGAGTATGATGTACGTGTTTTTGGTTTGAAGGTTGTGGTGTTTTTTATCCAAAGCTTTAAAGATTTTACATGTGTTGGGTTACACCGAGTTAGCGACATCAGTTACGATTTTGAGGATCAATACTGATGTACTAATCCAATTGATATGAAGCTAATTTTATTAGAAATCTAATTCATATATCTACAACTTTAATGTTTTGAGTTTTGTCCAAATCATTTTGAAAAAAGGCAAAAATCACCCTGAAGTGTGTCGTTTGTATCGTAGTTTTTTGCACTGACACATCTTGATAGAACGAGCATAAATTTTTTTAAAAAACTCCAATTAAGGTGAAACTACCGCCATTTGAAATTCAAGACAAAAAGATACAACTTTAATTTTTACCATTTTTTCTAATTCGGGACGCAAATTAATGTTTCAGTATGTGCAATAGGACGCCCGCCCAGGGCCGCGCTCGAGCGGGAATTTTATTCCGCCCGAGCGGGAAACGTTCTGTCCCAAATTATTCCTTGCATGATTTTAAGTCCTAAACTCATGTTTATGACATGTTAAGATGTTTTAAGTATTTTTAATAGTTCCTATGCAAAAAATTTCAAGTTTTAATGTAAAAAACGGAAAGAACGACTCACGTGGATCGCTTTAGTTATGTAATGCATTATATGCTAGTATGTTCTCACGAAAATTATGTTCATTATGAAAGCATGAAATTTTATGAATTTAAAGATTGTGTTCTCATTTTATTTAATTAGCACGCATGATTTTAAAGCATGAAAAGATTTTTATGAGCATGACATATTAGCCTCATGTTTCAAGTTATTTTCAAGTTCATGGTGACATGATAATTTGAAGTTATGTTTAAGGTTCATGATGATTTTAAGATGTATTTAAGTATGATTAATGAACGATAAGAATATTTTGATGCAAATGTTTTATGATGTGTATGATGGAATTATGGGAAAGTTTATGTAGTAGCCCGTACCCAATTAAAGTGATTATAAGATTAATTAAGCAAATTGGGAATCAACCAGAAAGGAAGCTCCGTTGGCAGGAACGGAAGCTCCGATGGAGAACGGAAGCTCCGGTGTGCAATGGAAGCTCCGGTAGTATTACGTCATGCATGACGTGTGAGACATCGGAAGCTCCGGTTCAGAACGGAGGTTCCGATCGCCCCTATTCGTTGGCAGCCAATCAGATTTTGACACATGGCAGATAAGCGAGAACGGAAGCTCCGATGGCACATCGGAGGTTCCGTTTGTGTCCTATAAATATAGGGCCGAGGATTTAGATTTCTTCACCAATTCCGCGAGTTCTCTCTCTATTCTAGGCTTATTTTAGTAGTTCTAGCCTTCCTAGGCTTGACCCGGTGGTCGACAAGGCGTTCGGAAGACGCAACGGAGTTGCGCCCTAGTTCTGGAGGCATCGACATAAAAGGGCTAACGACGGACGAAATTATAGCTTTTGCTTCCTAAAAATATTTAGAAGTATGCAATAGCTTAGTCAAGGCTCTTAGAGCGCTTTAATGATATTAGTATTATTTGGCAGTGTAGTGCGGATTATAAGCGTGGACCTAGAGCTGGTAGAGATTGCCTAGTATTTGAGGTACGAAAGTACTGTTCAAGATATCCTGACTGAGTATGCATGTATTATGTGACTGCATGATTTATATGACATGATTTTATGCTGCATACATTTGCATCTTGAGCTATCTCTTTTGAGATGTCTGTTAGTAGGGTTCTACCCTATCTTGTTAGTGGATGGACTTCCATCGATTTGGGTCCGGAGTATTCACTGGTTTTCGGTATGTGAGCCACCTCCTGAAGCAACGGCACAACATGCTATATACCAGGACCCGGTCTGTCTTTGTTATCTGATTCTTGACCTCTAGTCAGTAGGCGGTACAGTTGCATTCATGTATACTCATACTCTCGTGCTGAGCGTTTTATGCTCACGTCTCGTACTCTATGTTTCTGGACACCCTATTCCATGGGGCAGGTTTGAGATTGGATGAGGCGGGTGGATCCAAGAGGGGATAGGCAGTGGTTGACCAGCTGGAGCTTCGCCTAGGGTTTATTCTTTTGTATTGGGTTGATACAAGCTTTCGATTTGGTTGTATAAACTATTTGGGTATTTACAGATTCCTTTCCTTGGGATTGTATATTGATTATTGTTTCCGCAGCTTATTTCTCGTTTACTGTTTGATTAAGTTAATTGCATGCCTAAGTTCTGTTTAGTAGGTGATCTCGGTAAGGGTCACTATATTTATGGTATCAGAGCATGCATAGTATTCTTGGGATTTAGATTTCTGCATAAGATAACTGCGAGGTAATTTTTGTAGATGGCGGATTGCGATGATCAAAGTAGTCATGGCAGTATTGGTGGTCGTTGGGGCAATGCCGATCGAGAGCATCATCGGAAATGCCATCATCGTCTCCATGATGATCAGCGTTTCAGTGTGCGCCGATTCTTATCTATGAGTCCTAAGCCCTTGGTTGGAGGCGAGTCTCCGGAGGATGCGGAGAACTGGCTCGATCGTATGGAGATGACTTGTTGGACGTTCCACTGTACTGAGGATCAGAAGATGGAGACACTTGGTTATCTTCTGGATGGGCGAGCCCGTAGGTGGTGGAGGTTTACTTCTGCACCCTTTATTGCGGCGAGAGGAGTGACCACCTGGGCCGAGTTCCACACAGCCTTTCAGAAGCTGTATTTTCCTCCTGCACTCCGTCAGACGAAAGCGGGTGAGTTACTGAGCTTGCGGCAGGGACCTATGTCTATTGAGGAGTATCAGCAGAAGTTCTTTGATATGTTGTCTTATTGCCCAGAGATTACTGATAGCTCTGAGATGAAGTACAATCTGTTCCTTCAGGGCCTTAACCCTGAGATCCATGACCGTGTGGCGGTCGGTGATGACATGTCCTACGAGGGTTTGGTGAGCCGTTGCCACCAAGCGGAGGATAGAATTCAGCGGAACAGATCTTTCTCTCAGTTTAGGCCTGCGAGTTCTTTGGGTCCCCGTGCTCAGTCCTTCAAGAAGTTCGGATCTACTTCTTCTTCCTCTAGTTCTGGTGGAGTTGTTTGTTTTGGGAAGAAGGAGAAGTGTGATCATTGCGGGAAGAACCATCCGACCGACCGTTGACGTAAAGCTTCTGGAGGTTGTTTCCGTTTTGGAAAGGTTGATCATCTCCGGAGGGATTGTCCACTATCTGTGGGAGGCGGTTCTGGTTCAGGTTCAGGATCGGGTTCTCAGGCCACCGTTCAGCAGAGGTCGCAGGGACAGTCTGCTGGGAGTTCTCATTTGAAGCCGCGGGCTTCTGGTCAGGTGTTTGCCTTGAGACACGATCAGGCTGTGGAGGAGAATGAGAAGGTTATCGCAGGTACATTTTTGTTATATGGCATACCTTCTCTTGTACTTATTGACACTGGTGCATCTCATTCCTTCATTTCTGCACGTTTTGTTAAAAGACATAAGTTACCATGCATTGCACTGGACGTAGTAGATTCTATTTCTACTCCGACGGGTCAATCTGTTTTAGCTAAGCGTCTAGTGATGGGTTGCCCTTTAGAGTTTGAAGGGAACATTTTGATATCGAATCGCATGGTTCTTGCGATGGAAGATTTCGATTGCATTCTGGGGATTGACATGTTGACTACATATCGAGCTTCAGTGAACTGCTATCAGAGATTAGTACGCTTTCATCCGGATGGGAGTGAGAGCTGGTTTTTTTATGGAGAGGGAGCGCGACCCCCGATGCCATTGGTATCAGCTTTGAGAGCCTGTTGAGCTCTAGAGTCTGGCGAGGAAGGCTACCTTATCTATGCAGTTGATTTGTCCGCTGAGAGCGTTGGGATAAAAATTATTCCTGTTGTGGATGAATTACCAGATGTATTTCCAGATGAGATTCCAGGTTTTCCTCCTGCTAGGGAAGTCGAGTTTGGCAAAGAGTTGATGACGGGTACTTCGCCTATTTCTCGAGCACCGTATCGTCTGGCTCCATCAAAGATGCGAGAGTTGAAGAATCAGTTACAGGATCTTTTGGACAAGGGGTACATTCGTCCTAGTGTATCTCCTTGGGGAGCTCCTCTTCTCTTTGTGAAGAAGAAGGATGAGTCTATGCGGTTGTGCATTGACTACCGACAGCTAAACCGAGTTACTGTAAAGAACAAGTATCATTTGTCTCGTATTGATGACTTTTTTGATCAGCTGCAGGGTACTTCGGTTTACTTCAAGATTGACTTGAGATCTGGGTATCATCAGATGAGAGTCCAAGATCAAGACATAGCCAAGACTGCATTCCGTACTCGCTATGGGAATTACGAGTTTCTAGTGATACCATTTGGATTGACTAATGCGCCGGCTATATTTATGGATCTGATGAACCATGTTTTTAGGGAGTATTTGGATAAGTTTATCGTAGTCTTCATTGACGACATCCTGGTGTATTTGCGCAATGCAGATGAGCATGTTTCTCACTTGCGGTTGGTACTGCAGACTCTTTGGGATGAGCAGTTGTATGCCAAACTGAGCAAGTGTGAGTTCTGGATGGATCGAGTGGTCTTTCTTGGCCATATCATATCCAGGGAGGGAATTTCTGTCGATCCGAGCAAGATTGAAGCTGTGCTTAATTGGTCGCGTCCGACAACGGTTGCTGAGATCCGTAGTTTTTTGGGTCTAGCAGTTTATTATCATTGCTTTATTTTGAACTTCTCTCAGCTAGCTCGACCGTTGACGCAACTTACCCGCAAGGGTGTTGATTTCGAGTGGTCCTCCGAGTGTGAGAAGAATTTTTGCGAACTTCGACGGCGGTTGACTTCTGCGCCGGTGTTGGCATTACCATCGGGATCTGAGGGGTATGTGGTTTACATAGACGCTTCTCTACAGGGGTTAGGTTGTGTCCTGACTAAGAATGGGCATGTGATCGCATACGCTTCTAGACAGTTGAAGTTGCACGAAGACAACTATCCAGTTCATGACTTGGAGTTGGCAGCCATTGTGTTCACTTTGAAGATCTGGCGTCATTATCTGTATGACGAGAAATTTGAGATCTTTACCGACCACAAGAGTCTCAAGTATTTGTTCACTCAGGCGGAGTTGAACATGAGGCAGAGACGTTGGATGGATTTGCTTAAGGACTATGATTGCGAGATTAAGTACCATCCGGGAGCTGCTAATCTCACTGCTGATGCTTTGAGTCGCAAGGTGCGACTATCCGCACTTCAGACTTGTTCGATGTCTAGTGCGATCGGTGACTGTTGTTCTTCAGGGTATACCTTCAAGCACAAGAAAGGTATGCAGAGTATCCAGATGTTTGCGATATTATCTGAGCCAGCTTTGTATTCGCGGATTCGGGATGCTGAGATGTCTGACTCGAAGACCCAGCATTTGGCTCGTCTAGCTAACGAGGGTAGCACGTATGGATTTCACTATCATTCAGATGGTTTTCTGTGTTTTTCTGGTAGTCTTGTTATTCCGGAGGATGAAGAGTTGCGAGAGGAGATCTTGTCTCAGGCACATCGCACTAAGTTGAGTATTCATCCGGGGAGTAACAAGATGTACAAGGATCTACGTACTCGATTTTGGTGAAAGAGAATGAAACGCAGTGTTTATCATTTTGTTTCGAGATGTTTGGTGTGTCAGCAGGTCAAGGCAGAGCACCGATGACCTGGAGGTTTGCTTCACAGTCTGCCTATTCTTGAGTGGAAATAGGAGTTTATTACGATGGATTTTGTGACCCATTTGCCGGTATCCTCGAGGAACTGTGATGCTATTTGGGTCGTGGTGGACCGACTCACCAAGTTAGCTCATTTCATTTCCTATAGCCGAGAGTACAATGTGGATCACATGGCTCGGCTGTACATTCAGGAGATCGTTCGACTTCATGGAGTGCCTGTGAGCATTGTCAGTGATCGAGACCCCAGGTTTACTTCTAGATTTTGGGGGAGTGTTCAGCGTCCGATGAGCACTACTCTCAGTTTGAGTACTGCCTATCATCCAGAGACAGATGGTCAGTCAGAGCGCACTATCCGTACTTTGGAGGATATGCTTCGTGCATGCGTCATGGACTTTGGTTCAGCCTGGCAGGATCATTTGTAATTGATTGAGTTCGCGTACAACAACAGCTATCATACTAGCATTGGAATGACACCTTTTGAGGCGTTGTACGGGCGATGTTGTCGTACTCCACTCTTCTGGGAAGAAGTGGGGGAGAGACAGGCTGAAGGACCAGAGTTAGTTTAGCAGACAGCAGATATTGTTGATCAGATCAAGAAACAGATTAAGATTGCACAGGATCGTCAGGCAAGCTATGCTAATACCAAGGTTAGGCCTCTGCAGTTTGATGTTGGGGAGAAAGTGTTTCTGAGAGTGTTACCTTTCCGCAGGATTCTCATATTTGGCCTTAAGGGCAAGTTGTCTCCCAGATTTATCAGTCCATTTGAGATTTTGGAGAGTATTGGCGATTTAGCGTATCGGCTAGCTTTGCCACCGTATCTGTCTAGTATTCACGATGTGTTCCACGTATCTCTGTTGCAACGGTATGTGGTAGATCAGTCTCATATTCTGCAGCCGTCTGAAGTTCAGGTGGATACGGACTTGACTTATGTTGAGAGACCTATTCGTATCCTGGATTATAAGGATAAGGTCTTGCGGAATAAAGTCATTCCTCTGGTTTTAGTTCAGTGGCAGCGCCGAGGTACTGAAGAAGCCACTTGGGAGCTCGAAAGCAGGATGCATTCAGAACATCCTGAATTGTTTTGATTTCATTTTCGAGTTGTATTCAGTTATAAACTCAGTTAACATTTGATTTGAATAAAGAAGGTTTCTGCATGTTGTTTTACTTTCAGTACTTAAGATCTGATTTTGAGGATGAAATATATTAAGTGGGGGAGAATGTAGTAGCCCGTACCCAATTAAAGTGATTATAATATTAATTAAGCAAATTGGGAATCAACCAGAACGGAAGCTCCGTTGGCAGGAACGGAAGCTCCGATGGAGATCGAAAGCTCCGGTGTGCAACGGAAGCTCCGGTAGTATTACGTCATGCATGACGTGTGAGACATCGGAAGCTCTGGTTTAGAACGGAGGTTCCGATTGCCCCTATCCGTTGGCAGCCAATCAAATTTTGACACGTGGCGGATAAGCGAGAACGAAAGCTCCGATGGCGCATCGGAGGTTCCATTTGTGTCCTATAAATATAGGGCCGAGGATTCAGATTTCTTCACCAATTCCGTGAGTTCTCTCTCTATTCTAGGCTTATTTTAGTAGTTCTAGCCTTCTTAGGCTTGACCCGGTGGTCGGCAAGGCGTTCGGGAGACGCAACGGAGTTGTGCCCTAGTTTTGGAGGCATCGACATCAAAGGGCTAACGACGGACGAAGGTATAGCTTTTGCTTCCTAAAAATATTTAGGAGTATGCAATAGCTTAGTTAAGGCTCTTAGAGCGCTTTAATGATATTATATCATTTGGCAGTGTAGTGCGGATTATAGGCGTGGACCTAGAGCTGGTAGAGCTTGCCTAGTATTTGAGGTACGAAAGTACTGTTCGAGATATCCTGACTGAGTATGCATGTATTATGTGACTGCATGATTTATATGACATGATTTTATGCTTCATACATTTGCATCTTGAGCTATCTCTTTTGAGATGTCTGTTAGTAGGGTTCTACCCTATCCTGTTAGTGGATGGACTTCTATCGATTTGGGTCCGGAGTATCCACTGGTTTTTGGTATATGAGCCACCTCCTGAAGCGACGACACAACGTGCTCCATACCAGGGCCCGATCTGTCTTTGTTATCTGATTCTTGACCTCTAGTCAGTAGGCGGTACAGTTGCATTCATGTATACTCATACTCTCGTGCTGAGCGTTTTATGCTCATGTCTCGTACTCTGTGTTTCTGGACACCCTATTCCATGGGGCAGGTTTGCGATTGGATGAGGCGGGTGGATCCAAGAGGGGCTAGGCAGTAGTTGGCCAGCTGGAGCTTCGCCTAGGATTTATTCTTTTGTATTGGGTTGATACAAGCTTTCGATTTGGTTGTATAAACTATTTGGGTATTTACAGTTTCCTTTCCTTGAGATTGTATATTGATTATTGTTTCCGCAGCTTATTTCTGGTTTACTATTTGATTAAGTTAATTGCATGTCTAAGTTCTATTTAGTAGGTGATCTCGGTAAGGATCACTACAGTTTATGAAGAAAATGTTACGACGATGTTACGATGAAAAAAAAAAAGAATGACGATGATATGATATGATATGATATGATACGATGAATGTTATGATGCATGAAAAATATTTTGATGTCGTATGTTTTTTGTGGTGATTACACGGGATATGCACTTCGGGATGAGTTCTGGAGCGGTTGTTCAACTATGGCTCACGGGATGGTTACACGGGGTATGCACTTCGGGATGAGCTCCGGAGCGGCTATCCAAAGAATGAAAGTTTAAGGGTGAAAGCCATATGCTTGTTGTACAACGACCATGATCACGGGAACCTATGATGTGCTCTTACGGTTGCCACAATACACATATATCATTACCCCAAAATGACAAGTTTTATGTTATGTTTATGTTTATGTTATGTCATTGTATTAAGTTTTATGTTTCATATATGATATATATATATATATATATATATATATATATATATATATATATATATATATGCTTGTTGACTCTTTAGACTCATTATACTTGATTGATGGAGTTGGATTTGAGATGTAATGAATTAAAAAGCTTGGTAGAATGGCTGAAGAGTCCAAGAGGCTAAGACATTGCATGACACGACAGTTTTGAATCTCTAACGTTTTTATAAAGTAAGAAGATTTTCATATGTTATTTATTTTATTTATGTATTTACATTATTTTATTCATGTTCTTTAAAGATCAGGATTTAATTATTTTCATTGTCAGTCTTTTAATGATGATTTTTAAGGATTTCAATCTTTAATCTTTTTAATGTTTATTTCAGTTTGATAGTTCTATATCGGTTCCTCGAATATATTATAGGTATTTTCTGTACATAGTTTATTTATTGAAACTCACATTCCCCTATCCTCTTAAGATTCTAAACTATTAGTTCTAAATCATTTTGTTAGTATTAAGTTTTGATGTGCCATATTTTAGCTCGTCTTTGCTTGTAGGGTCGCATCCGTGTTTCAAATATTTTGTGCATGTTAGATACAGAACTTTTATTGTTATCGTTTTAGATTTTTTAAATTTTATTTGGAATGTGGATCGAGTTAGTGCGATGCATTCCCTGCACTTTTGTTTTGAAAAATTTCCCCACACTTTTCCGCATCTACATTCTTGAAAATGTTTAAAAATACGGGACGTCACAAGAGGTACACAAGTACTGACTGAGGTATCCATAGAGTATGCATGCTTTATGTGACATGATATATCATATATATTTTATTGTTTTATATACATGTAGCATGTGCATATTTCATGTTGAGCATGTGTCTCCTTCAAGATAATCGTTCTAGTAGGGTCGATCAGCCCTACACTCTTGTTATACGATCTGACACCGAGAGTTATCGTGATGATAAAGGCCGAGACTACAGTGATCTAGATGAGTGCGTGAGATACCCAACGGATCGTACCCCATATGGTACTACTCACTCTTGGCGCCTAGTTCTGAGCATGTTTTGATAGTTGACCAGTTACCCAGTCACTTCACGTGCATGTATCACATCGATTTGTATATTCATAATTTAATTATTGGATGTTAGTCGTCACGTCCTTGGTTTTATCTTGGATACCCCACTCGACAGGGAAAAACTCAGGTTGGACGAGCTAGGATGATCAAGGCAAGGTTAGGAGCGGAGCCAGTGACTGCTTGAGAGGTTTAGTTCTGATTTCGTTGTTTTATGTTTGGGTTGTTCAAATACAGTTCTGTTTGTATAAGTTAAAACATGTTATGTTGTTGTTTCAGGATTATCGGTTGTATTATGTCGATTTGGTTTGTTTACTTGGTGTTAAGTTTTCGCAAAATATTTTTGTTGATTAATTTTTTTGTTTATGTTAATTGTATGCTTAAGTGCAAGCTGGTAGGTGTTCCGGGTTAGGTCACTACATATTTTAATTTTGACTTTTTTTATAATAATAATCACTTTATAGAAACATAATCATGCTCTCGTAGAAGCTACCACAGAATCTGAGTTAAACTTTATTTGGTTGCAGAAACTAATGAACTAAAACCTTTTTTTTTTAAAAAAAATATTTTTTCTTAAATATAATAGTTGGTTAGAATAGTTTTTTTTTTAAAAAAAAAAAGCTTTTTTTTTAACTAGAAATTCTATTTATTAGATGACAGTGTTTTTTTTTAAACAATCTCAAAAAATGTCTCAATCTTCTACTTCTACGTCTGTTTAAAACTAAAAAACTAAAATATTTTTTAATATTAGTTCGAATGTCAAAACTAAAGAGGATATTTGGCTGAGCTTATAAGCTCTACAAAACAGCTTATAAGCTGTTTTGGAGTTAGCTCTTCAAATCTGTTTGGTAAAATATTTTTCAAAAATCTTATAAGATGTCAAAATAAGCTGTTTTTAAAAAAGTAAGGTCGCCCCTATTTTTTAGAAAAAGATCTTTTTTTGATATTTTACTTATTCATATCATCCTTATATATTTTATTAAATACCCACCATGCCCCCTACCCATCATTTTACATAATTTATCAAATTTTTTAAAAATTAAAATATAAAATAGTTTTATTTTTTTAAATATATGTTTAAAATTTATGATAAAATTCTAAAACTATTTTATTTATATATATACATATATAACTATTTACATTACATTCATAGTATTATATTTTTTTTTTGGTAATTTTGACAATAAAAAAATCTTATAATACCAAACACATCAACATATTTAAATTGTTAAAAATAATTTCATCCAAACACTTTATCATCTTATTTTTAAAATAAGACCTGACAACTTATAAGCTTCTAAAAACAGCTTTTAGAGCCCGTTTGAATTTCATAGACTTTTTTTAATTAAAAAAAGTATTTTTTAAGCACTTAAATGAGCATCCAAATATCTTATAAACTAAAAAAACACTTTTTTTTTTATTTTTAAAAAAGTGCTTTTTTGGTCTGAATTTTGATACCAAACAAACCCTTAAACTCTAAGAGCTTATAAGTTGTTTTTAATAAGTTTAACCAAACAACCTATAAATCTATTTTTTTTACAAAAGAAACTTGCTACTTTATTTTTTTATTATTTTTTCAAGGCAAAAGATATTTTGACAATTGACAAATGTTATTCCTCAAACGGACAGTTGTCTCCTCAGATTCTTTCTTCCAGAACAACTACCTTCTCACCAATTGCAAAGGACAAACAAACTACACAAAAAGGTCGTGATTTCACGGCCTCCGCACATTTTTTTTGTATTTAGATTCACTTGTTTATCCTCACGCCAAATCCCAGTTCATTTAACAAAATATACGAATATTCCCAGTGAACCTGTTGATGAATCCGTGCCCCTTGCTTCTTCATCATCAAGCTTCTTACGTCTGCTTCGGTAATCCCATTTTTACTCATTTTTCTTGGAGTTGTGTGTGTATCTTGCTTCATTCTGGAGTTATTTTTGTGGGTTTTTGGTGGGGAGTTGATTCGT
The DNA here is from genome assembly GCF_033568475.1 of Henckelia pumila. NCBI lineage: Eukaryota > Viridiplantae > Streptophyta > Magnoliopsida > Lamiales > Gesneriaceae > Henckelia > Henckelia pumila. The sequence goes on from NC_133121.1 coordinate 12,076,793, forward strand.
CCAGCCCACTGTTTCTGCCAGTTTAATGTAGTTTATTGAGTAAGGGTGGTACGAATAAATTCAATTGTGAGCTTAAGCTTCTGAACTGCAATTGAATTGATGTAGATTATGTTCGTTTAGAAGGGTGCATGCAGTAAGTGTAAATACTCTGTGCTAGTTACTGAGTGGTGGAGGTGTGGGGGTTGGGACTTGGGATGTAGTTTGGGTCTTTTCACCTTATATTTATGTTGGTATTAATCTGGATTAGTATACTGCAATGAAGTTATGTGGAATGGCGAATTGCTTTCATTCTAGATGATTCACAAAAGGCTGAAACCCTGTGATCATAGAAAACTGAAAAAAAAAAAAAAAAAACTTGAAACACCCTGTGTTTTTCATCACAGATTCTTCCCTTGTCCTAATTCCAAAGCTGATGATTTCAAAGTTCTAGAACTGTAAACTCTATTTCTGTCTCACTGTCTACATATATAAACTTTTACTAGGAACATGTAGCACACATTGCATGCGGTTAGGATATAAATAATTATGTTGTTTTCGTTTAATTGGATTAAATAGTTTGTGGTTGTAATTTTTCAATGAAGGTTATTTTGCCTTTTTTTTGGTGTTTTAAATATGTATTTTTTAGTTTGATGTTTATGGTTATTTTGTAAAGAAACATTGGTGAAGCCCCAAAGAGATTCATGTTTAATAAATCAAGTTATTCAAAAATATGAATAATATTAAAATATAACAAGATTTGCACTGAAATAAGTTTGATCATGATCAATAAAAAAGATGAAATTAATAAAAATCAAACTTCTATTTTTCACCTTAAGCTTTGAGAACTGTTTGGAAAAGAAAAATCCTGCGGTGTATAAATCTTATTGAATATGCCTCATATTCATGTTCCATAGTAACAATGAAACATCTCTTATTTATGCAGTTAAGTTTTTGATGTACTGTACTTATTGTGATTTGGTAGAGTTGTATCTTTCTTTTTACTCCTTTTCAGGTTGATCTAGTGCTGGTAATTTTCAGGAAATCAAAGAAGAATACGCAGATGATTATGTGTTTTCCATCATAAAAGGAAAAGAATGATGGATATTGCATATCATATATCTCAACCCAATGTGACTCACCGTGGTGAAGTTGCAAGTTGCAGGGTACAGGAAAAGTTAAATATGCCCACGAGCTTAAAATATAGAGGTTTTAGTTGTAACTTGTTTGGAGATATGGGACTAGTTCCTAAAGGTTATTTGGGGAAGAAATTGAAGAAAAACATTTTGTGTTGCTCTAGCACAGGCTGTACAAGAATTTTGGGCAATCCGAGGTTGTGGTATAATGATGCCAATTCTTATCCATTTTACAACTGTGGCACTATTTTTAAAATGTCAAAGCATGTTATTTTACCTCATTGTCAGGGGAATGATTCGATTGCTTATGTAAATGATAATGCTAGAGACACTGAATTGATTGAGAGTGGCAATAATGGAGCTAGCCTTGTGTCTGATGATTCCAAAGAAAGGTCGGGGAAAGAAGAAACTGAAATTCTTGGTTTGGATGAATTGAGGGAGGTGCTGCAGAAGGCACTGAAAGATTTGGAAGTTGCGAGGTCTAATAGTATCATGTTTGAGGAAAAAGCCCAGAGTATATCAGAAGCTGCTATAGCACTTAAAGATGAAGCTGTAAAGGCTTGGGACGAGGTAAATATTTCGCTGGGTAATATTCAAGAGATACTGAATGAAGAGGCTATTGCTAAAGAAGACGTTGAGAAAGCAATGACAGGCCTTTCTTTGGCTGAGGCAAAACTCCAAGTGGCAGTTGATTCACTGAAAATTGTGAAAGAGAACAACGGTTCTCCGAAAGCATTGAGAGAAAGTGATTCAGATGATGACAATGGAATCGAAGCATCAAGTTCATCCATGGGAGATGATGAAGTGCTTTTGGCTGCTAAGGATGAAATAAGTGAGTGTCGCAGTCATTTAGAAAATTGTGAGGCTCAGCTCAAAAGGTTACAAAACAGGAAAGAGGAGTTGCAAAAGGAATTGGACAGGCTGAACAATGTTGCAGAGCAGGCACAGATTAAAGTGTCTAAAGCAGAGGAAGACGTTGCCAACGTTATGCTTCTTGCAGAACAAGCTGTTGCGTGTGAACTGAAGGCCGCACAAAATGTTGATGACGCTGAGATTGCATTACAAAGAGCGGAGAAGAAACTTTCCTCTTCCAAGGGTGATGCTGTAGATTCTGCAGTTGAGGACAGTGTTGCTGGAGAGATATCTCAAGAAAAATCTGAAGATGGCATTCTTGAGGAACGAGAGGCGCTAGCTGAAGTTGCTGAGATACTTGAACGTTTACCCCGTGGCCAGTTAGAGGAACTAATCTTGTCAGATGTGAGTGATGGAGAGAACGAAAAGTTGAGCCTGGACATTCCAAAAGACCCTGAAGCAGATGCAGAGAAGTTGAAAACAATTCAAAGTAAGATACAGGAAATGCAGAAAGAAGCAACAAGAGAGGGTTCACCTTTGACCTCTCCAAAAGCATTGATAAAAAAATCCTCTCGGTTCTTTTCGGCCTCATTTTTCTCTTCTATAGAGGGGGAGGAGTTCACACCAGCTTCAGTTTTTCATGGTCTTGTAGAGTCTGCTAGAAAGCAGCTGCCAAAGCTGGTGTTTGGGTCCCTGCTTGTTGGAGCTGGGTAAGGTTATTATTTATTGGCAATTTTCGTACAATTGCCAGAAATACATTAATTTATTTATATAAATTGACAGAAGCAATTATGTTTTTATAATAATGCAAATAATTCGCTTCATTTTAGCTTTGTTTTAATGGTAAATATTTTTTTTTGAAATCAAACACAGTATTGCCTTCTATGTCCAACGGGGTGGAAGGGTTGCTCAGCTATTTCAGCAGCCAGATATTATCAGTACCAGTATTGATGAAATATCAGCTACTGCAAAGCCTCTAGTTCCACGCATTAAACAGCTTCCCCAGAAAATGAAGAAACTGGTCGAAATGCTTCCTCATCAAGAGGCATGACTTAGTTTCCTTTCCATGTGGTTTATGGGAACCCTTTATTTCTTTGTTCATGCTAGGGGATACTACCCCAGTTTGTAATTTTAATTATCTTCCTTTCAGATAAATGAGGAGGAAGCTTCCTTATTCGACATGCTGTGGTTACTACTTGCCAGTGTTATATTTGTACCTCTTTTCCTGAAAATTCCTGGAGGTAAACTGAAAGTGAGTGTGTTTGCTCCCAGACCCCACTAAAAAAAAAACGAGACGCGTTCTAGAAAGCCTCCATACATACTAAATAGCGAACCATGCCAAAATCTGTCGTCATCATCCTTTTTTAGCAAATCTTAATGATCTTGATCCCACATTCGTGATGTTCTTAAATTCGATCATGTCCATGAATCAAATAGCCATCGTTCCAGCATTGATTAGGCCAACACAATTGCTGTTATTGATGTCTCTTCTGTATGTTGCATAATGTAGGCAGTCCTGTTCTTGGATACTTGGCTGCTGGAATCTTAATTGGACCTTATGGTCTATCTATTATCCGTAATGTACACGAAACGAAGGCAATAGCTGAGTTTGGAGTTGTCTTCTTGTTATTCAATATTGGTCTTGAGGTAGGGCTCACAAAGTTTCCAAGTTTGAATTTTGCGGAAGTATCACCTTCACGTGCACAATTATAAGTGATGAGTGGCAATCCATGACAAATTGCTTTTCTGCAGCTCTCTGTTGAAAGGCTGAGTTCCATGAAAAAATATGTTTTCGGACTGGGTTCTGCACAGGTGACCGAATATGAGTTGTGACTTGTTAATGCTAACTCATATCTGTCTTCTGATATCAACTCTGAACACCAATTCCCTGTTCAAGACTTCTTCTCTCTAAGGTGCATGTACAAACGCAGGTCTTGGTGACAGCTGTTGTTGCTGGCCTGCTAGCTCATTTTGTTGCTGGTCAGCCTAGTCCTGCTGCAATTGTCATCGGGAATGGCCTTGCATTATCTTCAACTGCTGTTGTCTTGCAGGTAAACATAATTGAAGCAGTGTATGTGCAAGTCTTTATGGAGTTATATATTGAGCCTCCTTTTCTAACGGGCTTTCTTGTAATATTTTGCTTTTTTGGTAGTTTGTTTTATTGCGTGCCACCTGTCAAGAATTCTAGTATTATCGCTCCAAAGATGTTTGTTATGTTTTATTTGGGATATCTATAGGTCCTGCAGGAACGTGGTGAGAGCACATCACGCCATGGCCGAGCCACTTTTTCTGTATTGCTCTTTCAGGTGTCTGCATTCTAATCTTTGAGTATTATTTTTCATATTTTCTCTCATCTGCTATTATTGGGCCCCCTTGTCTTACCAATGCTTGTGTTTTGTAAACTTCTTTTACACCCACTCCGTCAACCTCCATTTATGAGCTTTGGTGGTAAATATTTATACAGGCTATACATTTTCGCTTTTCAGGACTTGGCTGTGGTAGTTTTGCTTATCCTGATTCCACTTATATCACCAAGTTCATCTAAAGGAGGGGTAATAAATTTGCTCTGTTGATTATGGATTGAAAAGATTTGTATGACATGATGTCCTATCTGCATATTTTTATTCTTTTTTATGGTTATGCTAATTAATGTTGTTCATAAAAGCAACTTTGTTCACAGTTGTTTATTGCACTCCTTGATTTTGTATGCTTGTTATATTAATTGTAAGAACCAGCTATTATCTGTTGATACTGTTGCCAATATTTCTATGGTTTTTAGGTTGGTTTCCAAGCCATTGCCGAAGCACTTGGACTGGCAGCCGTGAAGGCAGTTGTAGCTATCTCAGCAATAATTGCTGGAGGCCGCTTGGTAAGCAATTATCATCTTCTGACACATTAGAGCACCCTTGCGTTTGGTCCTAGTTTATTTTTTTGGCTTTAACGGAGTCATTTTAACAAAATGTATGAATAGAGCTTCTATGATATCTTTGTTATCAAAGTACACACAATGTTTTCATGTGACTGTAGGGAACTTGAATTTTCTCCCGTATTATGTGGTAGTTGCTTATTATACGTATATTTTTGTAACGAACAAATTGTGTTCTGTTCCTTCCAGCTTCTTCGACCAATTTATAAGCAAATTGCAGAGAATCAAAATGCGGAAATTTTTTCTGCAAATACTCTTCTCGTTATCTTAGGGACTAGTCTCCTTACTGCCAGGGTAAGAGAACTCTAGTTTTTGGATGTTATTCTATGTGCTCATCTTAGTCAAGTAGCTTGTGAATTTTCTAAATAATTATGATACAGTTTATTTGTGATTAAAACAGGCTGGCCTTTCCATGGCTTTGGGAGCATTTTTGGCTGGTTTGCTTTTAGCGGAAACCGAGTTTTCCTTGCAGGTTGAATCTGACATTGCCCCATACCGCGGTCTTCTACTGGGTCTCTTTTTCATGACGGTATACTGTTTAATTAGGAGTGCGTGTGAATCCTATCATCGATTGTTTGATTACATTTCACTGCTGATTTACGTTTGCCTCTGGGAGTTTTTCTTGTAAATTTTGGATTTATTCCGTGTATCAGTGACTCAGTGTATCGTCTTAGAAAATATTGCCTCACATAATGTGTGTTTCAGAACTTTCCATTTCTTGGGATTGTATCTTATTTCTTATACATTTGAATGTTTACATGGAATTACTCCAATTGCATCATGTTTAATTTTATATCTTTTTTACATAGGGCACTACCCGCCGTTATGACTCAAAGCATGTATAATATGTTCCAGGTTGGGATGTCCATTGATCCAAAACTTCTAGTTTCGAACTTCCCAGTTGTTATTGGAGCATTAGGACTTCTAGTTGTCGGCAAGACAATCTTGGTCGTGCTAGTTGGAAGGATTTTTGGTATTTCAATTGTATCAGCAATAAGAGTTGGTCTTCTGCTTGCCCCAGGTGGAGAATTTGCGTTTGTAGCTTTTGGTGAAGCAGTTAATCAGGTTTGACTCTCACGTATTATGTGTGATTTCAGAAGTTTTGCTGCTTAGCTTATGTGGTTCACTTGAAGCGTTAAATTTCTGGAATATCTTTTGTAGCTCTTGTATCTCAGAAATAGAGTACTAAACTTATTTCTTGTTCCTTAGAAATATTTTAACACTTCAAGAAATGCTGCATCATGACAATGAATTTAGTATATTGAAAATCAGGCTGATCATGTTTTTCCACTTCCACCAACAATATAATTCTTCTACAAAAAAGAAAGAAATTAGCGCCATATGCACTTGTTTAATGTTTTTTGTTCCTCCCTTATTCCTGTCAAGCAGCACTGTCTTTCCTCACAGGATTATAACTTATTGATAGAGAGAGAGGCATGCCTATCTGATATTCGGTACTAGAGCTCAAGTAATAGAAGGGCGCACAGTCATAAAATGAGACTTGAAAATCAAAGAAAATCATTAACATTCTATTATTTCAACCAATTCTCTGGCCTTCTTGCAGGGTATAATGTCTACACAAATGTCGTCGTTGCTTTTTCTTGTGGTTGGAATTTCCATGGCCCTCACACCATGGTTGGCTGCTGGAGGCCAATTGATTGCCTCAAGGTTTGAGCTGCATGATGTCCGGAGTTTATTGCCCGTGGAAAGTGAGGTAGATTGCTGTAACATTCTGTCATTACTGAATGTGCCAGCTTAAAACGTGTTGGCACCGTTTTCTTTAGATTTGCTTGAACTTATTGTGTTTCCCATCAAGTTGGCATTCTCTGATGACTACTAAATGATGGTGGTAGAAACTATTTTGGTCTGACCACGTGGGTCACCTATGCAATTTGAGTTGATGGAAAAAATTCACAACTTAGTTTATTATTTTAGGTGTCTTTCTTCATTAATCCAGCATATGAAGTCCCTTGGGTTGCTTGGTTTTTACATTGCATAATCAATTATTCTACTTAAATATTTCCTCCTATGAGATGATATCATAAATAATGCAAGCAATATGTTTTACCCTCAAGCATCTTCACATTTGTTTCAGTGTTCTTTGTATCCCAATGAAATATTATAATATTTTCCTGGTTTCTTCAGACAGATGATTTGCGAGATCATATAATTATATGTGGTTTCGGACGAGTTGGTCAGGTATTGCACATATCCAAGTGGTTATCACCTATCATGTCTGTGAATCTAATACTAAATTAGTCCTATGCTTATCTGATTTTTGTTGCGTATCTTTCAGATTATAGGGCAGCTTCTTTCTGAAAGACTGATTCCATTTGTTGCACTTGATGTCAGAAGGTGTAATTCCTTTTCCCAAACTCTATTAACTACACAAAATAATTTCTGTGGCAGAAAAAGTGATTGGGTAGAAATCCTCCTATTGCCAGAAGTGAATTTCTCGCTGTTTGCCATTGATAGTTTTCAGAGAGCTGGTATTTGTAGATAGACTATACAAGTTTTTTTTTTTTGACAAGATAAACTATACAAGTTAAAGTACTTGAAGTTGTGGACAGACGAGGTCATAGTTTCACAAGTATTTTCAACAACTAAAGGTAGTTGATATAGGGTGGCGGGTTGTGATTTTTATGTTGGTCGTGAAATCAAAGATAGTTTTATTCTGATCTGAATGTTCTGCATGGTATCTTCCTGTCTCGATTCTTGAGAGAACGTGTTTCGTGCTTGGGGAGTAGTTTATTTTGGTTTGGACATGTCGCTCTAAATTTATCGATCACCTTTATGTGCAACTTGCCATTACCGACTCTAGAACTAGCTACCAATTCAAAAGGTAGCTAAATAGGAACGACCAACTAGCTAAATTGGATGTGTCTTGTTCCTCACATGCATGGTGTGTAAAAGACACGGTTGAACTTTACATTTGAACGCTTATTTTCAAGTGTTATCATTGCAGCGACCGAGTCGCTGTTGGTCGGGCACTTGACCTTCCTGTATATTTTGGTGATGCTGGAAGTCGAGAGGTAATTTTTTATTAAAGGTTGATTATGGTGCATCTGAAAAATAAGTCAGTTTGTAAACTTATGGTTTCCAGGTTCTTCATAAGATTGGAGCCGAAAGAGCATGTGCTGCGGCTGTAACTTTAGATAGTCCTGGAGCAAATTATAGAACAGTTTGGGCTCTAAGCAAGTATTTTCCCAATGTCAAAACTTTTGTCCGTGCTCATGATGTTGATCATGGCCTCAACTTAGAAAAGGCTGGAGCAACAGCGGTATTTTACGGCTTTTGGGCTCTAGCAGTTAAAATTCTTTAGAGGAATTCATGCTCTTTAAAATATCATTCTTTCGCAAATAACAATTTTGTGACAGGTTGTTCCCGAGACTTTGGAACCAAGTTTGCAGTTAGCAGCTGCTGTCCTTGCACAAGTAAGTAAACCAACCGTGATATAATTGTTACACTTTGAGACCAGATCTGATTCATTGGAATAAATTTGTTACCATCTAGGTTGAGATAAAACTGTTGAGGGTGAGTTTGGATACAAAAGCTTGTTGCTTAAAAAAACACTTAAATAAGTCCATTTTTTAAAGTGCTTTTAGTAAAAAGAGCAGAAGCGGCTTTAGTGTTTGGATAAATATTGAAAAATGTTTTTTTTTGTAACAAATTAAATAGAAGTAGAAACAAAAGCAAAAGCCAAAAACCAAAATTTCTGGCTTCTAAAAAAGCATTTAAACAGCAGTTTTTTAAAAAAAAAACTGCTGTTGTAACCAAATCTCTAAGTTTATAAGAAAAAACATTTTTTGGTGGGCTTCCGCAACCAAACACACTCAAAAAAAACTGATGTTGTAACCAAATCTCTAAGTTTATAAGAAAAAACATTTTTTGGTGGGCTTCCGCAACCAAACACACTCAAGTTTGTTTTATTGTGATTTGGTTGGAGCAATTTCCTCCTTTTTTATTCTAATATATTTTTGTTTGAATCGGATATAAATTGATTTTAAAAGAGAGTTGGTTGTTGGACACACCCTTTGGATGTTCAATATATATGATGAAATATAATTTTTTCCTGAAAATAAAAAAAATTAGAAGATGCATAAATTTAAGAGTGACATCACATATTTGATGTAGAAAATTAGTTCGTTTTGGGCTCTATTGCTTAAAAATGTTAAGAAGAGTTTGTAGGGAGATGTGGCTTTTTGGCCAAACCACTACTATCTTCTCACGGAAGAATTGATTCATTTGACCCCAGTCAAATCTATGTCCTTGTATAAATGAAGATGAACCTTTATGTATGGTGATCATAAATTGGGTTTTTATCTATTTCAAATCATGTATTGGCTGTATACTTGGCTTGCTTATTCAAAAACTTTTGTCGCTAATGACTGCACGTTATTTTAGGCTAAACTGCAGACATCAGAGATAGCTGCTGCAATAAACGAGTTTAGATCTCGCCACCTATCTGAGCTTACTGAGGTATGCAACATTATGTATTTATTGTTAATTAACATCAAATTGTTGGAAGTCTCGTTTCCTACACAAGGTCTAAATTACATTCTCGTTACCAGTCAAGTTTTTATTTCCATTGCGATGGAGTCGCTACATGTCCATCGTTTCATGTTGGAAACTTGAGCTTTTTTTCTGAATTTCACATCAGTTAGAACTGGAAAATGAAAATATTATGATGTCATTTGAGAATTCCTTCTTACAACAACATGGCAAGGAGTGTGAATCAAAGTATTAGGCTTAGCGTAGAGTGTCTGTCATATCTTTAGGCCTAAACTCTTGTTCATGTGATTTACTTTCATATTATTTTGTTAGGAAAGATCTTAGAAGTATTTTGATGTTTTTTAATAAAATTCTTTGCCCCTCTCTGTCTCCCCAGCTTTGTGAGGCAAGTGGAAGCTCTCTTGGTTACGGCTTCACTCGAGTTAGTAAACCTAAGCCTCAACCTTCTGACTCTTCCGACGAGAACCAATTCAATGAAGGAGCATTGGCAATATGACTCGTCACACAGTATATACGCGTAGGGTGACAATATGATTTTGTTTAAAGTTGCGACGGTTGGGAGCAAAAACATGATGGTATATATATTTACCACCTTGGTAAAAAAAGGAAAAAAAAAATGTACAGAGACATAGCAGCAGAAATTCATTACACTAAGAACTAATGAATGATGAATCAAACATTAATTCTGGAAAATTTGGGCATTGGATCCTGGTTTTGACCGGATTTGTATTTTTATTTGCCCTCATTATTCTTTGATTGTTAACTTTGAGTGTTAATTATGTCCCTCGTGTTTAATGCAAATTATTTTACTCTAAAATTGAGTGATTTAATACTTTAAATTCTTTTGATTGGTACGGAGGGATAATACAAAGTGATTGTACCATCATATCAATGTATTTTTGGTGTATTTATGTCCCGTGGTTATTATTCTTATGCGTCACGTGTCTTGAAAAACAGAATCAAGAGTTTGTATAATTTGTAATAAAATATCAGGTCTACGAAGGTGGTAATCTACATAGAAATTGTCAAAATTATGCAAGCATTAAGCCCTCAGGTTTATTACCAATGGGATCATATCTAAGCACAAAATTAAAATACATTATTTCAGACTCCAAATAAATACAAACGATAGACCGACATTGGAAGCTCGAAATGATTTCAGGCTAGATCTCTGGTATCCTAGATCTTTAGTTCCGCATGTTTCGACTTTCGAGCATAAACTGATCAGCGAGTTTCTCATCTGTGTATCAAACCATTTCTTTCGAGGTACATGCACTGCGATATTTTGTGACACTACAAATTATGGCTGGCTAGATTAACTCGTGCAGCAAAGTGATCTACTCCAGTTTGTTGCTGTAGCCTTGTATTACGCAGGATGGATACCTGTTAAGAATGAAATAATAATTGCCCGTAAAAGAACAGCAATCCAAATGTCATGGCATGAAACACTACATCATCTGAAAAAAATAAATTCGTATGGAGATTGATCATAAAGAACTTTTAGTGTACCTTTGGCCGCTCCATAGAATTCCCAAAATAGCCTACTCCAAAGGAAGAGGAAGTATAGGCAGCAACAAATTCTACAGCTTTCAGTGACATGGAAGCATCAGGAACCTACAAAACCGACCAATTAATGAGGAATTATCATTGTACAAGCTTCCTTCGGCTGTTCAGAGACTTTATTGGTTCACAAAATAAATATCAGATGTACGAGTCAGTAATATCACCATTGCAGGAGAAACCTCCGCTTGCACTAGTAAAACTCCAGCACTTTTCTCACCGCCACATTGATCATCCCTATGAAAAGAATGTAAAACTTTCGCGCAAGCGGACACTGGACCACTCTGGGACCTGCAATAATGAAAAGTGCTTAGGGTTCCCTTTTTACATAGATTGTAAAAAATTGTCTGTAAACAACCAAAATAAAAATATTAAGAAACCAATTGAAGAACATACAATGAAGATGATACACAGCATTCACGGGCAGTAAATCCTTTCATTAGGTGCTCTCCCGCACCACTCACACAGCAACCAACAATAAACGGAGCACCAAAAGGGCCCTTTGAGGATGCCCAACAACCCGAACCATACGTTGCTGCCAATCCCACACGACCTTTAACCTGGACAAATAATCAGGATATGTTTCAATCAGTGAAACTTGAATAAATGAGAAACAACAGAAAGAGTGATTACTTAATAAGGGCTGGATTCAAGTTTTTTTTAAACATGTATCACCTTAAGGGCAATACCTCCACTTGAGGCTCCAGCAGCTATATGTCCCTTAGAATCTACACAAATTACTCCAACTGTATCTGCTATCATGTCCTCTTCTAGCATATTGGGTGTAGACAGTTGAATACCGCCTTCCCTAACTTTTGAAAGATCGTATGTTTTCTCTACTGATGGGATAAAGAAGATACTTAATCACAAAGAAAATGCACAAGGCAAATTTTCCATGAACTTGCACGTGCCTTAGAGATGGAATATAAAGCTTATGGTTTCCATTTTTAAAATCATTGAACACCAAGCAATAGATGTGATGCAAAGTGTTCTATGAGCTAGGCACGGAACTTTTTAGAACACAGACAATGAGGCATATCCAAGCTAGAGGATGTAACTCTGAACCCGGCAGCATAGAAGATGTAGGGAAGTAAAAAATGAACACCACAGATACATTTGTAATTTTCTTCAAATTTCTAAATTAGTACAGTAGTCCACTCCAACGAGAGTGATTTTCAGTGGTCTTTAAATTTCAGAAGCTAGCCCTACATAATTTTCATGACCGGAATTCAACGTTTTGCATTCTTACACCTCTGCTTTGCCAATGATGTATATGGTAAATATGACGACACAGTTAAAACCATGGCATTGCATTATGCATTATGCATGTGATAAATAGCGCAAACAAAGATGAGGAATTAATTCACCCAGCAGATGTAATCATGCTTTCTGACAAGAGCTAAAAGGAGATGACAATGTGAAAACGCAAGAATGTGTTACAGCAAACATGATATAAATACGTTTCTGTGGTAAATTAACACATCTTAGAAGGTACAATGAAAAATTTTGAATCAAATGATGCTTCCAGACCTATGCATCCTTCTGTAACTGAGTTGGTCAAAGCTTTGGCATCATCAAGCATTTCTTTGTATCTTTTCCATTGAGTTTTTGTCTTTCCAGTCACCAGCCACTGCAATAAGTTTTGCAAAATAAATAACTTTTGAATTGAAATCAAAGGCTTTCATTTTTTAAAAAAAAAGTGAAATGAAGTATTTCATGTAATTTTCAATTTTTTAATTTTTAAATGAAATGAAGTATTTCATGTAATTTTCAAATTTTTTTATTTTTAAGCGAAATGAAGTATTTCATGTAATTTAGAACAAAATTAAAATAAATGTTTGAAGGATGTATTATTTTAAAGCATAGCTGAAACAGGCAACTATAGATATGATACCTCATTGACCTCTGCTATAGTTTCATCTGCAACAACACCTTTGGACTTTGCCCATGCAAGGCATCCTTCACCAACCAAAAACCTGCAACACAAATTTCTCTAAGTAACCCATGATTACACCTATTCAAACATATGATTCCGCCTCCCAAAGAATCCATGAACATACGTCAGATAATAAACAACAATAGACAGAGGGCAGAGCGTTACTCGATGCTCTTGTGCCATAAAACAAATTTTCACACTTCCTATAAATAATGTACAACACTGCAACTGTCTAATTAGTGAATAAGACAAAAAAGACAACAGGAATTTCCAGTCAATGAACACCAGGGCAAATCGTATTTGAAAGAAGTAGGTCACATGAGAAAAAATGATACAAGACATGATGATGAAGCCATTTGTCTAATTCAGAAATTTAAAAAGACATGTACCATTCAATGTCTATAAAGTGCATCGACACAAGTATTCACTTCCAGAGAAGCCAACATTAGAAAAGGTGCAGTTGAAAGTGCAAAATGATTATTAGACTATATATGTTCAAAGGACCAATAGAAAGCGAACATACATGGGACTTATCCGACCTAGAAGTGATGAACCCATCATCTGTTCTTTGACCAGCGAAACAGCTATCTGGATTGGATTTCTAACACCTGGTAACCATCAACTTCACAAGAATGTAACACATTAATGAAAACAGCGGGTAAATGTTTACATCAGTAGCAATTTTCTTATCTTCAAGTTAAAACACAACTCAATGTTTTCAAGCAGAGTACCTGGCACTGCCCCCACAGCACCAAAAGCTCCAGATCTGCCATCCATTATACTAGCATCACATTCTACATGCCCATCCTCGGTCAAATTTGAGCCTCGCCCAGCATTTGTGCAAGGATCATCCTATCAAAAACCATGTTTCTGTAAATTAGAATTTAAAGAGACCACTAAAAGGTATAAAACAATTTCCTACGTTAGAGTGAATCAATTTTTTGAATTATAACACAGGAAAATGAATAGGAAAAGATTGAAAGATTATCGTACAGTTCAAATATTTAGACAAAACACCACAACTATATATATCTATTCTCTACCGCATTACAAAAAGCCATTACAAAAAGGGTTTTAAAAAATCATCTATACCTCCAGAACTTGAATTGCAGCTGCAACAGCATCTATACTCTCGCCAGATCCCTGAACCAGAAAATAAAAAATAAAAAATCAAGCTTCTTAACAAGATTGAAAAATGCAAAATCAACATCAAATTCAGATGCTTCAGAGCATAATTGTCGACCGACAAAATCAAATATCATCTTCAAAAATTCTACTCAAAATTATTCAGAAAACAAGTGCAGAGCACCATTTCTCTCAGCAAAACATACAGCCACGAAAACATTTGAGTCACCGAAAATTTGAGTTGCTTTTCGCGTAAGATTTATTTTCAAAGAATACCTTTCGGAGAATAGAAGCAGCGGCAAAGCAGGCGCGTTTCATGGCCGTTCGGAGCGCCTTCTCGTTTGACGGCGCGTGAAATCCCGCGCCTACGTGAACGGCGACGAAGAATTTGGAGTGCTGATCGCCTTCTTCGCAAGCCATCCAGGTTAATTCAGTCTGTGTGAGACTATAATAAACCATGAAATTCTACTTTGGTAAAGATGTATAATAGTAATTTTATTTTGATATAATATAATTTGACCATTCCAATAAAAGGTAGTTTGATTAATTATAAATTATTGTGTAAAGTTGCACCTAAAAACAAAAGATTGATGTTACATGTACAACGAAATTTGTACAACAAATCTCACACACAACAAATTTAATACAATAATTTAATTTATCAAAATCTCGCGATAAAATAGCAAAATCTCACGATATTATTGTTGTAAATATCGTTGTACACGATATTTGTTATACCTTTAACATTTTTCAAAACAAAAAAAGGTCTCAAGTATCAATTATACGATAAGAATCTTGATCGTTAAAGATTAATCAAAAAATCTCGTGAGACGTCTTAATAATCAATTTTGCGAGAAAAATCTCTCATTCGATATTATTTTTTATACAAAAAATATTTTTTTAATTATAAATAGGAATCAAAAAGTATTTCGAGACGATTTCAATTATCAATTTTACGATAATAATCTCTTATTTGAGATATTATTTTTTATGCAATAAATATTAATTTTTATTGTAAATATAAACATGGTTGATCCGTATAAAAATTACAATAGACGAAAGAAAACATATGGTTAAGTATTTAAGGACTAAGTGAATTTTAACTATTGGTTAGTTTATAATTGTATAAGATGATAATGAAGTACTAAATAGTTATGATGAATACTAATATCATGTTTGAATAACCTTAAATAAATATTATGTCATGAAGAGTCGATTAGTTAAAAATAATATACATTTTTTTTAAGGGGGTGGGAGGGCTCGAACTCGAACCAATTCATGGGAAATACAAGGTGAAACCATTGGGGCAAGCCCCAGTTTCAAATAATATACATTGATGGTGAGTATTCCACGAATAAATTTCGTGGGCTAAAAAGGCGGCTCCCGCAATTTATTTAGCGTAGCACTTTTTTTCACGTTTAGAATCATTTCATGAGCCAGGGTGAACCATTTTCGGATCTAAATAATCGGCACGTGTTGTTCAGATGAACCATATACCCAGCTCTTTGGCCCATTGTTCATTGAACTCATTTTCTGGACCGAAGCTGCGTTGTCCAGTGAACTCAATATCCAAACCGAATTCTCTTGTTCATGGCTCCATTCAATATATGTATACAGTTCATTTCTAAAAAAACTCCAGGAAATATGCTGGAACGAACTTTGGATTATAATGCATTCAATATGCTAGATGATATGATGTCATGCACATTGAATTGAACAATAATAAAATTCTATTGCATTTCCAGGCCAAGTACCAAAGGCTGTATTAGAAAAATGAGTAGTAATTTCTTTGCCTTGTAACTTACTGTGTGCAGACCTGGTTGGTAATCCAAAATTGTCGGGTAAATTCCTAAAATACATTAAAATTGATTTTTCATACATCAGAGTTATGAATATAGGTTGAATAATTTTTAAATCATTTTTTAATAGAATTTGATCTAGTTTATTTTGTTTAATTCCATAAGAAATTCGCAGTAATTAGAAGATAATTTGAAATCACGAAAGTTGGTCAAAAAGTCGAAAATAACCTTAGAAAAGTTCGTCCATCGGAATTTCTCTGATCCAGCCCGTGATTGGCCTTCCGTTGGCCACGCGCGGCCGGCCTTTTTTCAGTAGATGTAACTTTTGAAGATCTAAAATTTTTATATTGAACAATTTTCCAAATTATCAACCGATTAATAACAGATTTTTGGATTTGTTGATGTGATAATCATTGAACTTTGAATGCCAGAAAAAGGTACTTCCGGCCATGTTTCCGACTAGTGGCCGACATGTACCTATTCTATGCTACTATATAAGCATCTTTTATGTTGTAACCAATTTAAGAAAATATCAAATAACATAAGAAACGAAGGCTATAACTTCCAAGCTTGCACATGGTTTTTGCTTGGCCCTAGCTGCAAGTTCTTGCTTGGTTTTTGATTTTTTGATTTGATTGACTTTAGTTGATGATTTTAAGACACCTCATTCACTCAAAGTTTATGCATATAAGAGGAGGGTTTAAGAAAATTTTGATGATTTTAGGATCACTCGTACTATTTTTTCCCTCATTTTTTCCTTCTTTCCTCTCTTTGTCTTCACCTCTTTTATCTCTCTTTTTTCGATTTTTTTTTGGGGAATAATCTGATGAATCTTGGGGTTATTTATAGGGAGCACCAGAAAGATTTTGCCAAGTGGTCCAATAATTTATTTTTAATTTTTATGATTAAAATTTAATTAATTGGAAAATTAAGACTATATTATATTATATTATTGTTGTGAAAAAGTAAAAATTTACGGTAAAAAGTAAATAATCCAAAACTCAAAATATATCAAACTCTACACTTTATAATATTTTTCTCTCAACTCAATTGTATTCTTCATCACAAATGAAGACCTATTTATAGATCCACATTTGAGATTAGTCCAAAAATAAATACATCATCATCTACATCATCACACACTAATTTCCACATTTTACAACTCAATATTCAACATTCAACATTCAATATTCAACATAATATTAATAATAATAATATTTTTCAACACTCCCCCTTGTGATGATGATCGTGATATGATGACTGTCTTCATTACGTGTTTTATACTGCCTCGTTAAAAACCTTACTAGGAAAAACCCAGTGGGATAAAAACCATAGTAAGGGAAAAAGAGTGCAGCCACGTAAACTCCCCCCTCATGTTAACATGAGTGATTCTTCACATATTCCGCATATTGCGCATCCCAATGTTGTATATATGCTTTCTGAATATCGTCGTGGGAAGTGCCTTTGTGAAGAGATCTGATGAGTTCTCACTTGATTGAATATAACAGATATCAATATCTTTATTCTTCTCAAGCTCTTGAGTGTAGGCAAAGAACTTTGGGGGTATATGTTTTGTTCTGTCACTTTTGATGTATCCTTCTTTCATTTGAGCAATACATGCAGCATTGTCTTCATACAACGTCACAGGCTTCTTGTCTACTGATAATCCACAAGAAGTTTGGATATGTTGTGTCATTGATTTTAGGCAAACACATTCACGGATTGCTTCATGTAGCGCAATAATCTCAGCGTGATTTGATGAAGTTGTTACGAGTGTTTGTTTCTGTGAACGCCAAGAAATTGCGGTGCCTCCACGAGTAAATACATATCCAATTTGAGAACGTGCCTTATGTGGATCAGATAAATATCCAGAATAAGCATAACCAATGATACTTTGATTGGTGTCTTTTGAGTACAAAAGTCCCAAATCTGTTGTTTCTCGTAGATAACGAAATATATGTTTAATTCCGTTCCAGTGCCTCTTTGTTGGATATGAACTGAATCTTGCCAATAAATTTACAGCAAAAGATATATCAGGTCTAGTACAATTTGCAAGATACATAAGGGCACCAATGTCACTTAGATATGGTATTTCTGGACCAAGAATAACTTCATCATCTCCACATAGACGGAATGGATCCTTTTCTATGTTTAATGATCTTACAACCATTGGAGTACTTAATGAATTTGATTTATCCATATTAAAACTTTTAAGGATCTTTTCTGTATAATTTGCCTGGTGAACAAAAATTCCACATTCTTTTTGTTCGATTTGCAAACCCAGACAATACTTGGTTTTTCCAAGATCCTTCATTTCGAATTCTTCCTTCAAGTACATCATAACTTCTTGAATTTCTTTATTCGTTCCAATGATGTTTAAATCATCAACATATACATCAATAATTACACATCCGAATTTTGTTTTCTTGATGAAAACACAAGGGCATATTGAATCATTTACATATCCCTTTTTCATCAAGTGCTCACTTAGCCGATTATACCACATTCGGCCGGATTGCTTTAATCCATATAATGATCTTTGCAATTTTACAGAATAAAATTCTCTGGATTTTGAACTTTGTGCTTCAGGCATCTTAAATCCTTCAGGGATTTTCATGTATATGTCACTATCAAGTGATCCGTATAAGTAAGCTGTAACAACATCCATAAGACACATTTCCAAATTTTCAGACACTGCCAAACTAATCAAATATCGAAACGTAATTGCATCCATAACAGGAGAATACGTTTCTTCATAATCAATTCCAGGCCTTTGAGAAAAACCTTGTGCAACAAGTCTAGCTTTATATCTGATTATTTCATTTTTCTTATTTCGCTTTTGAATAAAAACTCATTTGTATCCAACAGGTTTTACACCTTCAGGTGTGAGGACTATAGGTCCAAAAAAATTGCGTTTATTCAGCGAATCCAATTCAACCTGGATGACATCTTTCCATTTGACCCAATCATGACGATTTTTACATTCACCAAAAGATTTTGGTTCATGATCCTCATTTTCATTTACGATGTCAAAAGCCACATTATAAGAAAATATCTCATCAATATCTTCTATGAATTTCGGTTTCATATTTTTCCAGTATTAATATAATTGATAGAGATTTCACGATTCTCGTCAGTTTGTGGTTCTGACAGAATATTTTCATCATCAGGTGATTCTTCTGGAACACCATTTTCTATTTTATGATCGTCGTGTTTCTCTATGCCTTTTCTTTTCCGAGGATTTTTATCCTTGGAACCGACTGGTCTTCCACGCTTCAAGCGTTTTATGACATCATGAGTGTCTTCAATTTGTTTCTTTGGAATTTCAATTTGAGCAGGGGCATTTACAGCATGTATATATGATTTTGTTACCTCTTTTGTGTCTGCAAATGCATCTGGCATTTGATTTGCAATTCTTTGCATGTGCACAATTTGCTGTACATCTTTCTCACATTGTTTGATCCTTGGATCCAAATGTAACAATGATGGTACATACCATGTGATTTCTTTTTCGATGTGTTTTTTTTCTCCCCCTAACACTGGGAAGATTTCTTCATTAAAATGACAATCAGCAAAGCGTGCTGTAAACACATCGCCTGTCTGAGGCTCAAGATATCGAATGATTGATTGGCTATCATAACCGATATAAATACCGATTTTTCTTTGTGGACCCATTTTTTATCGTTGAGGTGGTGCAATAGGCACATACACCATACATCCAAAAATTCTCAGATGAGAGATATTTGGTTCTTTACCAAATGCAAGTTGCAATGGGGAGAATTTATGATATGCACTTGGTCTGATGAGAATTAATGCCGCAGCATGTAAAATTGCATGTCCCCATATAGAAATAGGGAGTTTTGTTTTCATAATCATTGGTCTAGCAATCAGTTGTAGACGTTTAATCAATGATTCAGCTAATCCATTTTGCGTATGAACATGAGCTACAGGATGTTCAACAGTGATTCCCATTGACATACAATAATCATTGAAAGTCTGAGATGTAAATTCTCCAGCATTATCAAGTCTTATTTTCTTGATTGTATAATCGGGAAATTGATTTCGCAATTTTATTATTTGAGCCATCAATCTTGCAAATGCCACATTCTGTGTTGACAATAAGCATACATGTGACCATCTGCTAGAGGCATCGATCAATACCATAAAGTATCGAAATGGTCCACATGGTGGATGAATTGGCCCACAAATATCACCCTGAATACGTTCAAGAAAAATGGGTGATTCGTTTTGGATTTTAGCTGGCGATGGTCTTATAATAAGTTTTCCAAGAGAACATGCTTTATATTGAAACTTATTATTCTGAAAGATCTTCTGGTCTTTCAATGGATGACCATGCGTATTTTCAATAATTCTTCGCATCATTATTGAACCAGGATGTCCCAATCGATCATACCAATTTGTTAATATTGAAGAACTATTAACCACCATATTTGATTCGATTGGCCTTATATGTGTATAATGCAATCCAGTAGGGAGCATTGATAATTTTTCAACCACATATTTCTTTCCTGATTTATATGTGGTAAGACACATATATTTCTGATTTCCATCAGTTCGTCTCAGTATCATACCCATGAGAGTATATGTCATTAAAACTCAACAAATTTCTTTTCGATTGTGGTGAATATAAAGCATCATTTATCAGAAATTTTGTACCATTAGGTAACAAAAAATGTGTTTTTCCACAACCTTCAATCAAGTCTACAGGACCTGATATGGTATTCACCATTGTTTTTGTTGGTTTTATTTCCAAAAAATATCTTTCATCTCGCAGAATAGTGTGTGTTGTACCATTATCTGGTATGCAAATTTCCATGATATTATTTTCATGTTTGCTCATAGCATTTTTCATATCAAACTTCACAAAAAATGCAATAAAGAAAAATTAATTACAATACAAATGCAAAATATAACATGCTTTATAATAAATAATGCATGATAAATACAAATTTGTTACAATATAATCCCACCAATATTTTAATCAATGTCTTCGAAATCATTCAAAAAATCTGCAGCATTGAAACTAGTTGAACCAATTAAACGGTCACTATCTTCAACAAAATTTGTCTCTTTTTCTTTTCCCTTTGTCGATTCTTTATAGAGCTTACATAGGTGTTCAGGGGTTCGACAAATATGTGACCAATGTCCTGGAGTGCCACATTTATAACAAACACTCTCAGATCTTTTTGAGTGATTTCATTTTCACTCGTATTTTCATGCTGCCTTTTTGGTGGGTGATTCGTGACGTTCTTTTGAGATGAGTTGTTGAAATAACTACCTCGATTATTTTCATATCCACGGCCACGACCACGACCACGACCGCGATAATTTTTACGTCCACGTCCACGTCCATGCCCATTTCCTCGACCTCGTCCACGACCAAAATCTGGTCTATGCCTTTGATTTTGGTTTTTATTTTTCATTACGACATTTGCTTCAGGAAATGCCGTTGATCCAGTGGGTCGGGATTGATGATTTCTTACTAACAATTCGTTGTTCTTTTCCGCCACAAGAAGACATGTGATTAGTTCGAAATATCTCGAAAATCCACGCACTCTATACTGTTGTTGTAGAGTTATATTCGATGCGTGAAAAGTGGAAAATGTTTTCTCAAGCATTTCCATCTCTGTAACTTCAAGTCCACAGAATTTTAATTGCGAGACTATTCGATACATCGCAGAATTATAATCACTGACTTTTTTAAAGTCTTGGAATCTCAACGTATTCCATTCATCACGGGCGGTTGGAAGTATCACTTCCCTTATATGCTCAAATCTTTCTTTCAGCCCTTTCCATAAAGTCATTGGGTCTTTTTCTGTGAGATACTCACATTTCAACCCTTCATCAAGATGTCGGCGCAAGAAAATCATAGTTTTTGCTTTATCTTGTGAGGTTGATATATTATTTTCTTTGATGCTTTCACTTAGACCCAATGACTCAAGATGCATCTCAACATCAAGAGTCCATGGCATATAATTTTTTCCAGTGATATCGAGTGCAACGAATTCAAGCTTTGCCAAGTTTGACATGGTGATACTAGAAAAATAACAATGCATTTTATTAGTTAATTTTCATTAATATGACAATACAAAATAATGGATAAACGATGAGTACAAGTAAGTGTACAAATAGAGAAAAAGCATGTGGTGGAAAATCGCTGGTGAGTACAAAACTCGTGAGCATGATGATCATAATCGTTATGAAAAATATCCTTAGAAAAGCCAAAAACTCCATCTTCTTCTTTTTCGAAAAAAAACCGAGGAGAAAATGTTTTGAGATGAAGAATGAATTTGGTGTGATTGAAAATGAGTTTGAGTGAACATATTTATAGGGAAAAAATTTAGCCGTTTGTGACCGTTGGGGGTAAAGAAAAAAATCGAGTATGTGTTGACTAAAAATTTGTGATAATGATGCAATGCATATAATGATAATCATAATTAAATAATTATGTATATCATATCACATTATTATAAGGTCAGTGTCGTAGACAACCTTTTATATAATGTTGTGAAATTATACCAATATAGTTAGTATAAAGTCAGGTATAGTATATCATATCATATTATTATAAGATCGGTGTCGTAGACAACCTTTTATATAATAACATGAAATTATATATTAATATAGTTAATATATATATACATAATAAATATATATCATGTTATTGTTTAAAAACCTTAGAGGCTTTTATACTTGTCGTATCCCTTACCGGGAGTGTGGGATGTCGTCTTAACATCCTCCCAGGATTTATAACAAGTTTTGAAAAAAAAACTTATTTTTTTCATAACATGATATTATATATTAATATATACACAATAAAAATATATAAACAGTAAAATAAAAATTCTTACTTGTTGAATATTTTTGACTTCTTCTTGTATTTTGGAGCGTCGAAAAATATAGAGAACCTTCGAGTGATCGTGTTGATAACGTGTTGTGAAAAAGTAAAAATTTACGGTAAAAAGTAAATACTCCAAAACTCAAAATATATCAAACTCTACACTTTATAATATTTTTTTCTCAACTCAATTGTATTTTTCATCACAAATGAAGACCTATTTATAGATCCACATTTGAGATTAGTCCAAAAATAAATACATCATCATCTACATCATCACACACTAATTTTCCACATTTTACAACTCAATATTCAACATTCAACATTCAATATTCAACATAATATTAATAATAATAATATTTTTCAACAATTATATCATTTATTTTATTTTATTTAATAATAATTTATTATAATTATTTTATTATATATATTTTGAGTGTGTGGACATGGATTGAAATCTTCACAACTATGAATCTATGATAGTTGATGAATTTTAAGTGTATTATGATGTTTTTTGATATATTTTTAGACACGTTGGATAAGTAAAAATTTGTACCTAAAAATAAGAGGGGTCAAAAATTTAAAAATTACAAATATATAATTTATTATTATGAGTATAATTATGAATTTTAAAATGCATGAAAATATAAAACTAAGCACCTTTATGTGTTTAGAGCATCACACAAAAGAAGTCTCATCTACCACTGGGTGGGTTATAACTTATAACTTATAACCCTAAATATGTTTCAAAAAAAAAAAAAAACCTTAAAATAACTTCTTCTTTTTTTTTTTTGATGCGTTGCAGAAATTTTTTCTAGAATTTCAAAAATACCATTGAATCACCCATTCATATATACATTTTTTTAGCAAAAACCTTATCATTTCAATTTAAAAATTGAGAACTATCATTTTGATTTTTCTACGAACCACATAATGTACCAAAATCTGCATGTAATAATTAAAAATTAATTCGTTTAGATGGATATGTCATATGTGTAACATAACCATTTAAAAAATAGCATTCAAGAGACCAAAATTTATATAAAAGTACACGTAACAACAGAATACACAACTATATTTGGCCAACAAACATATGATATTATTAATGGAAAAAATAGTTATTTCTTCATTACAACTTGAGAACCATTTTTCCTCGTTGCAATTTAGAAGAAAATCTTGAACGCATACATAATTTATCCCTTAGATCCATCAAACAGAACACTTTACGAAACTCTGGTTCCTGTAAGTTCAACCTGGGCCGCCGCTTCATTCATGGCATCCATAACATCCATCTTTCCCCTACCAACTGCCTCATCCATGGGAGTTCTCTCGTGGCTGATTATCGTCCAACACATAACAGATTTCAGATGGAAATAGAAACATGGAACTATCCAGTCATTAAAGGAAACTAACACACAAGAAGCATGTTGGAGATCACTCACTTGTTCAGAAATGAGATATCGGCTCCTGCTAGAATCAAATGTTTGACAACCTGCAAACGACAGGTTACATACTTGAGACATGTAAGCAAGTGGTTTGAAACAGAAATGGATAAATGCGCTTCCTGCTTCAAATTACCCAAGTACACCCTCCTATCAGCACAATTTTCAAGGTCATCACCAGCATGAAATGTATAATGTAATTCAGATATTACCTCAATGTGGCCATTGAGACAAGCCCAATGAAGAGGGGTGTTCTTCTCCACGTTGCAAGCATTAATATCCTGGTTTCAAACAAAAGGCAACTCATTTTTCTTTCCATATGTTACAGCCTGAATCATCAATATATAATGTGGTGTGGATGGAGAAAAGGAAGAACATCCAAATACGGGTTAGACATACAGTTGCATCAGTTCCTATTGTTAGCTCACCATAAATTAAATTCTTCCAATCTAAATCTAAAGGGAAAAAAAAAGGTAAATCCTAACCATAGAAGATGACGAAATTAAAAAAAAAAGGAACATTATCCCACCATAGAACATAACGGCAAACAGAAGAACAAACAATCAAGCTTGTTGAGATGTCAATAGTATTAAAACAAGGTCGAGGTTCTCTCACCACTCCATTGTGAATAAGATAGTCTACAATGTTGATATGCCCATTTGCTGAAGCCATGTGCAATGCTGAACATACCAACAGGAGGAAAAATAAGGAAGTTACGAAAACCAAACAGAAACAAGTTGGCAACAGACAAGCTGACATCTAAAACAAAAAAACAAAAGAAATTGACAAGCAATAGGATGAAGACCGTGTTAAAGAGAATCTTGTGCTGGAATGCCGCAAAATAAAAGTGAAAAAACATTAGTGTGGAGCCAAATTTCTCAGCTCTGGAAAGATTCTCGTAATTTACGATTCAGTGAATATTTCAAAAATCATGAATAAGCATGAAAAAGCACACTAAATTATAACCTGTGCGGCCCTCTGAATCCTTAGAATTTAAAGAAACGCCCTGGGATGCTATGCTCATGAGATCATCAATTTCATCGTACCTAGCAGCCTGAGAAAATATGCATATAAGTTAGTTTCGTTAAGAAAAACCTTTGATCGTTATGGCGTTAAACATGCAAAATGCGTGAATACCTGGAAATCGAGATCCAATAAAAAATGCAGTGTTTTAAGATTTTGTGTGACTCTCCAGCAAACATTACAATAAATAGGAACAAAAGCTCACCATTCTAAGATGGCATTTCTCGAACTTAATTTAAACTTCTATTTCATTACTATTTTCTACAAAATCCTACATAATACTAGAATCATTATATGTGGCAAGCCAAAAAACCCAATATTTTTTATGCCTCAGATTCTAGTAACAATCAACGGGTGCATGAATAGATACATAAAAATTAAAAAAGCTCTGTCACACAATCTAACGCACCTGAGGTTTCTACTCTAAGCAACGCAACCTTTACAATGTAGAAAAAAAAAAATTACAGTATAGAAGTATTAAGTTCCTTCCAGAAACTGGAAAGTCTAGCACTGATACATTTCAAACAAAGAAATTTAATAACAGCGAAAACTCAGGATCATAAATAACAAATAATCAGCACATCAGAAACTCAACTTTTGACGCGAACTTTACTCGTTAAGCTGAACGAAAAAAAAGTCAGTGGATATAGAGATGTAGAGGTGGTAAGTAGAACCTCGAGCAAGGCGTCGATGGCGACGGAGGTCGTATCTGACGGCGGCGGCTGCTCGGCTGTGTCCGCTGCTCCCATTTTCCTCAGGCGAAACTGAAACGATTTGGGTTGAATTCAATTTAATGGTGCTCCATTTTGGGCTGTGGGGTTCAAGATTTTGGGCTAGGCCCATCCGCCCAGCATCAATATCTTTTTGGGTAACAAGGATATTTGGGCTTGGTCCAACTTATATTTTTGTAATAGCGATTAAATTTATATATTATAAAAAAGTTAAGAAAAATTAAAAGTTTTAGTGTTTTAAAAAAAATGTGAAAATCTAAAAATCAAAGTTGGATAGTATTTGATAAATAAGTGATTAGAGTGATTTAAACATTAACTTTTTAATTAGAATCATATTTGGAGAATCATAATCACCATATGACTAGCTTTTGGATTTCAATTAAGTTAAGAATAAGCTAACACATAATTTGAGTTCAAGAAACACACAAAATGATTTTTTAAACCAAAATCTAACAATCAATTTTTTTTAATGATTGTAAACATTCTCTAATTGTTCCGCCAATTTGCGGAAGCTCGAGCCCTCCCCTCCCTTTTGTAATAAAAAAAAATTATATGTCACGTGCATAGGATAGTAGCCTTCTCGAAAGTTTTTTTTTTTTTTTTTTGAGCAACCTTCTCGAAAGTTTTATTGAGCCATGCAAGTGAATTTATGAATTTTCTAAAACATATCTTATAATTTTTTTATTTACATTTATACACATATATACGTACCACCATTTCGACCACACATGTCATGTATATACATACCATATCATATCTATATCAAAATCATTCATTTTTTCTGTAATTTTTTTTAAAAAAAAAATTACAGAATGAGATACTAGATTATATGATTTTATTAATTTGTTTTTAATATTTGATTGTCACAAGTTATACGTGCAGTCAAATTCAAATGTTTTGGTGTTGGCCGCAGCCAAATTGTATTGTTCAATTGTAATTTAGTGTCTCGAATTACACAAGGGAGTGAGGTTCTATATATGATACTTTAGACGCAAAACCATGAGTGACAAAAAAATTATACTCTAGTCAACCGCGATCTCGAAAAGCACTAGAGTACAAATATTTTTTTTCAGTTCATTCGAGCTCGAGCAAGATGTTATCATAGAAGTTTTATTTATAGAATGTCAAAGATACAAAATGGTGCAAAGAACATACAAAAAAGATGGCAACTAACCCTATCTAAAACCTTCCATGGGACTCAGGCTATCGATCTGCTAAGAAATGAAACAAATTATCAGAAGAGAAATAGGAAATGGACGGGAAAATTAGCATTTTGGTTCTGTACGTTGGCTTCTTTTTGGTTTTGGTCCTTTATGTTGGCTTGTTTTGGAAAAGATCTTGTAACTCGATTTTTTTTTTGGATTTAGTCCTATATGTTGGCTTATTTTGGTTTTTGTCCTGTAAGTTGGTTTGTTTTTTTGTTTTCGTCCTGTATGTTATCATGTTTTGGAATTTAGAAGTTGATCTCTAATTATTTTTGTAATAAATATTTTTTATTCTTTCATGTTTTATCAGCTTATTGGATTGAGATAATTACAACTAACTAATAAAAAAATAATTTTTTACCCTTAAACTTTTTTTAATATAAATAATTTAATAAAATCTAAAATATGTTAATTTAATGTATTAAATGTAACATACTTTTGTTCTTTTAAAAAGTAACAAACAAACATTCATTTATATCGTTCTCAACTGTAACTTCGATTTTTTTATTTATTTGGCACTAAGTGTTCGCCCACTTAGCACCTATTAATGATCATATAAATAAGTTCCAACCTAAATTAACAAAATTAGCTAAAAAACAAAAAATATATTTAAAACATTCTTTCGTTCTTTTAAAAAGTAACACTCTAATATATTTTTTTATCGTTCTCAACTATGGTTGACTTTTTTTGTTCCTCTTTTCTCGAAAGCAGAGCTTTTTAGGTATGTTTCACTTTTATCACGCTTAATTGCCGCTTAAGCGTGCTTTTTAGAACATTGCAAATAAGCAAAATTTTGCTGCTCCCACCAGTTTCGGCGACAGAGGAAAAATACAAAAAAAAAAAAAAACAAGTTATTGTACCTTTTAGAACATAATTATTATTTTAAAAAATAATTAGAAGGTCAACATCTAAATTTTAAACCTAATTTATTTAATTATGAAATCATAAAAAAATATTTATTATAAAAGCTTAAGCGATGAAGTTGGAAAGTCAACTTCTAAATTTTAAATTTAATTTATTATTTTAAAATAAAAAACATAGGCGCTTATTCTAACTTAACCGAGCTTAATTTGGACGAAACCGTATCTTTTCCATGACCACAATAAAAAAACAAGTCAACTAATATGACCAAATCCAAAAAAAATCCAACTTTATGTACTTGTTTTTCAAAACATAATTTTGTATAGGACCAAAATCAAAAATTAAGTCAACTTATAGGACCAAAACCAAAACAATCAACATGTAGGACTAAATCCAAAATAAAAACAAAGTTACAGGATCTTTTCCAAAATAAGTCAATATGCAGGACCAAAACCAAAATGAAGCCAACATACAGGACTAAAATGCTAATTTTCCTGGAAATGGACTAACCTGTCTTAGAAGTACGTAGTAGTTCAGCCATAACACAACCAACCGACCAATGGCGGAGCCAGAAATTTCATTCCATCCAGGCTACAATTTTTATGTCTTGGATCCTTCAATATTTTGGAATAAACTACCCGGAATACCATCAAATTATTCCAAAATCTTTTAAAATTAATAATATATATAGTTTTTTGAAAAAAATTTGTGCGACCCGGGCTAAAGCCCATGTGGCAATAAGTGTGGCTCCGCCACTACAACCGACCACGTACGTGTCAATTGCGACCGTGTGTACTGCGCGTTAGGGGTGAGCAAAATTTTGGTTAAACCGAATTAACCGACCGAACCGACTCAATTCGAAAATTCGGTTCGGTTAATTCGGAAATTCGGTTTTTGTGTTCGAAAATTTTGGTTAAATCGGTTATTTCGGTTCGGTTTTCGGTTTTCGGTAAAGAAAATTCGGTTAATTCGGTTAACCAAATTATAAAATAATTAAATTTTGAATTTTTTTATTAGGTCTTATATATAATTTATAATATATTTTTAATGTGTTTATATTTAATATTTTACTTAATTTTTGTTATTTTAATTTTTTAAGCTTAATATATTTTTATAATGATAAAAATATTATATTTCAATTATTAATTTTATAAAATTTCTTATTTTATAATTTTTTTAAGAAAAAAATCGGTTAATTCGGTCGGTAACCGAATTAACTGATTTTTAATTCGGTTCGGTTAAATCGGTTTTAGCATAAATTCGGTTCGGTTCGGTTAGCCAAAAAATAATTCGGTTAATTCGGTTTCGGTAAATTCGGTTTGATTTTTAACCGAATTAACTGAATGCTCACCCCTACTGTGCGTGGCTCCAAAGATAACTTCAGGTTCTCTATAATACCGATGTATGATATGTTTGGTTCACCTGCAGGTATCTGCACCACAAAAAATACTCGATGATTCTTGTATAGTTTGACTCGATCAAGATTTCTACGTAAAATAAAACATACATACCAACATCTTTAATTTGCACTCTCAAAATCACAAAGTTTATGTTGATGCGCATGAGGATTTACCTGCAGCAACCAAATTGTCTCAGGTATAACAAAAATTTGACAAACTAAAAATTAAATGAAAACTACATGGCTAGAATCTAGCCAGTTAGAATTGAATTTTTTGTAATTTATAGAGTATAAATGTTAAGGATGTTTTGGGGGGTAATATAACATTTTCTGTGACAATATTAATATCCTTTTCATGCACTTATTATTATATTTAAAATTAAAATTTTATCTTTCACTATATTAATTGATTACATTTGTGATAAAGTAGTTGAAAAATGAAAAGACATCCAATCATCTCCTACACTTTGTCCAACATATATTTAAATTTAATAAATAAGTATTTTATATTAACTATTACTCAAATTAACCACTAACATCTCTTTCACTTCTTATTTTTGTTATAATC
This sequence comes from Henckelia pumila, assembly GCF_033568475.1. Classification (NCBI taxonomy): domain Eukaryota; kingdom Viridiplantae; phylum Streptophyta; class Magnoliopsida; order Lamiales; family Gesneriaceae; genus Henckelia; species Henckelia pumila. Next base: position 12,106,703 of record NC_133121.1, read on the forward strand.
CAAGAGTATCTAGTATTTATAAAATATTGAGATATAATAAAAATTATTGATTTTAATAAGTTTTATTTTAGTTAAAAGATATAAAATTATAAAAATATATATTTTAAAATATATTTGTACGCGTCGATATTCATATTTTTTTCATTTTTAAAAAAGGTAAATGCATTGATTAAAATTTATGATAGTAAATTTTTTAGCTAAACTAGTTCGACTTGAACTTAAGAAAAATATTATTATAAAATAAATTATTATAAGAAATATTTAATTATAGATTGCACTATGATATTTTAAAAAAATCTTCTTTCATAAAATCTCAGCATTTTGTGCAAGTATTAAAATATCATATAATCATATTAAATTATAACAAAAAATAAAACACTATATGCATTTTATTTTATTTCATTTTAGAAAAAAATCAAGAAAATCTTTTTATTTGTAGAAAAAAAAAAAACCCCATTGTTATTGTTATTTGTTGTTATTAATGTATATTGTTTTATCCATCCATTTTGCTCCTTCATGTGACTTAATTAACCATGTTTTATAAAAACAAATTGAAATAATTCATATATATATATATATATATAATGTCAGGTGATATTGAATAGATTAATGTCAGTTATTCAATTAATCACAATATACACATTAATTCGAGATAATTTATAAAGTTGTAATATACTTTTAATATTTCTATAAACATATATACCCTCCCTTGGACCATTGAACTCATAATTAATTTGGCCCACAAACATGACCTCGTAAAATGGGGCCATCATTGGGTTTTCTCAAGCCCAATCTGTCACGTTGGCGTAAATACATATTAAATTTCTTTTTTAATCTAAAATTAGGCAAATTCAAAAAAACTAGTGTTCAGAAGATCTTCTAGAAATCACTTTTCAACTTTCAAAATTTTGTGAAGAAAAAACTGAAAAAATATTTCCTAAAAGTTTTCTCAAACACTACCTAAAATCTTGTAATTTTGTGGCATTTGTCCATTGATTTTCATTATTGGATGGTTTTCTTGGAATCAATGGTTTTATCTGTAATTATTTGTTACTAGACTTCATGGTTTATTGATGAATATCACAACAATATATGTTTCAAAGATCGGAACAAAACTAAAAGAATGTTTATGTTCATTGAATCGATGACACGACTACATCAAGTTCGTATTTGCTTTTCATCTTCGCGAAAATTCATATCATTTTGGGGTATTTTTTTTAACTGTCAAATTTTTTTTTTCCTTTCAAAAAATGCCCTCGTATAATGTATTTTAAATACACTTAGGAGGTCATTTTTTAAAAAATAAATAGTTTACCGATATTATTTTCTCAATTCTCCTTGTTTGTTTTATATATACTACAAATATAGTTATATATACGTGGTTATTAATCAAAGTTTTTGCACCAAAATATTTTTATCAAGTACTGAACTAATTTTTAAAAAGGACACAACTTGAAAATGTGTTAATATTATGAGACAGACGTCCTATTCAATCCAACACATGAGAAAAATAATAATTTTTTACTCCAGATGTGAATCAGATCGACTCATCAATATCTCATAGATATAGATTCGTGATATCGTGTCATATGAGGTCTAGTAAAAATATAAAGAGAAAAACAAATGATCGGTTCCACAAATATTAAAAGATTTTTTTTTCATGCAGTGTGCCAAAAAATTTACAATGGTCCCTCACATGACCATTTTCATGTGATGAAAACGGATAAATTTGGAACTAAGGATGGGATAAAGAGAGATCACAAAATATGAATCAATTTGGGGAATTTGCTGACAATTTTCCCACATTATTGTCATCGTCAATTTATTTCTTTGTCATTATCTAAAAACATGCATAGACAAACTTCCCTATCACATGAATAAATTTAAATTAAACAGTACTATAAAATATTCAAAAACATTTTAATATATTTATATTTTCCGGGAAACATCATAGTTTAACATTTAAAAATATATTATTTAATTTATAATTTTTGATATAATTAAAATTAAATCTCAGAATCAAAATTTTCTTCCTCCAAAATATATCAAATATGCACATCAATTTCACTAATATTTTATTTATTTTCCCTCAAAACTCTTTAATTTACCATAAAATATAAAACACAAAAAAGTCCTATATATACCCATAATATATGAATGATTAAAAAAATATATCGGAGCTAATAAATTTTCCGATGGATTTTCACTACGTAATATTATTTTTATAGATAAAATAAATTTTTAAGTAATATTATTTTGTTTATTTTAGTATATGTGATTATTTTTTCAGTAAAGAGGTATATTGAATATTTTAAAAGTGTCAATCTCATCATCCCAAGTTTTATTCAATTAATTCAAAAAAAATGTTTTATTCAATTATTATATATAATATAATAGAGATAAGTGGGGGGCATCACATGCATGCACAAAAAAGAATAGAATAGTTTGGGGGAGAGGCCATGCATGCAATAAATGCGATTGCAGAGGGGCAGGTGGCCCTTTCTCCTTTCCTTTTCATCCAACCAAACCCTCATTTAATGCATTCCCATCTTCCTTCACTATTATATTATTTTTTTTTATTTCTTAATTTTTAATTATTATTAATATCATGTCATATAATTATTTAATGTTTTTTTTGGGATTTTATGATATAATACATATTTATATTGTAATGTAATAAATATTATAACAATGCTCGTTTTTATGAGATTAATATTTCACTCAACCTGTTATAAAAAAAATATTATTATTTATGTTAAAACTATTATTTTTCATCGTAGATATGAAACCAATCAATTCATAAAACCGTCAACACAAAATCTACTCTCACATAATTATGTAATGTTTTCTAGGTGAATAATTAAGTGAAATGCATGTTTTTATATTGAAATTCAAGATACATGAATTCAAAAACAATATATAAATAATAATTTCAGCTAGTTTACATTTTAATCAGTGATACATTCTATGTTTTTAATTGTCATTATATTAATTGCTAGATAAATAGAGAATTGAAGGCAACAATAAAGGCAAAAAATAATGAAAACTCAAACCTGATAAAAAGAACTGCAGATTCAAAGGAAAATGTCACACGGAAATTAAATACATAGCTTCTTGAACCAACTCCAGGGCACCTTCGAGTCAATACCCGAACCACCACAGACCGATATCGTGGTTCGTTCTTGACTCAACCCATGAGTTACGAGTCAATCGACACAGTGAACATAAGCGTAAATTAAAACACAAATACAACAAAACACCGTTTAGTTACAAGCAACGACTCTATTTTATGTCACATATATTCTCCACCTAACGAATAAATTTTATGCATTAAGTGGAGCGTAAATAACATAAATGAGAGCGTTTTCCGATCTTGTAGTAAATAGTATTCCACTTCCTCTCCCATCATCATTATCGTATAAAAGAGGAAATGGAATACGATCACGTAGAGGCTAGATCAACTCTCGCAATGGAGGGCCGCCTTGATTTTCTGCACCGTGCACGATATCAGGTTATTCACCGTCTCCACCGACTCCACCGTGAGCTTGGCGGTAGGGAGACTGTTCACCAGGATTTGAAACGCCACGGTCAAGAGCGAACCGCTGACCCTCTGGGCTGCCTGCCCCCCATTGCTAGCCGGCCCATCCGGGACAATGGCAAACCCTGAAGGAAGCAGCGCCACATAGGCGGAATCGCCACCGTTCATAACCACTTGCATGGCGGGTATGTCCACCGGGGCGTACACCACGAGCGATCCGGACGAGTCTATGCATGTCTCCTGGAGTATTAGCATGCTGCTCTGGTTAGGGTTCATGGCCTGTCAAGTGAAATCACAATATTAGCCTTGTACATATTTTCTAGTGATTTTGTTCGACCCACTTGGCCTTGACTTTTAATAGTGGGGTGGGGGCTGACCCCATAAAGCTGTCATTTGTCCATCTATTTTGACTTTTACACAACCAAATTTCAAATTTTTTTGTCCCATGCAATAAGGTCCACTTCTACTTTTGTCAGCTAAAAGATTATATGGTCACATGTATCATGTAAAAAAAAAAAAGAATCCAATTTATTTTCAATACCATTATTTTAAATTAAATTTCACACTGCCCACAAAAATTATTATATTATATATATTTTAAATTTAAACCTTGAGTTTTGATTAGAGGGACTTACACTTGCGCGAAGGAGTGAAACACAGTTACCGTGATCTTGTCCCTTAGCAATGTGAGCCATTTCCTGCATAGGACCTCCATTGGAGAGTATGTCCCACTCACTCCTCAAATGTTCGTCTCGAAGGAAATCGAACAGCCTCTGAGGTGTCACGGGCAGCCACACGGATGTGGCAGCGCTAACCACAATCCCCGGTGGCTCGCCTGGGTCGTCCACGCTCTTCCGTGTCATGACCCTGATGTCTTCGTCCATGTTGCCCGTGTTGAGCTTGTTCCATTTGTGAAGCGTCGAGGCGCACACACCAGCACAGAAGTTGTTGGTCATGCGTTGGGCTAGCTTCAGCATGCTCCTTCGGCCACCCGGAGTTATTGCTGCATGAGATACCAAAGATTCAGCCGAGTCGACGTTACTTAGAGAGCACACTTTTTGTGCTTTTTATATAAATAAGGAGATATCATTTTGGTTAAAAGGCTATGATTTTCACCTGTTTGGTCAGGATTAGGGACAGAGGATGACATGAGGATGGCAAGACATTCACACTGTCGTTGGAGGGTGGCGACCCACCGTTGGGCGCCAAAGCCCATTCCAGCAATGATCAGTTGCCGGTAGAGCTGGTGCACTACGCTCTCGTCGTATTCAGAATGCTCTACCCATGTAACCTACACATGATTATGTAATAAAGTATAAGCTTTCATGGTAAGCCATTAAATCAGTTTAAGATAAGCGACTCAGTTTGGCGTTCCAAACATGATAATTAGAGTAACTAAATAGACCAGAGTCTCATTTCTTGACATTATTAAAGATACATTCATTTCTAATCCACTCAGCACATGATAAAATCCCAAAATTTTATCTAAGTCAAATATCTAACTATTAAATGTATACACATGTGGATAGATGTTATCTATATTTCGACCACCGCTCAAATCCCAAAAGATGAGAAATATAAAAATGAGAAGGATAGTGAATAAAATATTGAGCACACAAATTTTGCAAGATTTGTAGGCACGAGGTAGGGTCTGAACACAAAAGGTTGAAAATGGATGCTCACGTGACAACAAACACAAATCTTGATATTTGAGTACAAAAACAAAAACATCATGAGGCTGGAACCAGTGAATTCAAAGTAAAACAATATATTATATTGGCATGGGTTTTGATGGGGACAGCCATCAAAGATTGGAATAGAAGTATCAAATACTTAATTTTATTCTACCAAAGTTTGAGTTTTACAATATCTAATTAATCATATGAAATTAATGTGTCCCTAGGAGTCACAGATACTTCTATTCAATTTATTGATCCGGTTAACATCGATTAACCCGTGCACAGTGTTCGAAATATCAACTCTATATTTTGGGAAGGGTTTGAATAAAATATCTATATTTTATGTGGCAAGAGAAGAATCTTCTGGGAAATCAATTTAAGTTTAATGTATTCAAGTTAAATGGGATGTTAGGACCAATTAAACTTCTTCCTCAATCTTGAGTTAGAGCAAACTGCCTTTTTCCCGAGGCTCCTGAGATCTTGTGAATCTTATTAAACAAAACTATGCGATAAGCTTGAGTCGAGTCTTGACCGATTCGATCACTATTACCATGCACCTCAATCTTGAAACAGGAAACACACATTTCTTGACAGAGTGGCTTGGAGTGCTCAATTAAATGTTCCCAACTAAGTTTGCATGGTACAGTTGCCTCAACAAACTTATTTATAACAAAAGGGCGAAGGGCACCTACCATTTGTGGGGGTCTCAATAAATGTGAAGAAAACAGTTGTGAAGGAGCTGTATGTAACAGGTCACAAGCCAACAAGAAAATGCATGTGTAGGAAGCAATGAATTGTTACCTTAGAATATCCATTAGGCATATCTTGAACCACACAGCCAGATGGGAGTCGCCTGCAACTTGAAAATGATGGACCACCGCAGGAAGTTTCCCGTACGGCATCGATGGACACGTCGACAACAGCCCACACACCCTCGGAATGTTGCTTGCAGAACCGGAGAAAGTTCACCTCTCGGACCGGAACCAATGGGGACAGAACTTGGAGTTCAGCATGCATCTAATGATCATAAAGAATATAGAAGAATGACAAATCGGAACACTAAAGGAAAAGAAATGAATGATGACTTAGAATACAATAAATTGCTCCGGAACGACTAAATTCTTGTGTCTGTTTACCAGCTGAAGTGCACCATTCCTTGATCCTCCCATGCCGCTAGATACCACATCTGTAGTTGATGTTCTTGAAATTATACTGGGAAACATCTCTGTCCACTTGTTCTAATGGAAAAAATAGAAATCATTCAATTAATCACACGTTCGAGAAATCTAAATTCAAGCAAAATACTCAAGTGAATATAAGTGGAGTCTACCGAATCCATTAATGTCTCAACAAGGGCCAAACTATTGATGATCGCCATGCCAGTCTCCCTTGATGCTTCGGTAATGAAGCCGTTCGGTTTCATGCCAATGCAAGGAGTAAATGTCCTGAAATACTCCTCAAGATTCAATATCTCTCTCCCACCTTCCAAGCTTCTAATCCAAAGGGGTTCATCAGTTTGTGCCATTTTAACCAATTCATCCATCGCACTCAGAGCAAGCTCCAAATACATAGATCTCTCCAATGATCTGTCAATTGGAGTAATGTTTATTGGTCCCTTTGGAGGCACTGAAGACAAATGATTCAAAATTCCAACTCCAAAATCAGAAGTGACTAGTGGTAGAGTCGAACTAATCGCTGTTAGACCTCCGAATCCATTTCCAACTCCAAGTTCCAAGCTTGAATTAGGCAATGGAGGATTCATGGATGCGGCAAAAGATGAAATGGGTCGGCCTAAAAACTTTCCCGCCAGAGTGCAGACACGGTCAAGTTCATCTTTTAGCCTCGCATTTTCGATCCGGAGATGTTGTTCTCCAAGGGATATTTCACCAATTATTGCAGGCCCACCACAGTTTGTGCACATGGGGTTCCTCATTGCATCCCTCATGGACATGTTTTCGGCTCGAAGCTTGTCGTTATCTTGCCTAAGTAAGGAATTTTCATGGCGTTCCATTTGAGTCTGGTAAAATCGTGGATTCAAAAATCTCAATCAACATCTTCAATGTAACGCATAAAAATCCAGAACCAATCCACAAAACAAGAAACTATAAAAAGTTGGATGGCCATTAATTCTACTTGTACCTTCATTTGAGTTCTTCGATTCTGAAACCAAAACTTGACCTGTCTAGTCTCCAAGCAAAGCCTCCTGCTAAGCTCCAATCTTTGCTTTTCATCAGGATGAGGACAATCCTTGAAGAGACTGAAAAGCCAACCAAAACAATCAAACAAACAAAAAAACCAACACAAGTAACACACAGAGAAACAAAAAGAAGATATATTTATCAAAAGTGGATGAAACTACACTAGAAGGATTCCTCGAAACAAGTAAAGAAAAGGGTCATCTCCCATACGTTTCGAGCTCTTGGATTTGCTGAGGAGTGTGTCGGTGGTATCTTTTCTTCCTCGGCGGGTTGTCGGCAGTATCAACATCATCTCCAGACGCAGTCCCATCCATATTTTCACTCCCAGATCTGCTTTCATGCTCCTCATCTCTGCTTCTTCTTCCTCCAACAGTACTAGAGCCATAATTCTCCCCGGTTCTCGCTAACTCTCCTTGGCCCTCCATACTCGTTTGCTGCTTGAAAACAAGGAAAACCCACCACGAAAATCAGCCCATGTACATGAACACAACCGTAAACACCTATTTATATAGTGGGTTTACTTACAAGGGCAAGAGAAAGGCCGGGGGAGTTGAACATGGGTTTGGTGGCGAGTGACTGAGGCACAAGGCGTGGCGGAGCAATTGCACCGGCGGGCATGCTTTTGTTATTAATATTCCCACAGCTTGGATTGGTTATTGAGTTAAAATTATTGCTAAATTGTATATCAGTAACAATTCTTGCACCGCCACCACCACAAGAATTGCTTTCAAGAAAATCCCCAAAATTCATCAAATAAAGCTTTTCTCTGAGTTTCTTTTTTCTCCCCTCTCTCCTCCCTACAAGATCTTACCTTTATAAAATGTACAGCTGCTACGCTTACCACAGAATCACTCCGTGAATGTTTGAAGTCAAAAAAAATGAAATTTTACAAATACAGAAAAAGAACCCAAAATGAAAAAAAGGGACTATAATCAAGTAAAAAATAAATAAAAAATGGAAGAAAAACAAGAGAGGTAGAGGAGACACGAGGCCTGAATCCAAATGTCTCCAACTGCCTCTCCAAAAGCTCAAACCTGTAAACACTAAGAGAGAAATGAAAACAAACAAACAAAAAAGAGAAGGAAACCCACTCCTATGACATCAAAATTCTCCGTTTTACTGAGGAAAAAATGCAGAAAAAGGGGGCTCTAAGGAGCAAGAAAACCCTAAGTTTGAAGGGCTTTTCTTGCTCGTCTATCATCTCAACATCTGCATGCTTGACTTTGGAAAAAGCCTACACAAAAGACGCAGAAGAAGAATAATAAAGGGCCTTCAGTTTTTCACAAAAGTCTGATTTTCCTTTTTCTTTTTTTTTTTCAAAAAAAATTAATTTTTTTAATCTACCAAGAAAGAGGAGAGAGAAAGTGAAGGGAGAGGGAAAAACAAAGGAAAGAGAGTGACGATAGATAATTTGTCTGCGGACTAATGAAGAGCCAAAATCTATGCAATACATAGATATTCAGTGGCAGTTTTTTCACATATAAATTATTTTTTTTCTTAAAAAAAATTATTAAAAATATATATATATATATATTATATAAATATAAATATAAATTAATAAAAATATCTGAATGGAGTCAATTAGGAATAAATCCCCAAACCCAAACCTTTCTTTCTCCCAACTCCCTCCCTTAAAGATTCTTTCTTTGCACTCCCTAAGGACCACAAAACTTGATTATTTTAATATTTAATTCTTGTACTCAATATGGGTTGTTTTGTGCTTAGATCTGAAGGTTTTATACTTATATCTAAAGATCTCTGTGCTTATATCTCATGTTTTAATGCTTATTTTGAAACAAAGAATTATGTGCAAAAATGGTATCAGAGCTTTAGGTTAAATATTCAGACTTAATATTATTCGTTAACTCATATTTTTCTTTGTTGATGAGAAGATTTTTTACAAAAGATGACTTCAAACGAAGGTTTGAATCAAGAGGGTTTTATTTATATGAAATCCTATAAACAAGTTAATCTGTTCACATTAGATTACTTACGACAGAAAGATGATTTCTAACTCTCAATTTTTAGAAATTACCCCAAATTCCTCTAAACTCTTCGGAGATCTTAGAGAAATTCAAAAGACGGTACAATATTATAGCAATCAGCTGTATGAAATACCTCGGCAGATTGAAGGAATGCTTAAGAAACAAGAAGAAATTCTTGTAACCCTAAAGGATCTTCAAACTAAAATCACAAATCTAGAACAAACTTCAGGTTCTAGAAAAGGAAATACAGGAGGAAGGTTACCACTCTCGTTTGGTACCGAACCGTTGTTACATCAGAAAGGTAAAACCAAAATGGTTCAAAAACCTTTAACTGATGATGAAAGGATGATTAATCTTATAAAAGCAGTATCAGAGAAAAATACTATCTGATGACTACTTTAAAAAGATTAAATCTCGAGGATCTACAAGATCTCGCGGATTCTTTTGCGAATCTCAAAGTAGTAGATCTAAAAATGAACTCCCCTGAAGGTGAACAACCCATAGGGAATCCCCCAAGATATGAGGTTAAAACAGAAGAACCATATAGTGAGTTTCAGGTTGGAAAAAATTCACATCCAGCAGGAACCAGATCAAGAAGGAGTAAAATCTCACTCCATCAAACTCCTTACGAAAAAACTGTTTTAGATCCAATACATCCTTACGGGGTTATGTTAAACCTTGATGTTTTGGACTTCAAAAACAGAGAAGATCTTATAGATGATTGGACGTCAGCTATGAGAATTGCAGCAGAGACATTAGATCTCAATAAAGAATGATTCATTAAACTTCTAGAAATGAGTCTAATGGGATCTGTCAAGATTGCTTTGGAGATGACTATGCCAGATACGAAGGAATCAATCTTAGCAGGAGAATCTCTCAGCGAAATTGGAGAAAGAATGGCCACCCTATTTAAAGCACAATTCATAGGGGTAGACTATTTCAACAATCAAGATACAGAAAAAAAGAGAAGATATACTCAAGTTCTGTATAGCCTCGAGTTACATGATATCTGTTTAGTTGATGAATACATTATGTTATTCACTAAATACAGATGAAATTCAGGAGTCGAGGAAAATGTAGCTATTCAGCTATTTTTCGCAAAAATGCCAAGTTCCTGGAGAAAAATGCTGATTAAAGAATACGTTCCAGGTCATCTTGACACTTTGGCAAGACGCGCGTCCTTTTTAAAATGAAAATTGGCAGAATGGTGCCATATGGCAGCATTACAGAAGAACTACAAGAAAATAAGGGGTATAAATAAACGTACACCTTTATGTTGTAAAGATAATGATGTTCCAACGATCATTGGAAACAGATCACAGGGATTTAAAAGAAAGAAATTCAGAAGTAATCCCTACAATAAAAGAATGAGAAGTTCTTGGAAACCAAGAAAATTTTGGTCCAAACAAAAGGCCAGATCTTATAGGTCAGGAAGAAGAAGTGGACCTACAAGAACATCCCCAGTAACAAGCTCATCACAAAGCAGGGAAAGAACACCATCAATAAGAACTTTCAAAAGAACTCATACAAGAGCAAGTGAAAGTTTCAAGGATTGCAACTGTTGGACATGTGGAGCAAGAGGACATATATCTACAAATTGTCCAGAAAACGAGAAAAAAGAAGTTAAACTCTTTGAAGCAACACTAGATATGGATGATGCGGTCTTCTTTCAAGATCTAGTCCAAGTATATCAATTTGAGGATATCCCCTCAGATGAAAGCATATACGAAGAAGATATATTGTTTAGTCAAGAAGATTCTGAGGATGGATCAGAATCAGAATCAAAATCAGAATAAAGAAGAAGTGTTTCGGCATGAAACACATGAAAGTTTGGCTGGATTCTTTAGCCAAACCACGATATCTCATAATATGGTTCAAAGGATTATGAGAGAAAATCCAACGTTACAAAAGTACCAGGGATTTTTGGCAGAACAAGTAGAAAGAGTCTTAGGCAACCTAGGGCTTAGACAAAGAGGACATAATTTGATTTACAAAGTATCCAGAAGGGAAATGGCAATCCCCATGGAGTTAACAAGTAATCAAATAGAGATGCAGTTAATTCCTTTTGAAGAAATAAGAGAGGAATTGCAAAAGTTGAAAGGTGAGGTAGCAAGGACGATGTCTTGGATTCATATTAGAGCAATCCAAATAATGATCAAGGCAAATTTTAAAGAAGGAATAGATTCACCCATTGATATCGTAGTATGCGATAAAAGAATGAGGAATATTCAAGATGCTGTCCTGGGTACTATCTCAGGAAATCTTTGTGCAGAAAAAATTGTAGGAGTTATCTATCCAAGAATAACCTACAGTTTAGCTGACAGGGACTTTAGTCGAGCCTTGACGTTGCATCAAAACTTCAAGGAAAAGAGACTAATGAAGGAAGGTAATAGACCATATTCTATTACATATCAAATTTCATATGCTCTTTCTAATACTCATCATTCTGAATTATTTATTAGAAATGAGAAAGTTGCTCATGCAATATACCCAAAAAGAATCGAGTTTCCTTTAATTCAGGAAACAGACATTCAAATTCAAGACAGACGTGTTCTATACAGAGAAGAATCGAGTTTCCTTTAATTCAGGAAACAGACATTCAAATTCAAGACAGATGTGTTCTATACAGAGACCTTAAAATAGAACCTCGAAGGTTATCTTTTCAAGGAAACCGAATGACAAGTAGGAGATGGGACAAATCTCCTATTCAATAAATTCCACCAGAAAAAAAAAGAGTTTTCTATAATAGAAAAACTTAGATCTCCAGAAGGATGGAAAGAAGTGAAAATAGTATTCGATATTACAAGTCATCGAAACCAGTTCCCTTGTAACTCGATTTACTATTTGGAAAAACATGAAAAAGGAACTTACCAAGGATTGATAAATATTGGAGAATTGGAAGTTCAAATATGTGGAATTCCAGGAAAAGAAGTGGATCAGCTCATTCTTGGCCTAGAGTTTCTGGAGGACCATAAACCATGGAAACGCCTTGAAAAAAGAATAGAGTTTATGACAAAAGAAAAGACTTGGAGGATTCAATAAGAATTTTACGAAATGGAAAACCAAGAGAATTGGATAAGGGACAATCCCTTAATCAGATTCGAGAACTCTGTTTACAAACAGAGGAAGAAGCAGCTATTGAAATTAGTAAGTCATGAACATGATTTACTAGATCGCATTGAAGAGGTAGAAAGGAGTAACCATACTCTACCTTCTGAAGCCTTAGGAAGACTAAAGGTGAATAGTCTTAATCGGATTACTGAGTTACAACACAGTCTGTTAAAAATGACAGGGCCATTTAGTAATCCCTTTAAAAAATGACAACAAGTCCTTTATCCATATACATTCCGATAGGAATGTTGAATGAACAATATAAGGCTGAATACTTTGCAGCTTATATTGATTCGGGAGCAGGAATTTGTACAGCAAAAAGATGAGTCTTTCCTGAAAAATGTGAAGAAGATTTGCCAAAAATTGCTGGACGAGATTTCTCTCGAAGAATTTTAATTCTTTGCAAAGGAATAAAACAAGCAGAGATCCTTATAGGAGGAGCAGGTCAGACACCTTGGTACAAGGTAAAGACACCACCAATCTATTTCCATGATACAGGAGCTGATATCCTGTTAGGAAATAACTTCTTACAAATGTTTAAGAAGTACACACAAGACAATGAGTCAAGAAGACTTATGTTCACTACAATTTGTGATCATAAAATTATCGTTCAAAGACTCAAAGTTGCTTTTTATCGAAAATTTCCGATAATGTTTCGCAGCCAGCGTGGTGATAAGGGACAACTTTTTCACCCAAAAATGAAAGATCCAAGAAGGTTTGGAGAAACCATGTTGAAAATAACAACAGAACAAGAACTCCAAACAGAGGATATGGAGCTTCTCAAGGTAACTCTAAATCATAGAGATATAGAGTTAGAAAATAAGGTATCCCTTGAAGATGTCAAAAAGAGGCTTAAAGAAATTTATAATGAGCATCCTTTGGCATGGTGGGATAGAAATAAACTCAAAGCCAGTCTTACTCTAAAAGAAGGCAAAGAGTATGAATTCGTCAGATATAAGCCTATTCCGATGAACATAACAGATCAAAGGGATATGAGAATGATTATCAAGGAACATTTGGACCTTGGTCTAATCAAAGAAGGAGTTTCACCATATAGTAGCCCAGGTTTTCTGGTCAGAAATCATGGTGAAATAAAAAGAGGGAAACCCAGGTTAGTTATTAACTACCAAGGTATTAATAAAATCCTGGAGTTTGACGGGTACTTCATACCTAGTAGAGAACATCTAATTAGATGTGTACGAAATGCTAGAGTGTTCTCAAAATTTGATTGTAAGTCTGGATTCTACCAGATAAGAATGGAAGAAGGCAGTAAGAAATTCACAGCCTTCTTTACTCCACAAGGACACTATATTTGGGAAGTTATGCCTATGGGATTGGCCAATGCACCCCAAATATTTCAAAGAAAGATGAATAATCTTTTTAAAGATTACTTCAACTTTATGTTTGTTTATATTGATGATATTCTTATAGCATCAAAAAACATAGACGAACATGTTAAACACTTAGAGATTTTCTCTAAGATTTGTAAACAAGAAGGACTGGTTTTATCTGAAAAGAAAGCAGTCATAGCAACAAGGAAAATTGAATTCCTTGGTATTGAGATTGATGAAACTGGAATAATTCTACAACCCCATATTGTGGAAAAGGTAACGAATTTTCCAGATAAACTCAAAGATGTAAAACAACTACAGAGTTTTCTAGGAGTAGTTAATTTTGCAGGGATGTTCATAAACAACCTAGCAATGTACAGAAAGGTGTTCAGTCCTTTGTTAAAAAAGGATACCAGATTTATATGGACCGATGACCATACTAAAGGGGTAAACCAATTAAAGGAGATATGTAAGAATCTCCCAAAAATGGCTATACCCGTAGATGAAGATGATCTGATATTATTTACAGATGCCAGCGACGATTGGTGGGCGGCAGTCCTTACCAAAATCACTCCAGATGGGAAAATACCATGCAGATACTGTAGCGGTCTTTTTTCAGAATCTGAGGCCATTAGATGGCATATCAACGAGAAGAAATTTTATGTGGTTAAAAGAGATTTTGAAAAATGGCCATTATTTTTACTTGCTAAAAAATTCACTCTGAAGGTTGATAACACCCAGGTAAAAGCTTTTCTAAAGAATAGGATTGAATCTAAACCTGAGAAAGCTAGGTTATTAAGATGGCAAGCATTATGTCAAAATTATATTTTTGATATTGTTATTATTAAATCTCATGAAAATATTCTTGCAGATTTTTTAACAAGAGATGGAAGGTAGTGACGTGGATTCCATCCTGAAAATGCAGAGGCATCTCAGGGAACACCTTGGGTTGCTTCAAAACGAGTTCAACCAGTTAGCCATTAATGCTGAAATGGCCGGCAGGTTACAACAAGCTGATCGGATCAAAGTATCTAATCGAATTACAGGATGTATGCAAGCTCAAACACAACTATGGGCTGCTATTCATGGGCCAATTGTGAAGGCTATAGAGAAATCATTGATTTCTCATAAACAAGATATACTAAAACCATTGGTTTTACAAGAACAAGAAATACAACCACCGGTTGTAAAACAAGATGTTGAGGAATCTAAAACTCAAGAAACAAAAGCTAATCTATCATCAGCCTTTGATGATTTGGATGAAGCAACAATTGATGAGGATAACTCATCAAGTCAACCCTCCGCCTCTGGGGTAAAAGAGGAAAAGATCAATCTTAGGCCCAACACTGACAAGGGAAAATCTAAGATTGATACTAATCCATCTATTATTTCTCCATTCCAGGTTTATCAACAGAAGTGGGAGAAATTGAATACAAGGAATGAAATCAACCCGAACACTTGCAGAGTTGATGTTGCAGGAATATATCCAAGGGTTTGGCTAAAAAACAATGTCAATGCTAAAGATGTAAAACTCTGGTATGAATTTGGGGCTTTGGCCTCAGTTTATACAACGTCACCAAGCTTTCTGGAGATATCACAATTACCAAAATGGATTTAGGAAGCAGTCCAAGAAACATGGGCAAATAATGATCATTTGTCCAGAGGAGATGTGCTTGAGTTATATTTTTTCAGTGCAGCTCCAGAACCAACAGTGAAAGGATCACACGAACCCTTTCATTTTATCAAGCTGAGGAGACCTGATATAAACAGTCATAAATTTATCAAGGATCCTAAAACTGAAGAAATACCCTTGGTGTCCACTTTCGGGGAAAATGAGATCTCAACCAGAAGGGCATGGGGTATTTGGGTCTGTCTTACTGAGATGGACAAAGTCAAGTTTCCATTCAAATTTTATCATAATTCTGTGAACGGGTCGTTCCTGTTGAACACAATAACAGGAAAAACTACAGCATTTGCGGAAGAACTCTTCGAAAAGAAGAAAAATCTTTTGTGGAACAACAAGCTACCGGGGAGTAAAGAAACTCGCCGAAAATTTTGTAACATGGCTTATATTGGACGATGGTCAGAGAATATCTGCCCAGAATGCCCAAATCAGAAGGAGCCAGAATTTGGAAAAACCTTTAGACCCCGAACGGATCGAAAGGATTTTTCCGAGACAAGCAAAGGTGGACAAGGGCCACCAAAGATGCGTTTTCACAGGGGTCTACTTCAAAAGCAAAAGATGCCCCGACAACAATAAAGCAGGCATGTGAGGAGAATAAAGCCAAAAGAAAGTGGCAGGCATGTGATTCCTCCACTAGTAAAAGATGCCATCAATAATGGCATAAAAAATTCAAGACAGCTGCGTTCTCCACTAGTAAAAGATGTCATCAATAATGGCAGAAAGAAATACAAGACAGCTGTAAGATTCCCTGAAGTTTCTCGGTGAAACGAGTGGAACTACAGCTATAAATACAGGCATTTGAGGAAGCTGAAGACATCGATCATTCCCTTCAGTTTTCTTACGAATAAAATTGTTGTAATATTTCTCTTTCTATTATAATAAGTTTTCGTTTATGTATTTCAAGAACGAGGCTACTATGAGTAGCTAAACAAGTTGTTTTCTCCTCTTCAAAGGAGTTGATTTATGTAATAATATTATGTCTGAATAATTTTTCTAAAGTCTCTTGTTCTTTCATGTTCATATTTTATAATTAAATTTATATACCATATGCCTTAAGGTAGAAAACGAATTAAGGCTGTGCTAGGTATCGTTGAAGGAGCTTGTGCAGAAACCATCTGTTGCGACTGCGTGGTTGGAGTGTGAGGAGCACTTCGTAAAACTCGGCAGGTATGACCCGACGACATTATGGTCAAAGAGGTATTTAAATTTGATTCACTTTACGGAAGCATGTTGGACCCTAATCTAAAGTATATAGGCTGAAAACCTTGCGCAACCAATAGTTCTTCACGACATGAACTGGTTCGATAGGTAAAACAACGCCAAAGTACAAAAGATTAGTTGAATACTTGTTTAATCAAAATTGGGGACCACTAGGGAGTGCAAACTAAAAAATTTGAATGTAGGGAGTTAGGAGAAATTTATGTTTAGGTTTAGAGATTTTAAAATAATTACCCCATCTGAATGTATTATGCATCTTGTGTGAACAAATGAAAATTTTACTTATCGGCGTTGAAGCTCGATAATCATTTCTCTTGGGAGAGCAACTTCAACATGGTAAATTGGTAATGGGAGATTATTTTATTTTTATAGTTTAAAATATTTGATTTTTATCGTTACGATTTATGATTAGATATAATTTTTTTTACTAAAATAGCAAATTTTCAAATTTGATCTTAACATGTCCAATATCTTTTTAATGATTTTTTAAAAAAGAATTGTCGAGTCTATAGATGAATTTTTAGTGCAACTTCACTCACATCTCAATTTATTTAATATTAAAGCTTGCACCCAACCCCTAACTTATGCAACCCATTTTTTAAAGAACGGGTTGTGAGACGGCTAACGGATTTATATCGATGAAATGGATCAACTCGATCCAAATTTGCATTGAAATATTATTCGTCATGAAAAGTACTTTTTTATATACAATGGAGGTGGGGGGATTTTCAAGCTAAAGTACTACTCATACACGTGGAATTTGAACTCAATATCACTTGGTTCTTGGGCCACACTTCTGTCACTAAGCCAAGAGATCCTTGGCAAAAAGTAATATTTTCACGAGTATGGTCGGATCGAAAATTTATTTCACAAAATTGATTGATGAGACAGTCTCATATGAGTTTTTGTGCATTTTAAAAAGAAAATATAAAAAAAACACAAAAATTCCCGTGAGATTATTTCACGAATCAATAGACATGTCAAAACGGACCGACGGGACGGGGCCGGTCGGCCCACTGTTTAGATGGGTTGGTAAATTATCAACCCAACCCGTCTATTTGGCGTTGCGAGACCGGCCGACCAACCAATTTTTAATTATATTGGGCGGGTTGTCCCGCAACCCACCATTTGACGGGAGGAGGCGGGCGGCCCGCCATTTAGATGGGTTAAAAATTTGTCAACCTAACCCACCTATATAGCAGGGTGGGACTGTCCAACCCACTTTGATAGCTCTACGAATCAATTGTGTGAAACATATATCCACTCGGTTTCATGAGATGTATATATAATTTTTATGTCAATGGAATTATTTTTCATTGTATTTATGGATCGAGTTGACTCATCTTACAAATATATATTCATACGACGCCATTTAGACGGATTAAAAATTTGTCAACCCAACCCGCCTACGTAGTAGGGTGAGGCGGTCCAACCCACTTTGACAGCTCTATCAATTGTGTGAAACATATATCCACTCGGTTTCATGAGATGTATATTTTTTTATGTCAATAGAATTATTTTTCATTGTATTTATGGATCGAGCTGACTCATCTTGCAAATATATAATCATGAAACTATCTCACAAAAAGCTAACTAATAAATTTATTAATAGGAAAATATGATAACAAATTTTTAACCAATTAATTTTCTTCTTTTTTAAAAAATAAAAATCATACATAGAAATCAAATGTTTGAGTTATGAGTTACTGCATCGTGAAGCCAATATGAAATATTACAACTAAAAAACTTCAAGTTCGATCCTGACATAAACATTTCACGGGCTAAACGATGAGCAACACTATTTATCGATCGTCGCTCATGCTTTAACGAATTCATCTTAATTCTCCTTCCTCGATTTACTAGTTTTCAAATTATTTATTTTTCTCCCTCACGACAACATCACTAAATTTATGTCTTATGCTCAAGTTAAACACCATTGTGGGCCTCGTTTGGTACATAATATTATTAATTATTATATAATATATCTCATCCAAATTTAGAGGTGCAAACGAATCGGGTCGGTTTGTGAGCTTTACGAGCCCGCTCAATAAATATTTGATTCGTATTCGAGCTTATCGAACTCGAGCCGAATTCGAACATGTTCGAATTTTTTTTCGAGCCGAGCTCGAGCTTAACTTATTAAGTTCGATAGTTCGTGAATAATTCGCGAGCCTTAATACTTAATTAATATAATATAATTATATAATAAATATATATATATTTTGAACTTTTTCAAACATTTCAAACTTTTCAAACCACAATATCCGAGCAATAGAATCGAGCTCGAACTCGAATATACTCTTATCGAGCCGTATTCGAGTCTTAAAATTTTATTATTATTCGGCTCGATTCGGTTCGTTTGCATCCCTACATCCAATCTTGCGTTTTTCTCATCATATTATTTATTCATCTCTTAATTATTAATTTTTCATGAATCAAATCATTAATAATTTTTCTTATATCAATCAAATCATTGAATTTAAATTATTATATTACCCCTTATAAATTATATTATTTCTATTTTATTTAATGTTAAAAAGATAAAATGATCATTTAACATTTTATATAAAATTTAATCAATCAAATCAAATCAAATAAACTATAATCTATCAATCAAATACAATACTATATTAACTATTATTTCTTATTTATTTTTTATTACATTATATTAATTATCTATGTATTATTTATCATATCCCTCAACCAAACGATACCCACCTTAGTGGTAATTGTATCACGTATTCTATATTAGTATTTTTCGGACTATAATTATGTAAAAATATTCACCAATTATTATTTTGTGCGTCAAAATATATTGTTTAATTTAAATTTTTATGATTAAAAAAAATTAATTTTCAACTTATCTTTTCCCCCACTGGTTTTTTTTTTTGTTGGTCTCCATTCTAATAGTTTTGATTTTCCTTCTTGGGTGTTTTTGCTTCATAGGGATTTTGCCTTTTCTTTGGCGTAACATAATTTTCACCCTCTTTTGAATGTTGATGCCCCCATAAATAATTGGGTCTGGTTTGACCCGAACCCGACAACCCATAATCAGGGAACGTGGTTCAAAAATCACCTACTATTGTTATGAGACATGATTTAAGACAATACAAAGCCCATTCAATCATGCCCCATGTACCAATTCAAGTTAGATGTACATATTCAAGACAAAGGGAAGAGCCCTTGACTCAAGCCCTAGCTGCTGAGTTCACTGCGCCGAGCCCTATCTAGGCATGATAAAAGCCCGACCCGAGCTCAATAATCCATATTTTTGGAAATATACTTTGAGGCCCATCTAGTCTTATTTTATGAGAAGCCCAGTCTGTGATGATCCTGTTAGGGAATGTGCTCATGATCATAAATTCATGGGCTTGAGCCCTAACTGGTATGGTTGGAGCCCGACCCGGGCCCAGAAAGGGCCCAATATCTAGAACCTTCTAGTACTCTCGGACACATGAAGATCTGCACAGATAAGGACAATATCTTATCAATCCAAGATTTGATATGATTTCAGACTCATCAATTAGAGTCCTACTCTAACACATGTTCTACCTTGACAAGGTAACCTACCCCTCCAAGCCCCTATAAATACGGGTATGGTTAATGGTTTATTCATTCATTCATTCATCTCTTCTATTCACTTCTTGTTCACACTCACGCACACATATTCTATTGTTCTTACTTTTTGTCAAGCTCTTTCACTTTCGAGCACTGACTTAGGCATCGGAGGGGTCACGCCGAAAACACCTTCGGCGCCGAAAACACCTTCGGTGCCCCCTAACTCAGCTTTTGTCTGTGCATTGCACGTGAAACCCGACCCAACCCGCTTTGTGGAGGATTTGGAGATTCACTTTACCAGACCGAACCCAGAGGAAAAAATCAACATCATCAATTGGCGCCGTCTGTGGGAATTTGAAGAAACAGAATTGAGATGGCTGATGCGAACGGAGTCAACGCACAAATAAATCAACTTGTCACTACCACTGTCGAACGAGCGTTAGCTGCAAGGGGGGAAGGCAATCTCCCCCCACCAGATCAGAATGCACAATTGGAGGAGATCAAGAAATTGAAAGAAGAGATGGAGCTCTTGAAGAAGAAGCAGTCCGGATACCTAGCCACGCCAGTCCGAAATATTCCTTTATCTGCTGAAATACTGGAGTCCGAACTCCCCAAAAACTTTAAGTTTCCACATGTTGGGGAATATGATGTAAAAGGGGATCCGGAAGAGCACATGTCCCGTTTTGAGAATGATGCGCTGTTCCACAAATATTCTGACCCGATCAAGTGCCGGATCTTCCTCAATACTCTGATAGGGCCAGCACAACAATTGTTCAACCTATTGCGTCCAGGGGATATCAAGGAATTCAAGGATTTCAGCAAGGCATTTCTACACCATTTTGCTAGTAGCAAAAAGCACCCCACAACCACTCTCAGTCTTTTCGCTATCAAATAGCAAGGTCAAGAAGATTTGCGAGCATATATTCGTTGATTTAGTGCTTTGGACCTTAAGGTACCTACTGCCACATCTGATCTGCTCATCAGCGCTTTCATCCAAGGACTTACTACAGGGGATTTCCTTAAATTCTTGATCAAAAAACCGTCGTCTACATACGATGAGTTGCTTGCTCGGGCCGAGAAATACGTGAATTTAGAGGAGATACAAGTTTCTTGGTTGAATAGGGAGATAGACAAGCCTCAAAGCCCAAAGGACACCATGATCCCTAACACGCCTCGGAAGATGGGACCAGCTCCTCGACCCGAGCTGCTAGGACAATTCACATCCTTCACCCCTCTAAGGATGAGTAAGACTCAGGCCCTGCGAATATGCGAATAAAAAAGACTTCTACAAAGACCCCCATGGAGTGAGCAGGGGCCTCGCAGGACAAAATCTGATAAGTATTGTGATTTTCACAATGAACATGGGCACATCACCAATGACTGTCGACAATTGGAACAAGAGATTGAGAGGATAATTCAACAAGATGAGGTGATGAAAGATATATTGGTAGCGCGACAAGGAGGAAGGTATCGACCCGGAAAAAGGGATCGGGATGGTCCAGACCATTTTGAGCAAAAGAGAAGAGGCCATGAAACGCCCAACACTTGAAGAAATATTATGCATAGGTGCCTGGACAATCCTACTCCCCTACCGAGCCTCATAACACAATGAGTTGTGAGTTATTTCATTAATTTTGTTTTTAATTTTGTTAACAATAATAGCCAAGTTATTTTGTTATTTTTCAAATTTTGGAAATATCTTTTTGAGTTATTAATGAAAAAGACATGTTTTTGTCAAACGCGAAGAATTCAAAAGCCCGACCAGCTCGACAATATGTAAACCCACGCCACTCGTGGTTATCTCAAAAGCCCGACCAGTTCAGCAATATATAAACCCACGCCACTCGTGGTTATCTCAAAAGCCCGACCAGCTCGGCAATATGTAAACCCACGCCACTCGTGGTTATCTCAAAAGCCCGACCAGCTCGGCAATATGTAAACCCACGCCACTCGTGGTTATCTCAAAAGCCCGACCAGCTCGGCAATATGTAAACGCACGCCACTCGTGGTTATCTCAAAAACCCGACCAGCTCGGCAATATATAAACCCACGCCACTCGTGGTTATCTCAAAAGCCCGACCAGCTCGGCAATATATAAACCCATGCCACTCGTGGTTATCTCAAAAGCCCGACCAGCTCGGCAATATGTAAATCCACGCAACTCGTGGTTATCTCAAAATCTCGACCAAGCTCGACACCTACCACGCACTTCGTGGTCAAATTCAAAGCCCAACCATCTCGGCACCTACTGCGCACTTTGTGGTCAAATTCAAAGCCCAACCAGCTCGGCACCTACCACGCTTTTATGGTCAAAATCAAAGCCCGACCAACTCCGTATACAACACGAAATTCGTGATCAAACTTAAAATCCCGATCAGCTCGGTGTACATCATGCGATTTGTGGTTGAATTTTAGCAAAATTCCAGCTCGGAGTATGCTTTACACTTGTTAAAATTTCATAATCTTATTCCAGCTTGGGAATATACTTTGCATTTGGTGGATCTTTAAATCATGTTTCCAGTTAGGGAATATGTTTAATGCTTAAGCAAAATTTTTGCTATATTCCACCTCGGGAATATGTTTAGTACTTTGCAAAATTTTGTCATATTTCAACCTCGGGAATATGACCCATACTTGTTAATTCCAGCTTGGGATCACGGTTTATAGAAAACTTACAGTTGTACTACTATTCGAGATATGATCTGTACGGAGAAAATTTTTCCTACTCGGTTCGGGATCCAACCAGACCACTTGGTCTAAACTTCATACTTCTTTTAGATCAGAAAGAGAGGTACTATTGATGCCCCATAAATAATTGGGTCTGGTCTGACCCGAACCCGACAACCCATAATCAGGGAACATGGTTCAAAAATCACCTACTATTGTTATGAGACATGATTTAAGACAATACAAAGCCCATTCAATCATGCCCCATGTACCAATTCAAGTTAGATGTACCTATTCAAGACAAAGGGAAGAGCCCTTGACTCAAGCTCTAGCTGCTGAGTTCACTGCGCCGAGCCCTATCTAGGCATGATAAAAGCCCGACCCGAGCTCAATAATCCATATTTTTGGAAATATACTTTGAGGCCCATCTAGTCTTATTTTATGAGAAGCCCAGTCTGGGATGACCCTGTTAGGGAATGGGCTCATGATCATAAATTCATGGGTTTGAGCCCTAACTGGTATGGTTGGAGCCCGACCCGGGCCCAGGAAGGGCCCAATATCTAGAACCTTCTAGTACTCTCGGACACATGAAGATCTGCAACAGATAAGGACAATATCTTATCAATCCAAGATTTGATATGATTTCAGACTCATCAATTAGAGTCCTACTCTAACACATGTTCTACCTTGACAAGGTAACCTACCCCTCCAAGCCCCTATAAATATAGGTATGGTTCATGGTTTATTCATTCATCTCTTCTATTCACTTCTTGTTCACACACTCACGCACACATATTCTATTGTTCTTACTTTTTGTCAAGCTCTTTCACTTTCGAGCACTGACTTAGGCATCGGAGGGGTCACGCCAAAAACACCTTCGGCGCCCCCTAACTCAGCTTTTGTCTGTGCAGTGCACGTAAAATCCTACCCGACCCGATTTGTGGAGGATTTGAAGTTTCGCTCTACCAGACCGAATCCAAAGAAAAAAATCAACATCATCAAATGTAATAATATTAACGAAGTTTTTTTTCCGCAGAGATTGAAATAGACTTGTCCATGTATTTCCATTTAAAATAGCCCCGTGCATGTTTACATGTGAGATATATACGTATGATTGAAAGTAATATTTTTAATATAACATTAATATTTTTTTCATATGTCGAAATAGAAACACATCTTATAAAATTGTTATGTTATACGGTTCCCAAAGACTTTATTTTACCAATTTACACACATATATATATATATATATATATATATATATATATATATATATATATATATATACTTACTAACATTCGATGAATCTTTGTTTATAATCATGATTATACCTTAATTATATAAATTTATCTATATTTTTTTTCCTAAAATACTATTTATTTTTTAAATATTTGAATCATATCTTATTCTATATTTTTCAATTCAATCATATATTTATTTATATTTTTTTACATTTCTGATAGCTTTATTACTCAAAATAAAAAATATATAAAAACATAAAAAAACTGTCATAAAAATAGAAATTCAACAGCGTTGCGCACAAAAAGAGTGCTAGTGCCTAGTGGTAATGGATTTTGAGGAGCCAATATCTTCATAGAAATTATATATTGTTTCCCATTATATGGACATATATAGAATACTATAATTTTATTATATTTTAACTCTTTTGATTTTTACCAAAATATCTCTACTTTTCATTTTGTTTATTCAACATCCATTTTATTTTTATTTGTTTCCAAATATTTGTCAATCTTCGTATAATTAATTGTTAGAATTTCCTCTCACATTGTATCAATTTTTTGTTAGTAACTTTTTTTACTTATCTGAAAAGGCAACATAAATAAAAATGAAATACTACTCCTTCATGTCTCCTCAATTATGCCAACAGGCAACAGTTAACTTCAAAAATTAAAAAAATTAAAAAATTTATGCCAACAGTAAAATAAACGTTTTTTTTATTATCACTCTGAAATACAATTTTTTAAATAACTTTTATGATTCCCAAATAATCACATGAATTTTTTTTTTATTATCGTAATCACATGCATATTTATTTGTTTTTTTATATATAAACCAAATCAATTTCTCCAAGAGGAAAAACAGATGGATTCTATATAAATTTGACAAGTAGTTTTTTGTATGTGCGAATTATGTGTTCAAAAAAGGAAAAAAAATATGATTATGTTATTTTTTTTATGATGTGAAAATCCGCAGTCGCTACTTTTCGGTACGCACTGAGTAAACCCCGGCCCGAACTAACGCAACAGCCTGCAAACTAGGCTAGTCAGTGTAGTAACCCAAATTTTATTTTAAGATAATTATATGATAAACATGATTAAAGGTTAGTATTTAACCAAATCAAAAGCTTCATTGGGCTTCATAATCACGAATTGGACTTACATGCATGGGTCGGATCGGAAACTCCGAACCCAGATCGGAAGCTTCGAACCATGCACATTGGAAGCACCGAAATGAAGAAGTAATCTTCGGAAGCATGACACGATCGGAAGCTCCGATCTCAAGCAGCCACCTAGACACAATGACTAAGCCACGAGTTTTGACAAGTGTTGGACATGTACCAGATCGGAAGCTCCGATCCCAGGTCGGAAGTTCTGATCGCCATGTGTCACACATGCATAGATCGGAAGCTCCGATCCCGAGATCAGAAGTTCCGATCTCCGTCGAGTTTTGGCCTATAAATAGGGATCTTCGGATTCATAAATGAATTACGAATTCCTAAGTTTTTTTCTTCAGTTATATAAGTATGAGGTATACACTTGAGGGCTTTATCGGTTTATAGAGAGGTTTTGGAATAACAAAGGTGTTGTTATATACATCCAGAACGAGCGACATCAACGGGCTAACTACGGACGAATGTATGGTCCAGGAATCCTATTAAGTTATAGAAGTATCTATTAGCTTATTTAAGGGTTTTAGAACTTGTGTAGTGATACAGTAAACTTTTGATTATAGGTTTGGATCCTAGGTCCTACTAGACTCGAACTATCTTAGAGGTACGTAAATATTGATTGAGATTGTCAGCGAGAATACATGTTTATATGTTGCATTTACTTGACATTATTTGTGGCATGATGTATGTTTTACTGCTTTCTATATTCATATGTCATGTGCACATACACGTTGAGTCTATTCATTTGTTATACTTGTATTTAGTCTAGAGCCGGATGTACCAATATAGCGGGGGGTTCTAGGAGATATTCTAGAACCGGATGTACAGTTATAGTAGGGGGTTCTAGGCGAGTGTGGTTGTACCCAAAAGTTTGATCCGAGCGGTCACATCACTCATTGACGTCGGTTATTAGCATGACTTTCAGATAACCTATTACCAGTCATCACGATTGCATGCATCATATTTATAGGTCTACTCATGTTTATGTACTGGGCGTTAGTCGCTCATGTCTTAGTTATTATCTTGGACACCCCATTCCATGGGGCAGATCGCAGGATGGACGAAGCAGGGAGTTCGATGCAGGACTAGGGAGCAGGAGTTATCAGTGGACATCTTATACAGCAGGATTCGATATAGTTGTATAATTTTATATGACAGTTTATTTCAGTTGTTTCGATATTGTTGTATCACTACTAAGTTAAAACTTTGAACAATTGTACCAAGTTGATATACAAATTATGAGTTATGTTTTCGCACGTTTTACTCTGTTAAGTGATTATGTTTTAATTAAGATTAATGCATGCAATAGTTGCCAGTTAGTAGATGATTCAAATGTAAGGTCACTACAGTCAGGTAGCCTGCAAACTAGGCTAGCCAAGTAAACCACACTAGGTAAGTCTTGTGTGACATACTAGTCCAAGAAGATGCTGGCAGGAAGAATTGAACTGCTGATATCTGGCCAAAAGTTCACCTACTCCAACTACTTGGACATTCAGACATGATTATGTTATTTTATTATGTTAGTTTGTGATTTCGGTTATGTATTTGTATTTTTTATTTTTTATTTTTTTGTAAATTTGATCAATTTTTTTGACACGAGGTTGATGCGGTGCCAAAACGACGTTATTTTGTGTAATGTCAAGTTAGTTTAAATTACATATTATTATTATTATTCTTTTTTTTTTTGAGCCAATTGTTATTATTATTCTTTAAAAAAAGAAAGTTGCTTTTACAGATTATATTGGGCCTAGATGAGTAGTAGTAGGCTAATTAGCCCACCTGCTCACCCAACCTATGATGGGCCAAATTAATTACTTTTCAATCCTAATTTTAGATCAACTTTTACAATTAATGGTTGTAACCAAGATTTTATAGACCAAAACCAACCTATATCTGCACTTCTATTTCGTGTTTAATTTTCATAAATGAAAATTTAATCTTGAGAAATGAAATTCATAATTAAAAAAAGTTAATGTTATTGAGAATATATATATATATATATATATATATATATATATATACACACACACTCATTCGATGTGAAATATATCCCGGTGCTTGTCATATATTAGATCAAAATAGTTTGCAAATTGGTTTTGCTTAATCATAGTTTATCGGGAGTTTTAATAGATTTTAGTGAGTGGAATATCATATTAGATATATATATTTTTTATAAATATTAGATATAATTATTTAAAAAAATCGAGAAATTAACTATTAATAGTGATAGGATTATTCTATTATATTTAAATTTTCAACACTAAATGCATGGACGGATTATCCTTAAACTATAGTAATTGGATCTCAAGATAAGGCGTCATCCCTCCCATAAGATGCACGGAATCCTTGTAATCCAATGATATGAAGTCTCTAGGTTTATTAAATTTTGTCAAAACGAAAATTTTAATCTAGTTTTCAACTACACTTTCGGATAATGAATGGTACAATTCTTCCGCTAGCGACAAAATCCAACAAGCATGATCCATAAATCTGAATGTTAACACCAGATATATTCTTAAACATTGTAACTATCGACATAATCTAAGGATGAATAAATATCAATCGACAGTCACAAATATGGCGGTATTTCAATAAAGATTAAAAACATATTAAAAAATATGTAGGGATTTTTACAAGATGTTTTTGTCCTATATAACAGCTACCATTTTGATGACATAAATGAGACAAGAAACAGAGATCATTTTCTTGATGCTCTGAACTGCCAGTGGATCTAAATGAACCATCAAGGTACTTATGTATATGATAATTATACCATCGACATCATTAACAGTAGGGTTCGTTAGTAGGATCATGAAGGCAGCTTCCACATGTTCTTACGTGCTACCAAAATTCTCTCAGTTCCGTGTGATTCGGGTTCTTTCTCGTGTATAGTAGCTTTCCATCTAATGGCACGAGCAATGCGAGCTGCTTTATCAATCACTTCTGGTGAATCTCGAATGACAACCGTGCCTTCAGGGCGTAACATCCGATCCATTTCTACCATCAAATCCACAAGATTACACCTGCATTTCAGTCTAGATGATCAAGCTGATGCAATACGACTTCAACTATTGGAAAAACAAACAAGTCCAAGTGAATGGCATCAAATTTCTGTATGGAGGTATAATGCAACTAATTTTACATACAGAAAGACCAAGTGAAAGCTCAAATTACTAGCAAGTGTTCTGAGCTATATTCTAGCTTGTTTGTGTCATGAGACTGATTTGCTGGGCAACCGGTTGAAGTTGAGTTATTTATATCCATGGCATCTATAAACGTGCGAGAGATTCATGTGCAATATCATATAAAAAAATCTTTCACTGCAAAATGGAAAGTTGATTTCATAGAATCGTTTTAAGGAGAGAATTAGTAAATGCCATAGAAAATATAACTCCAATTGTCTCAAGGTATGAACTAGTTAGATTAAAAAAAAAATGAAAAAGGAGGCTTAAATACTTATGCTAGCCGTGAAATATTAAAAAATGGCAGATGCAGGGAAAGAATAGCCAAATGTAATGCGCACACACTTTAGAATACACATTATACCCTGTCCGACACGACCCTAAGAGACATGCATTTGGATATGCCATGAGGACAATCCAGGAAATCAAAATGAAACGTAGACAAGTATCTAGTATCTACACATATACGAGTATATCTGGTTCATTTTGGTTACTGCCGGGCCTCAAGAATTGCCCCTGTTGGCAAAGCTATCAAAACGTAAAACTTGGACCGATGTTCGGTTTTAAAAAATTAACTTACATCACATCACGGCCACCACCTATCACTTTTGACAAAAAATAAGCATTTGATTTGATTCTACTATAAGTATCAAAGCAAAAATCACGTATTTCACTTACTTGCAAGTTCATATAATAACTGCAAGAAGAACGATCAAAATATGGTGTTAAGATTGTTGCATATTTTAAAAGAACTGAGTTGCACTTTTACCACTAGCTACTACAAAAAAACGTGGTAAGTGCTTGATCCTACAGTTACACCAAATTATTTTCGTGGTGTCTCAGCTCTTTGGAAGAATATAAAAGTTTTTTTTTAAAGGAAAAAAATATAAAAGTTTTAAATACATATAATCACTGTATTTTTGTGTTGAAATCAATTCCTCAAATCCTTCCTGAAATCAAATCCATCAAGACAACCACAACCTTAAAAGTTATAAAAATTGATTAATAATTAACTAATAAATAAATATTAGTTTTCATTACATGGTTTCACGTACATTGAATAATAAAACTATGCAAGCCAACAATTATAGAATATTGAAATAAAGCTTAAAAATCACTTTTAATGCATTTTAGACTTTTAAGGTTACTTTCATGAGTTCTTCAATCAAATTGCATAAGAATGAACAAGGAAGACCAATACAGACAACCTTGTATCATCATCTAATTTGTTCACTTTTAATTGGAACTTGACAGCATTAATAATTACTTGAGTTTCTAAAATCATATGCATGCGTATGCAGTCGAAAAGTCTTGTTCAATTATGTGTTCAAATACAGAAGAATTAGTAGATTAATATATACATTTAACGGTACATATGTGTCAATCCATGTGTGTAGTATCTGTGTAGCCCTATCTGTGCCGGTGCGACCAGGATAGCCAAGTATCACTCAGTAGCAGAAAATGCACTTGAAATTTCCCGAGGAAAGGGTAGTAAAGAGCCAACAAATAGTTAAGTTGAAAAAGTGCAATGCATACCTGCTCTTTCCAGAACTCGGATCCTTTATAAGAGATTCCATAGCAGCTACATGAATTAGATCGTAAGACCGAGGATAAGTGGAGAAAGGCTCACACCTGCATGCATCAGCCACAAGCAAGATTGAATTCAAAGGTGAGAAAATCTAACAATAAACATGCATGTAGCGCATCTCAGCTATTGCAACAAATGGATTAACTTCTGATTCATATATCGACTCTCTTTCACAAGCCTAAACAACGTCACAGAACAATGGATATAATATAGTGTTGATTCTACATTTCTACTCACCAATCATGGTAAAGTCCAATAAGTCCTCGATCATAAATGACATCAAGAGTTGAAGGTTTACGAGCAGGGACGACATTCATCACCCAAACAGGATCAGATGTTATTGCTGCAGCAAAACCTCCAAAGAATGCATTCATGTCCATGACATTTCGTATGGATGGAGTTCCTAGTTTCAAGTTTAGCGAATTCTTGTAATAAGCAACCCTTCTTACCCATCTTCGATTATCAGCTTCAAACACATCCATTCCATTCTTCATGACACCAGCCCGTGAAGGAGCTTTTGTCAATCTCTCTGGCCATTTTGGAATCACCCCAATAGCAAAATCTCCCTTGGCAGATGTTATCCGGCTCACGCATTTCTTCAACTTGAAAGACCTGCAGTGTCATTTATTTCAGTCCACAAAATGTAACTGATGAAAGCTAAAACGAACCATGTCAGTAGTCATTTACAAAATCATGAAGTTCAATATCACCTGTCAGTCAAATGGAATACCAAATACATGAAACGTTAAGACTGAATCATAAGCATTACCATGCAAAACTTGGATCAACAGATTCTTCACAAAAATGAAGACCAAATTCATTTTGATTTAGCAGACATGAATCCCCACTAGGCTTTTTCCAGATTGCTGTGTTTCCATCCACGACAATGATCTCATAACACAATGATCTGGCCACAGCCTGCAGATCATTCCATTCTTTGTCTTGTTTTTGCCACTGTACTGGGGGCCCAGAGATGACTAGGAAGCCTCCTGGGCGAAGTAACCGATCAACTTCAAGGAAATAAGTAGCATCTGAAAAGTAACAAGTTTTCTGCGTTAAAAAGAGAAGAGATAGGTTACAGAATTTCAATA
Organism: Henckelia pumila; assembly: GCF_033568475.1. Taxonomy (NCBI): domain Eukaryota; kingdom Viridiplantae; phylum Streptophyta; class Magnoliopsida; order Lamiales; family Gesneriaceae; genus Henckelia; species Henckelia pumila. Next base: position 12,137,943 of record NC_133121.1, read on the forward strand.
AATGTTATCATAAACTTCTGACTCTCTGAGATGACAAGGACTCACTGTATGCGGTGAAATCGATCAAGCACCGAGAACAGTGCACCAAATCAAAAGAGAAAGCAGGAAAAGGGAGTCTACTAGTGCCAAGCATTGCAACAAAAGCTGGTACTCCTCTTTCCAAAGCAAATTGTATCTGTGCTTTGTGTGAATCCCTTGGAGCAAAAGAAAGAGTTAAAATCTCTTCGGCAAGCATATATCCACCAAAACTAGCAACCTGCAATATAACAACCACCAAGATTTTTCAAAAGACTACAATAATCAGTAACAGTACGACAAGATGACCGAGTTTATTACCCCACATCCCATATCAAGGGCGGTTCTCAGAACTCCACCAGCTATAGGAATATACTGTTTAAGTTTCTCAATGTATTGTATTGCTCCATCTGGGAACATCGTGCCACCTCCAGGGAAAATGAAATGTGGGCCTTCCCTTTTCATCCATCCCTGGTGGCCTTTCCTTTCAGCTATTTTATTGTAAGGCATATTATCATGCCATATCTGCATATAAATTATAAACATATATTAGTATTTAGTATGCAGGCAAAATTCAAACCTTCCGACAGCTTATTATTAAGTATGAAATGCAGAACAGCGTTTACAAAGGATCTTAATGAAGGCACTTAGAGGGTGTTCTGCTAGCTATAGAAGATGTCGTAGTCTCTGGAACTTATGAAAAGTTTTAGGTGCTTAAGAGGTCTGTTCTTTCTAAATATGCTCTAAAATTGGTTGAAATAAATCACCCATTACAAGTTACAAGGCAGTTTTCAGTAAATAGTTTGATGCTTATATGGGCTAGGCAAAGCAATTTTCACTAAAATTAAGACTAGGTCTCCCAACTTTGTAAAGAGCTTATATTATCTTATCATTTGACTTGCGTAAGTCATTATTAGATTCTTGTAAACATCTTATAAATAAAATGTACGTTTAAAAAGAAAAAGAAAAAAGAAATCCTCAACCAACTAGCATTCTGCATTGAGTCTCATTTTTTCAGTTTCCCCCACTTTTCCCAACGATAGAAACACTTGCAAAGGTGATGCCTTCAGAGATTCGACCAAATAGTTAACTTACCACCTTGGATTTGAAACTATTTAAATAGCCAAAAATTCATGTACAACTGCCATTGGAAAACACATTCAGCAAACTCAGACATATACACTAATTCGAATAGTGAATCAAACTCGCATGCTTTTTTCCAGATGACCAAAAATCAACCAATAAAAAAACTGCAAGAACCAAATGATTCGGCATTTGAAAAATCTGGCCTACTGAATTTCATTGGTTTAATTCGAGACCTTAAAAAAAGCGTTTTGCCTCTCTATTGATCTTCCAACTACATCAATAAGGTTGAAAGGTCTTCGATTAGATTTATATGTGACCTATGAGGAGAGGTTGAGTTGAAAATCTCAGGTCTGGTTCTGTAAAAACAACAGGAGCAGTGAGGTTGTCATTGTCTAATAGTTGAAGAACGGTTCATAAAGAAGAGTCCAAGGCAACGATATCTAATGAGGACGAGAATCAGAAAGAACAAACTTCGCACATAACACCTAGAAATTTTATTTAAAAAAAAAAACATTTGAAGAGAAACCAAATTAAGATTAACTACATAACCATGCCAATCAATCTGCCAGAACTAACTCACAGATGCACTCATAAGAACCACAATTCGCAAAACCATAACACGATATCAAGATTCATTTTTTAACTTGTACACGAGTGCATCAGACGCTTACTGAGACCAAATTCAAAACCACTTTACCAGATCCATCACCTTCAACCACACCATGCAACGGTTCAGATGTCACATCCAGTCTAGAGAAATTAAATATGAGAACGGTGGAGAAAGGGCAAGACACGAGTCCATGATTAAAAAAATCCAAGTACCAAGTACCAAACCAAGTACCCACCCATTTCCTATTTTCTCACAGTAAACAAGCTAATGAAACCTTGTAGCAATTGAGGCAGATTACAACCATTTATTAACCCAGCTTTCACCTTTACAACCCAAAAAATTGCACTGGAAATTTTAAAAACTCTAGCAATTCATCGAACAAGCTAGATGCAAGATATATGTGCAACTTCACGTAGCTCACCAGGATTTTTATTTTCATATTATTCGACTGCAGAAAGTTGAGTTAAAACACTAAAGCTCCAGGACGAAATCAATACCGGACAACCACACTCCAACCCTTCCGCATGATCAAAGAAATCAACTTGAAGTCATGCCATATATATACAAAAAAGAGAAATTAACCTTGTGCAAACTCTCCGGCCACTGAACTGGCACCCGGTACCCATTCGGCGGCGGGATCAAACACAGCGGTGTCTCCTCAAATGGAGGGCAATGTCTTTCCCTGTAGTAATTCATATCCCGACTCAGCTGACTATTGATCCGCGGATCCTCACAAGGCATGTGATCAACCATCTCCGAAGGACAGGCATCGATCGGCGCCGTGTTCCGTCCCGACTCCACCAGCTCCACCAGCCTCCCGCGATGGCGGGGATCAGACCCAGATGACCGGAGCAAAGTCCGACGCCCAGAAGCCGCTAAAGAATCTCCCAACGGCGTGAATACAAGAATGAAGAAGAGCAGAACCGCGGCGAAAAACATGGCGGTTACTATATCCAGCAGACGCCATTGCCGCGAAGTGCGCGTCTTGGAAGAGTGGAGATTCAAGTGACCCATAAAGACTGGTTTTTACTGAGTTCAAACAGAGCTTCAAGATTTCATCACACTCGCAAATTCTTGAAGATCTGAAGTTTGGGAACTGTGGCAGTGAAACGAGAAACAACTTGGACCAAATGTAGAATATAATCGATATATATTATCATATGGCACCAGCAAGTGGAGGGAGTACAATTCTTTCTGCTTAAAGTACAACTAATGAAGATGATTGCATTTACCAAGCCATGGAAATTTTTATTATTATTGTTTTAATTAAAAAACACATTTAAAACTTTTTAAAAATTGACAATACGAGATCGATCGCCTATTAAATCTTCATCTATATTTAAATAAATTTTATCACGTTTTATTGTTGTTAATTGATATCTATTTCCACGGTCGAATTATGTATTTATTATGGTCTCTTGAGATAATTATTTGTTACTCTAAAACATGTCCACAATCATAGGGAAGTTATTCCTTGATACTTACAATCTTAACTTTCTATTTAATGTACTCATTTTTTTTTTATAATGTTCATCTACTAAATCTCTACACATCCATCATAACATCGATCATCGTCTCTACGACTCCCATCTTATGCTTGTGCCCTCGATTCATAATCCAACATCCAACTCCATACATCATGGATTCATGGTCTATCCATTGTTTTGTAAAGCATTCATTTAAATTTTAAATGTATCTTATGATCACAAAAAACATTTAAAAATTATTTTCCATTTAATCATCATGCTTGTATTCTATGCAAAACATCTCTATTAACCCCTCCATAACTTTGAAAAAGCAATCCTAGATGCTAAAAGTTCTCATTTGTAGATAATTCGCTCCCAGTCTCTTATCTTAATTAAATCTCAATATAAACTTAAAATCTATATATTTTTCTATACCACTGAACCAAAAATCTTTAATTTTCATTGTTTTTCGCCAACAATCGAACTAAACAATTTTTTTTTTTTACTTTTCTCATTTACTAAAGGCATGTTATTTGGGGTAAATGGGGAAACCAAAAAAAAAAAAAAAAGGAAGAAGAAGAAGAAACATTCACTCTAGTTTTTTTTTTGGAATAACAAAGCAATTATTAAACCATATCAGGAATAATTAAACATTCACTCTAGTTAACATGTCTTGGATGTATATGTTGACTCCATCTATGACTACATTGACTATTGTAAATAGATATAGATATGTAAATGCTAATCATTGATTATAGGATTATTGTCAACTCTAATATATTTATTTTCCAGAAGTCGCACTCCATATAATTTTAATCGGGACTTTATTATAAGTTCTTTTAGGTTGATTAACGACACTTCTCTCCGCGATACTTATCAACTAGTTAATCACAGTTAAGAATCGGATTATTCGTTTTTTAACATAAACAATTTTTCAAAGTATTATACCATGTTTAAGTTATACTTTTTTGTTTATCGTTACTAAATACTACGATAAAAGGAATGCATACTATTATCAACAACAATTACAATGAGTTACCATTTGATGAGTATCACAATTTAATTAATTAAATATTGATTGTGAAAGGGTTCTGACGTCTCAACTACAAAAATATCAAAAATTAATTTGAATAAATTTTTAAGTAAGTGTTATCTATTAGTGTTATTAACACTTCAAGACACACTACGCAACGAAAATTAAGTAAAAGTAAATAACACAAGGATATTTATGCAAAGTACTAAGTACTTGAGCGATGTCACATGACAAAAAAAATCACTAGAAAATAAATCAGTCTACAAAAACCAACTAGTTAAAGTATATGAAAACCTACTTTTTTCAAGAAGTTAAGAAAATAAATAATTTTCTAAAAAATAGTAAGAACTAGAATAATAAAACCAATAGAAAGTTATAAACACATGTGCCGAAAAACAAAAACCAAAGAACCACTTTCAGAACAATACTTCACTCGCGTGTTCTTTAGTGTTTCCAATACTACTCGGCAATATTGTGTAACAGCTACGAGTACTTCAAGACTTTTTCAGTATTCTTTGATCTTCAAAGCTCCAGAATTCCTTCAATAATCGAGTATAATTTTTCTTATGTGATTTGCTCTAGCTTGCCGTCTCTCTGCTCTCTATTCGTTCCTTCTACATTCTTTTCTTTAAATAGATCTTCAATATCTTTTGGAAATCCTTCCATGAATAGAATCCTATAAAGTATGGAAACAAAATATTGTTAGGAATCAAATATTTGCATTAAGAGATATTAAGTATTATCAATTTTAAAACTTGTCTAAGAAAGACAAAACTCTTAAAATAGAATTTGATCTCAAAGTACGAGAAATACATGTTCTTTCAAACTCCTTTTTTTTTTTTTTTTTTTTCTTTCTGAACAAAATACACACAAGTGCAACTAAATCCTCTTGAGTTAGATAACTAATGCTTCCCCTGAATTTGATCATTTCAGAACTAAGTGTTGTGTGAGCGTGTTGTCAACACGGACTCTCAACACTTAATAAATCAGAGTAACAACTAGCTTATTAACATATCAGAGCAAATCAAGCGAATATATCAGAGTAATGGAGAATAAATCAATAACTCATAGCAGAAATACAAAACAAATATATTAAACCTCGATTAGAGCAAAACATAAAAACAAACAAAATAATATGATAAGCTTAAGAGCTTGACTCTAATCCTCTCCATCTTTAGAGCTTGCAGCACTTGACTCTACTCCATCTTTTTGTCCAAAGGGCCCTGATAGTCCAAGTTTATTCCTATACTCGGCCAATAAAGCTTCATAGTACTCAATGTCGGCTTTGGCTTGAGTAATTTTCAATTCTGCATAAGCCATGTGAGATCTAATCGCATCAGCATTCAGAAAAACTTGAGCGGTCTTATGAATGGTAGTAGAAGGAACATGCGCAGTCTTGGCAACACTGGGTGCAACATCAGTCCATGGTAGGTCAATCTTGCGATTGCCTTTCAGCAAAGTAGGAGCAATCTTCAAAATCTAATATCCTCCTAACAACTCTTCATTTTCTTCCTTCTGAAATCCTTGAGATTTCATATGGGCCACATGGGACGAAAATTCAGTTGATTTTTCACTTCGTACGATCAAAGATGAACATATCAAAAGAGCATTGGAGAAAATCTATCCCTCTGTTTCAAATGAGCAAATACAATATCATGAGAATTTGTCGAGAAGCTTCAAACCAAGATGACGCAAAGTTAATGCTTCAAATACTTTTATCAAATCTTTTTTCTAGAACTGCCGCATTTTCTTTTGAGTTGTTGATTTTATACGCTTCAGATATATTTATTCTTATTTTTGGTTTCTAGTTTGAAAATCTTGTTGTGTCACATTTCTGTTTGAATTTATACAGTAAAAAGTAAAAACAAATAATAATAATAATAATAATAATTAATAATAATAATAACAGCCGGTTCTGGCTTTTGCTCGAAAGATTAACTCCCCTCCTCTGTAGTGTAGGCTGAACTAAGCTATAGAAGAGGGTCAGAGGTTAGCCCATGATTATCGTTTGAAGATCGATCAAGTCTCTTCTAATTTTCTTCTGGCGATGCAAGCAGTTACCAACCCAGATCCGAACCTAAGTTATATTGGTGTAGTGGCCACTTCAATTAGAAAACTTCTTGACCTTAATCATAATACTAATTTAATTCACAATCGAAGAACATCTAACATGGTTGCATATACTCTTGCTCATTTTACTATTATTTTCACAATCCCCATGTGTGTGGGTGCATGAGAATTTTATTTTTTGGTTGATAAACCTTGTAACTCAAAATCTTATAGGTTGCTCAATAAATTTACAAGCTGTACCCTAAAAAAAAAAATACTCCTTTGGCTTACATGCAATCTAGGCCGCCAAAGTTACAATGAAAACCTTAAAAATTATTTTTCGCTGATAAAAAGTAAAAACACATGATACTCGTGGGAGATTAAATTTCTGAACGTGTATATATTTTTATCTTATACAAAGAACTTACAAAATCAGTATTTAAAGTAGATCACCTCCATAATTTTATTTTTGTCCACTCGTATTTACAAAAAAAAAAAAAAAAAATGCTTCTATGGGGAAGTCAACCATTTGTTGACATTATATTATAATATATGATAAAACTATAAATATCCAATCTCAAAATTAATATCAAAGCCGCCGAATCAAAGAATCAAGCTATATTTATCCAAAATATAATTTTATATCTTTGTACATAATCAATTTTTATATGAAATATAGATTAGAGTAAATTTCATTTGATGTTACATTTTTAATTACTATTTTGTTAGATTATATTTTAAATAATGACAGTTATTAGATAAAGGTATAAATTTCGGTGAAATTTTTTTGGCATGATACTATTATTAGTATTACATACCAAAAATGATTACTTCATTTTTCAATTTTAATAATAACTACCCAATCGTGGCAGACACAATGTTTGTATCTCAAAAAATAAAGAGTGAATTATTTTTATTTTATTTTATATGTGCTTATATATTTAGTTTTTTTTTTTTTTGTAAGATTTGTGATTGTTTTGGTATAGTTTTTAATTTTCATTTGTAAAAAACTGATGGAACTATATTAAATATGTAATTTGTTGAAATAATATGTAAATTTTAAAAAATTTAAAGTGATCATAATTATGAGTAAATTATAAATTTATTATTTTTTTATTGAATACAATATTATTTTTCTAAATGACAAACACTCTCATGAGACGGTTTCATGGGTTAATTATGTGAGACGGGTCTCCTATTTGGGTCGCCCATTAAAAAGTACTACTTTTTATGCCAAAAGTATTACTTATTATTGTAAATATGGGTATGATTAACCCGTCTCACGTATGAGACTGTCTCACAGGAGTGTTACTCTTTCTAAATTGGCCGAAGTATTTTTGTAAAAATAATTTGGTTTAACATAGTCGGACGAAACCATGTATATTAGTATATTATATATAATATAGACTAGTACCGAATATGACTGTCTTTAGAAAATTATAGGCCCTAGGCTAATTTAAGATATATATATAATTTTTTTATTAAATAAAAAAATATTACAAACAAATTGGTAATAAAATAAACATAATGATTATTAGAGTAACACTCTTGTTAGACAGTCTCATTCGTAAGACGGGTCAATCCTACCCATATTTATAATAATAAGTAATAGTTTTGACATAAAATGTAATATTTTTTAATGGATAACACATATAAGAGATCCGTCTCAAAAAAATGACCCTTAAAATCGTCTCATATGAGTTTTTGTCTGATCATTAATATATAATTTAATAAATCTATTGTTTTTTTTTCTCTTTGAACTTCTAGATTCAAATTTTCTTTTACGTACTCATCATAATTCACAATGCAAAGATTGATTGTTGATATGATATTTAATATGAACACTACATAAATCGTATTTTAGATTGTAATAAAAGATTAAAACTCCTTTTATTTACTGTAAATTTCTCAACAAGAAAGAAACAATGTAATAATTTCTTATAATAATAAAAAATTCAAAATTCTTGCAACTAAAAATAATGACATAAACAATTGTATCAAAAGATTAAAAAAAAACTAAAACTAAAAAAATTATATAATATAAACATAGTATGAATCATCGTACTAAGGAAACATAAACAATTTAGTTTTGTTACAAAAAAGCTAACAAAATTGTTATGAATTATATTTTTAATACTAAAATATGCAATAAATTAAAATCCCAAAGACCAAAGTCCAGAAAATCAAATAATTAAAAACCAGACAGAATTACCAACATACAAGATAAATCACATTCAATAAAAGACGATGTACACAAATAAAAAAAAGGATCAAAAACACAAAAATTATCTTTTCAAATTTTCTACAAAATATTTAGATGTCCATGTCCTATCTAAATTTTGTGTACACGTTGCATGCTTGTATAATCTAACCCTAAACTTTACACTAAAAAAAAATTCGAAAAATTATCTATTATTTTTTATTCACAACAACTAATTTATTCCACAAAATATTTTTAAACACCATAATTAAAATATCGATAATATCTAAAATCATTTCTAAATTCTAATATTGATATTCATTAGAAATATTAATGAATTAACATTCTAAATTATATCTATTTTAATAATTATTTTAAAATTTTAAATATTTAATTTTATTATTTTAAATACGTAAAATTATTAATTAATTGAATGTAATTAATTAACTTCTCAAAAAAATTAAAATCACACGTAAAAATAATCTGAATATAAGTTACTAAAATACAACAAATAATTAAAAATTAAAATGATGTTTACAAAATAAAAATGAAACACAAATATTCAAGTTTTAATTAACTAATTACTATATAAATTCCATAAATAGTCGATTAATGCATCTCGTAGTCGAAGTGAGCCTCTCTATCCCTTATTTTTTTATACCAAGCAAAAATTTCTTGAAATCTTATATTTTGATATGTAACTATTTCCACATTCAGAGTTGGTGTTTCCATCGCATCTTGGATTGGTGTATCCAATTCACACTCATTCTCGATAATCATATTGTGCATTATAATACATGCAGTTATTATATCTTGCACGTGTTTCTTCTGCCAAGCACGTTTCGAAGATGCTACAATTGCAAATCGTGATTGAAGTACTCCAAACGCATGCCAGACATCTTTTCTACATGACTATTGTTTCATTGCAAATTTTTTTTTTGAACCACGTGGATCATGAATAATTTGCACAAGAGTTGAACATTTAGGATATATACCATCAGCTAAGTAATAAGCTTGATGACACTTTTTTCCTCCAATAAAGTAATTTTCTGGAGGAGCGATACTTTGTGCAAGATTTGAAAATAGATTGGATGCCTCAAGAACATTGATGTCATTGTAAGACCCTTGAATACCAAAAAATGCATGTCATATCAAAACATCATAATCAGCAACTGCTTTCAAAATAATGGTCGAAGAACCACTACGACCCGCATATTATCCTGCCCATGCTGTTGGACAATTTTTCTATCTCCAATGCATACAATCCAAGTTACCCAACATACAAGGAAATTCACGTTTTGCACCAATACGCAGTAGTTTATCAATATCAATGGGGATAGGTGACCTTATAGGTATCGCTCTGCAAACACCTCTACAATATCCCGACAAAAACATTGAAGACATTGAAGTGTAGTCGATTCTCCTATCTTAATATATTCACCGGCAGCATCCGCAGGTGTACCGTATGCCAACATCATCAGTGCAACTGTAATTTTTTTATTAGTAGAGAGTCCAAGTCGACCAAGAGCATCTACCTGTTGTGTGAAATAGCGATCATGATTCTTCACAGCAACAACAATACAAAAAAAGGCCCCGTAACATTAAAAAACGTTTGCGAAACTTCATTGTATCTTGAATTCTCAGCTCGTTGAATAGATTATTGTCTACCATTTCTCGATCAAGGAGATTTATGATATAACCAGAAATCGACCCTCTATGTTTGACTTCGGATTAATGTTGCTCAACATATGAAGCCGCCAAAATTGTGGTATTGGTGGCTAGAATCCCTAATAAATTTTTTGTATCATTAATGGACTCAAATTGATCTATAACCTGTTAATCAAATTCATCAAATGAGCTAGATGGTGCTGAATGAAAAATAAATAAAATTTTGAAAATGCACAATGTATATTGATAGTTGGAAATTTGTACGTACAACTCAAGTATCTCTGTATGATTGATTTATATAGCAAAACTAAATCTATTCACATTATCTTGATCATGTATCAAATAATTCAATTCGATTTACACACCGTTGGATAAGATTTCATTCAATCCGAACCATAAGATCTTTATCTTCTTTCCAGGAAATCTGATCCAATTTGTACACCGTCGAATTAGATTTCATTCAATTGGAACCATATGATCTTTATCTACTATCCAACAAATCAGATCCAATTTATTCACCGTCAGATTAGATTTAATTTAATTGGAATCATATAATTTTTATCATATATACAAACATGATGTGTTTTTCGTTAATGAGACCTGATTAATTTATTTTAAAAAAATTATAAATTTTGATCGAAAAACATATGCGACAACTCATTGAAGGATGTGTTTTTCGTTCACAAGGCCTATTCAATTTTTTTTTTAAAAAAAATTTAGAAATCTTGAACGAAAAACACATCTTACACGAGGTCTCTTTATTTTTTTATTTAAAAAAATAGAATTTTTGATCGAAAAATACATCCTACAACTCATTGTATGATGTGTTTTTCATTCACAAGACCTATTCAATTTTTTAAAAAAACAATATAGAACTCTTGATCGAAAAGCACATGCTATAAAAGTGTAAATACAATCCGATTTACACACCGTCAGATTAGATTTTATTTAATCGAAACCATACGATCTTTATCTATATTAAAAAAATATGATCGATTATATTGATCATCAGGTTAAATTTCATTCAATCTGAACCATAGGATCTTTATCTTCTTTCCAAAAAATCTAATCTGATGTGTACACCTTCGGATTAGATTTCATTCAATCAGAACCATAGGAACTTTATCCTTTATCCAATAAATCAGATCCAATTTCATCATCGTCGAATTAGATTTCATTCAATCGGAACCACGTGATCTTTATCTCATATCTATGAAATCTAATCCGATTTATACACCGTTGGATAAGATTACATTCAATCACAATCATCAACTGTTGAATCTATATGCCCTCAGAACAATTGACTTAATATTTTATATGTATATTGAACCTTATTGGGTATATTTTTATAATTGGTAGTTATACCAATTGGATATTTTACTTGAACATGTATTTTTATTAAATTATTCTTATGATTAAAGAATCATCAGTGAGCAGTAATAATTTAATTATAATCATCCAAGTCGTTCTAGGTTACAAAATAATATATACTTGTTGTGCTGCTATAAGATAGAATGATTTACTCCATCATTGAGGTAGTGACCTCAAGCAAACAAGTAGGTGTATTGTAAGTAGTACATGCACTGAACGGGATCAATTTAAGAATATATATAAATGTTATTGTCAAAATATAATCTTTCACAAATTTCTTTTTATCCTTAGACCTGAGAGATTTATATATATTTTAATTTGAATATGCACGACTTTAATATATCAATTGTTGATGCTGAATAAAAGCTACATACAGATTTATTGGGTCGTTCACAAGAAAAATTAAATTATATAAATGCTCAACAAGGAATCCAAGATTCTCAATTAAAGAGAAAGTATATTCAATTTCAATTTCCATTAAGATTGGACTCAAAGAAAACCGGCCGGTACTATTTTATATTATTTCGTATGTACAAATTTATGTAAATTAATATTTCAAATTTTGGAGTCCAATTGAGATATGAAAATCATGATTATCGATGGTTAATTATTTTGACAATTAACCAATATGGAATATAGTATTATTGGAAGGATGAGATTGCAACTTTGTATGGAAAGGGAATTAATTATTATTTGTTTTTGAATTTCAAATTAAATATGCATTATGTTGATGGATATAATTGCGATCTAATGGGTATCTAAATATGGAAATTAGAAAAGTGATTATGGTAATCACAGATATTAACATATTAGTATCCAATTTTGAAATTCAAAATCCCTAAGGATCCCACGCATAATATCTCTATTAGTTCTTTATATAAAAGAACAGTTGATGTAGATATTGGCCATCAGAATAATACGTCAAAAAATCACTATCAAAAGAATATAGAGAGAGCGTGAATACCTTGGGAGACAACACACTTGAGTTGCTAAAGAAGTCAGAAGGTTGAATAAAATATTCTTCCTTGATCGTTATATTTATCGTGAGATCATAATTTTATGCAAATAAATTTGAAAATAAACCATCAAACTTCATATCATGTAGCATTACTCATTCTATAAATATATATAACATAATTTATTTTCGAGTCACCATTGTCATCCTCTGTGATGCCCCGGCAACACAGGGGAGCAGGGCCACGTATGCCCCGGGAAGCAGAGACATAAAGAGTCAGGGATTATAGGGTTGTATTAAAGCAAGGGTGGCGGAACTGTAAGTCAGGACAGCGAGTAAGACTCTAGCCCGACTATTTTTGGGATGAGTAGTGATGCCCCGGTAAGCCAGGAGGGCAGGGCCACGAATGCCCCGAAGTGGTAGGGCCGTATTAAGGTAGCCCAGTAGCCTCAGGAGCCCGGAAAACCAGGTAGGCAGGACTTATATAAAGCCCGTGTTTTAGGGGCATGATCCCCACGATTATCAGCAACCCAAGCTTTTCGGGTTCATCGTACGTGACAGGCAAACATGGGCAACTACCACACCCACGATCCAGATCGTGGCCACTACCCTGAAATTGCGGAGTGACACTCTCACTCTAAGGCCTTTAAATACCTGGTCACAGATATTTGTAGAGGTATGTTCACCTAAAATTCCAAAGCACTATACTCATTTTTTTCTAAAAAGTCCACTCTATTTCTAAGTCTAACTTAAGCATCGGAGTGGCCCCGCCGGAACTTCCTCCGGCATCCCACTAACGTGCTTTTTATTCCCTTCTTTGGTGTGCAGATCATCTTGATTAAGGAAGGGCAGCTCATATATTACTTCCATTAGCCCGGTCACCACGTCAGGCCCACAACACTACCCTGATAGCCCGGGCCCTGGTGTTACAACCATCATCATTGGCGCCGTCTGTGGGAAGCTTGTTCTATAGACGTAGATATGGCTTCTCATGATCAAACATTACCTGGAGACCATCAGCCAGGACGGAATATTACCATTCCCTTGGAGCAGTTAGAATCATTTGTCCAAGATGTGGTACGGAAGTCGTTGATAGCTGCAAAGCAGCCACAATCAAAGGACATAACTGTGGAGGAAGAAGGAAATCAGGGTAATCCAAACCCTATTGCCCAGGTTCAAGAAGGAGAAGAAGAAGAAAGCTCTTGGATGCACTCAATACAGCCGTCCATGGCAGATGAGTTGCATGAGCTCAGGAGGAAGGTACAGAAGTTGGAGGAGGGGGGGTTCCCAAATGGCTTGCCCTATCAAAATTCCGGGTTGCCCTTTTTCACAGGAGGTGATAGAGGAACCCTTGCCATTAAATTACAAGTCGGCTAAAATCCAGGAATACGATGGGAGCACAGACCCAGAGGAGCACCTGGCTCGGTTTGAAAATGTAGCCATGTTACATTGCTATGGAGATAAGATCAAATGCAAAGTCTTCCTAACCACTTTGGTGGATTCTGCCCAAAGATGGTTTGAGAAGTTGGAGCCCCAGAGTGTTCAATCATTTTCAAAATTCAAGCAAGTGTTTTTTCAGCACTTCGGCAGTAGCAAGAGGTATAGGAAAACTGCCTATAGCCTTTTTGAAGCAAAGCAGTCAGGAGAGGAGTCTTTACGAACCTATATCAAAAGGTTTAACAAAATTGCTTTGGAGGTCCCGACTTGTGCCCAGGAGACCAAGATCACGGCTTTCACTCAAGGTCTTCGGGAAGGGGAATTTTTCAAATCACTGGTGAAAAAAGCACCCCGGACCTTCGAAGATTTGCTGGCTCGGGCTGAAAAATACATTAACATGGAGGAAGCTCAGAGGCAGAAGAAGGAGGTGGCCCGGCGGGAGGGAGGCCGGGAACAAGGAAGAAGTAGAGAGAACCATGATCCCATGGGGCGATTGTCCCGGTATGCTCCGTACCGAGGGACCCGAGATAAGGCTGTTTATATGTGTGAAGAAAGGGTGGACACGCATACCCCTGTTTCTAAGAAGAAGCTATGGAAGTACTGTGCACTTCATCAAGAGTGCACTCATGACACCAGTGAGTGTTGAACTCTGCAGCAAAGACACCAAATGCCTTATGTTAGAGATGGTAGGCTGGTCCCAAAAAAGCCTCAAAGCGTGCCTTGGTTTCGGGGGTCACAGACGTCGATTCCTCCCCGGGATGCCACCAGCTCTCGGGAAAAAGGAAAAAAAGAAATGGATCATGCAAAAAAAGACAAAACATCTGGGGATGGGCCGGCCAAAGGTATCATTAACATGATATCGGGAGGATCTACGGATGGAGATTCCAACCGGGCTAGGAAGGCCTGGAGTCGGAGGGAAAGCTTAGGGGTGGAGGAAGGAAGGCAGGGGGCGGGGCCAATCATCACATTTGGACCCCAAGACATGGAGGGAGTAAACTTACCCCATAATGACGCCTTGCTTATACAAGCTCGGATCGCCAATTATGATGTTCGAAGGGTGTTCGTTGACTCGGGAAGCTCAGTGAATGTCCTTTTTCAAGAGCATTCGAGCAGATGGATTTGCAGGGATATGAGTTGAGCCCGGTAAAAACCGTCTTGTATGGTTTTGCCGGGCACACTGTCCAACCCCAAGGGGAAATGTTGCTGCCTATCACCTTGGAATCAGGAGATGAGAAGAGGACGGTCATGACAAGATTCACATTAGTGGAGGCACCTTCTTCCTATAATGTCATCTTGGGTAGGCCGGCTATGAACTCTTTCAAAGCCGTAGCCTCAGCTTACCATCAAAAGATCAAGTTCCCAGTGGGAGATAAGGTCGGAGAAGTTCGAGGAGATCAGCCTTTCTCTCGAAAATGCTATGCCGAGACAGTGAAGATAGACTACAAGAGGGCAAAACAGAATGGAAAGGTAGGAGCCTTGGGGGGAAGAGAAGTCTGTTCTGTGGAGGAATCTAAAAGCGAGTATGAAGAGGTAGAGATGGAGCCCGGGCAAACAGGGAAGTCTGTTAAAATAGCTCGGGATTTAGACGCATGGTTGATTGAAGCATTGAGAGGCTGCCTCATTCAGAATAAGGATGTGTTCGCCTGGGCTCAGGGTGATTTGGTGGGAGTTTCATCTCGGGTGGCAGAACACAAACTAAACATCAGCCCAGGTTCCCGATCTGTCCTACAAAAGAAGAGGCATTTTGGGGCCGAGAAGGATAAGGTGATAGCGGAGCAGGTTCAAGAGCTACTGCGGGCCGGGAACATCAAGGAAATACAATTTCCTACTTGGTTGTCCAACGTAGTGCTAGTACCAAAGGCCACGGGGAAGTGGAGAATGTGTGTGGATTTCCGAGATTTAAATAAAGCCTGTCCCAAAGATTGTTACCCTCTGCCCCGAATTGACCAGTTGGTGGACTCCACATCCGGGTGTGAGTTGCTGAGCTTCATGGATGCATACCAGGGCTATCATCAAATTCCTTTAGCCCTGGAAGATCAAGACAAAGTCAGCTTTGTCACCTCGGGAGGTACTTTCTGCTACGTAGTGATGCCATGTGGTTTGAAAAATGCAGGAGCTACATATCAGCGGATGATGGACAGGGTGTTCCGGGAACAGGTGGGCCGAAATGTGGAGGTATATGTGGATGATATATTGGTGAATTCCAGGACCCGGGATAGTTTCTTACCCGACTTGGAGGAAACTTTTGCGACAGTTCGGCGATATGGGATCAAATTGAACCCGGCTAAGTGTATGTTTGGGGTGAAAAGTGGCAAGTTTCTGGGGTTCATGGTCACTGAACGGGGGATAGAAGTCAACCCTGAAAAAGTGAAGCTGTTGAGGGAAATGCCTTCACCAACATCCATTAAGGAGGTACAACAATTAACCGGCCGGATTACAGCCCTGGCCCGATTTATAGCTCGATCAGCTCATCGCAGTTATCATTTTTTCCAAGTGTTGCGTAAAGCCCAGAGGTTCGGCTGGACTGAGCAATGCGAGCAGGCCTTTCAGGAGTTGAAGGAGCATCTGGCTAGCTTGCCTATCTTGGTTAAGCCGGAACCAGGGGAACGATTGTGGATATATCTATCCACTACAGGAAAGGCGGTCAGCACTGTCTTGATAAAAGAGGAAAAGGGAGATCAGAGGCCTGTGTACTACGTCAGCCATGCTTTGAAGGGGGCGGAAGTTAGATATACGGAAATTGAGAAGATGGCCTTGGCTCTAGTAATAACGGCCCGGAAATTGAGACCTTATTTCTTGTCTCACCCGGTAACTGTTCTTACTAATAGCCTCCTGGGGCGTATTATGACTCATCCAGATGCCTCGGGAAGACTCATGAAATGATCGGTGGAATTAGGAGAATATGATATTGAGTACCAGCCACGTAAGGCCATCAAAGCCCAGGCTTTATCGGATTTTTTGACAGAGGTGGCCGTTTTTGGCCGAGAGGAAGTATGGAGGGTTTTTGTAGATGGAGCAAGTGGTGCTGGAGGCAGTGGTGTGGGGATCATCCTGATCTCACCTGCCCAAGAGAAGATTGAGATAGCCGTGAAGCTAGACTTCCAGGCCTCCAACAACGAAGCTGAATACGAGGCTGTGATAGCGGGGATGCAACGAGCCCGGGATGTTGGGGTAAGTCATATCATAATTTATTCTGACTCTCAGTTGGTTGTTCAACAAGTAAACAAAACCTTCTGTACTCGAGAGAAGAAATTGATAAAATATTGTAAGATGATTGAAGAGCTTGGGGCCAGTTTCAACACTTGGAGTATAGAGCAGATATCCCGGGAAGAAAATATGGAAGCAGACGCCTTGGCTAAAAGAGCGGCCGCGGGGGTAGGTGATAGTAGAGAATCCCTTCTGCAAAGGGAAACGGTGGCTGCCATAGAAGCCTGGGAGCCGATCCTCCAAGTAAACACATGGAAAGCCCCGATTGTCAAGTACCTAACTCAGGGGAACCTCCCGGAGGACAAAGGACAAGCCCGGATCATACAAAGACAGGCAGCCCGGTTTGCTATCTTGGGAGGAAGCCTGTATAGGCGTTCCTACCAGGGCCCTTTGCTCAAATGTTTGGGGGAAGGAGAAACCGAATATGTCTTGCGGGAAGTGCACGAGGGATGTTGTGGAAACCATGGAGGGTCTATGAGTCTGGTCCGAAGGGTGTTGCTGTCAGGATATTGGTGGCCAACTATGCAGGCAGACGCATCCAAGATTTCCCGGTCTTGTGAAGGATGTCAGAGGTTCGGAAATATACAACATAGCCCAGCAAGCAACTTGAATCCGATATGGGCATCCTGCCTCTTTGATCAATGGGGTCCGGACATAGTGGGACCTTTTCCACTAGCCCGGGCACAGAAGAAGTTCTTGTTGGTAGCTGTTGATTATTTTTCCAAGTGGGTGGAGGCAGAGCCTTTGGCGAAAATAACAGAGGCCGAGGTGATGAAGTTTTTATGGAAAAGCATAGTATGTCGATTTGGACTACCAAGAAAGCTGGTCTCGGATAATGGCAGGCAATTTCAGGGCCAAAAATTGGCAGACTGGTGTGCCGAGATGGGCATTAAGCAGGTTTTCACCTCGGTCGCCTATCCTCAAGCTAATGGCCAAACATAGGTAACCAATCGTACTATTGTTCGATCTTTACAGGCGCGATTGCATGGAATGGGGAAAGATTGGGTTGAAGAGATCCCGAGTGTGTTATGGGCCTATCGCACCACTCCACACACTGCAACACAAGAATCACCTTTTAGCCTGGTATATGGGTCGGAGGCTATTTTGCCTGTAGAGATCGGACAGCCTTCAGCTCGGATTAAAGCATATGAGGACACAGACGAAGGAGCCCGGACACAAGAATTGGATCTCATTGAAGAACGAAGAGAGAAGGCGGCTCGTAGAATGGAGGCCTACAGAGCTCGGGTGATGAGAGCCTATAATCAGAAGGTCAGGCCTCGAGAATTCCAAGAGGGAGAATTTGTGTTGAAAAGAGTTAATCCAGCAGGGGAAGTAGGGAAGCTAGATGCCCGATGGGAGGGACCATATAAGCTTATCAAAAAAGTCGGTGCTAATACTTGGTACCTACAAGATGGCCAGGGACGCCCCCTCAAGCGACCATGGAATGCTTTACATTTGAAAAAGTATTTTGTGTAATGATTTGTATTTAATGTTTTATTAATGAAGGAGTTTTATCATAAAAGAAGGATTGACATTATATAAGCCCGAGAGGTTCCAGGCCCCGACACCCATCATAAGCCCAAGACATATATAAGCCCTTGACATTATATAAGCCCGGGAGGTTCCAGGCCCCGGCACCCATCAAAAGCCCAAGGCATATATAAGCCCTTGACATTATATAAGCCCGGGAGGTTCCAGGCCCCGGCACCCATCAAAAGCCCAAGGCATATATAAGCCCGGGAGGTTCCAGACCCCGGCACCCATCATAAACCCAAGGCATATATAAGCCCTTGGCATTATATAAGCCCGGGAGGTTCCAGGCCCCGGCACCCATCATAAGCCCAAGGCATATATAAGCCTTTAGCATTATATAAGCCCGGGAGGTTCCAGGCCCCGGCATCCATCATAAGCCCAAGACATATATAAGCCCTTGGCATTATATAAGCCCGGGAGGTTCCAGGCCCCGGCACCCATCAAAAGCCCAAGGCATATATAAGCCCTTGGCATTATATAAGCCCGGGAGGTTCCAGGCCCCGACACCCATCATAAGCCCAAGGCATATATAAACCCTTGGCATTATATAAGCCCGGGAGGTTCCAGGCCCCGACACCCATCATAAGCCCAAGGCATATATAAGCCCTTGACATTATATAAGCCCGGGAGGTTCCAGGCCCCGGCACCCATCATAAGCCCAAGGTATATATAAGCCCTTGGCATTATATAAGCCCGGGAGGTTCCAGGCCTCGACACTCATCATAAGCCCAAGGCATATATAAGCCCTTGGCATTATATAAGCCCAGAAGGTTCCAGGCCCCGGCACCCATCATAAGCCCAAGGCATATATAAGCCCTTGGCATTATATAAGCCCGGGAGGTTCCAGGCCCCGGAACCCATCATAAGCCCAAGGCATATATAAGCCCTTGGCATTACCTACTCTTTTATTTATATATATCAGGCATTAAATAATGAATAACAAGAACATAAGTGGCAGCCATCATGCGGAAGGCATTGGGATGAAATTGGTTCAAGGGAACCTTGTAAAACGAAGCAATTTTGTAATAAAAGGGATGAATAGGGAAACGAAGCCCATTCCTGAGCTGTTCCCTGAAGAAGGTATAGAACCCCTCGGGCGGCTGGTCAGCCCGGCCTAGTGGCCCCGGAATGAGAATAGAGTACGCCGAAGGAATGTTACCCATAAGTTTAAGTTCCTCTATGGATTCTGGGCGGAGGGTACTAGTAAAGTGGGAGAACCAGGGACCTTCGGGGTTTGGTTTGGGCAAAGGAAGGAGAGGCCCAGAGTCGGATATTTTAGCCTTACCCTTGTCCTTAGAAGGCCCGATTTTAGCCTTCTTCGGACGAGAGGAGGAGGGAGCTACTGTGGATTGGACATGGGAGGTGACAGGCGGGGGAGAATCGTGGCGTAAGGCTTCGGATTCTATATCAGAGGAGCCACGAACGTGGCCACCGGAAGTTGAAGATGTGGAATTTGACATGCTCAAAGGACAATGAAACTTTAAGGTAAGATAGACAGAAAACTTACAGAAGAAAGCAAGCTTGCTACGCGGAGTCTCCAGAGCCGGAGAAGCTTAGAAGCAGGGAGGGAATACGTGAATAGGGAAAGTAAAGAAAAAGTGAAGGAAGGGGGCCTTGTTTTTATAGGCGAAGAGCTTTAATGCTGGTTAGATGAAAAGGTGATCGAAGGGTAAGGATGATCTTGGGAAGTAGAACCGGGCAGCATAATGATGACACGGGCAGTCGAAAGGACAGGTAACGTCTTCTGACACCTGCCCGTCTTTTCAAAATTCTAGGGTTAACGTCAGCCCTAGAATTTTTGGACCTTACTGGACGATACCCCCACAAGGCCGGGGTAGCAAGGCTTTGAACAGCCAGGGGCAGGACTGTAAGTCAGGACAGCGAGTAAGACTCTAGCCCGACTATTTTTGGGCTGAGTAGTGATGCCCCGGCAACACAGGGGAGCAGGGCCACGTATGCCCCGGGAAGCAGGGACATAAAGAGTCAGGGATTACAGGGTTGTATTAAAGCAAGGGTGGCGGAACTGTAAGTCAGGACAGCGAGTAAGACTCTAGCCCGACTATTTTTAGGATGAGTAGTGATGCCCCGGTAAGCCAGGAGGGCAGGGCCACGAATGCCCCGGAGTGGTAGGGCCGTATTAAGGTAGCCCAGTAGCCTCAGGAGCCCGAAAAACTAGGTAGGCAGGACTTATATAAAGCCCGTGTTTTAGGGGCATGATCCCCACGATTATCAGCAACCCAAGCTTTCCGGGTTCATCGTACGTGACAGGCAAACATGGGCAACTACCACACCCACGATCCAGATCGTGGCCACTACCCTGGAATTGCGGAGTGACACTCTCACTCCAAGGCCTTTAAATACCTGGTCACAGATATTTGTAGAGGTATGTTCACCTAAAATTCCAAAGCACTATACTCATTTTCTCTAAAAAGCCCACTCTATTTCTAAGTCTAACTTAAGCATCGGAGTGGCCCCGCCGGAACTTCCTCCGGCGTCCTACTAACGTGCTTTTTATTCCCTTCTTTGGTGTGCAGATCATCTTGATTAAGGAAGGGCAGCTCATATATTACTTCCATTAGCCCGGTCACCACGTCAGGTCCACAACACTACCCTGATAGCCCGGGCCCTGGTGTTACAACCATCATCACTCTGTATAATAAACAATATACTTATCTCCCAACATATTTTAGTTTCATTGGCTTTCAATGCATGAACTGCTTCTTATTCCTAGCAAGAAGACATACACATTTGTCATGTTTATATTGAAATTTTTCAAGATCCTATCATAAGCATAAACCAATCTCGAAATTAATTATGGGCTCGTGGAGCAAAGCTACAAGAATTCCAGAGCAGCAGACATGACAGAAGTTCACAACAAAAGATTTGTGCAGTCTCGTATGGGGTTAATATCGGAGGCAATTAGTAAATTAAAAGCATGCATCCAACAAGTTGAACAACTCCATCCAAGCGGTGCTTCAGAAATGTATATTGTGAGTTTTGTTTCACTTCATTTCTACACTTATAGGTTGCTATAATGACTTTTTATTATTTAACTATACTTTAATTTTATGTACAGATAATTCATGCAAAAGAGTTAATGAAACATGATGTTAATTTCAAGAAAGGTTTTAAGTTTGATTATGTATAGTCTATTATGAAAGATATGGATAAATTTAATGCTTCATCAAGCCCCTCAAGGGCACCAATTCAAAGAGATATTGAATTTTTTGAATCTCCACAGCCAGACACACAAGCAACAATTTCCCCCAAATCAGCCTCCCCTGAATCATCACCATTTGAGATTAACTGAAGTGATGAAAATATTGGTGGTACTTCGTCACAACGACCACTTGGAGTGGAAAAATCAAAATTGAAAAAGAAAAAAGATGAATATGGTACAAACAATCGAATCAATGAGATTAGGGCAAGACAAAATTCTTGAAATAATACAACATGAAAATGCTTATCATGAACCTAACAACGAATTATAGATAAAAACATATGCAACAAATTGAACGAAATTTTTTACAAAATGGAACAAAAATAAAATAGAACAAAATCGACAACTATTGGATCTGACTAGGTTTCAAGAAGAAAACAAAATTTTAGTAATTGATCTCAACTCTATTCAAGATCCATCTTTACGTGAAAACTTTCGGGCCAAACAATCAAGAATTTTGAATGAGAGGGAAGAAAGGAAACATGCACGTGATAGTCTCAACTATGACAAATATTTTGGAGATATTGGAAGATCCGGAACCTACTTTCCACCTTTTTAAAGTTTCAGTCCTTGTCATCCTAATTTATTTTGTTGTATTGTGATGTGATTTTTAATTATTTATTATTTATTATCTTGTTTAAATTTATGTTGTATCATTCATTATGTTTGATTTTAGTGTTTTGTTCATCTTATTTTATTATGTGCTGTATTGTAATGTACATTTCAATAATTTAGTGTTTTGTTATGCTTGTTTATTGTTTTGTAGCATTCTATTTGATTTTCAAAAAATTAGTGTTTGTATTTAATTTTTTTTAAAATTGTATCTTTTTATTCAATGTTAATTAATTAAATTATAATTACATAATTTATATAATTCAAACGATTACAAGTTTCCTCTTAAAAAAAATAGTTACACATTACGTGATAATATAATTAAATTGTTAGTAATAAAGCTTCAAAATATTATAATAAACAATTAAAATAAAAAAACAAAAAATAATAATAACTCTAGGATAGCGTTACGTTGCTACAGGGATGCAATACTGTAGCATTACACCATCCCAGCGTTAAGAATAGCGTTGGGTTGGAGTTAAAATTCAGGTGCTAAATTTGCTTGATTGAAGATGGCCTAACAAAGCACCGTGCGCTAAAAAACTTATGTCATCGTAATCAAGGACAATGCTATGTGTACATAGAGTCTTACATAAATGGTTACACGTCCTATTAAATTAGGAAAGTATTTCAAAATTATTTTAAAATTTCTTTTTTTTCAACCTACTATTCTTTGTCTTGCTCAAAAATTTTTTGAACGAAAATATTATTATTTTTTATTACTTACTTATAGAATTAATTTTGTCGAGTTTCACAAACATAACTATGTTATAAAATTTTAAAATATAATTATGAAAATTTAATTATTTTCTGAGTTCAACAAAAATAATAATTGTCTATTTTTTTATAGTAAATATATTTTAAAATTTTTAAAATTAAAATTTCAAATTTAAATCATATATAAGCGAGATTTATTATTATATATTTAAATTTATTATGTATCAAAAAAATATATATTTAAATTAAAATATATTTAATATTATTGTGTGTAATAATTAATTATTTTGTTAAAAAATAAAATAAAAAATCAAATCATGTAGGTTTGGGTTGATCGGGTTAGTCGAGTTCGAGTCGGTCGCTATTGATTTATTCGAATTTGGTTTGAGAAATTTTTAAAAAGACGTTTTTGTACTTATTTATAGAATTAAGAAATATTTACTATATTTTTATATATTGTATGTTTGAAAAAAATTATTGTATATTGTATCATAGATTTTCAACATGTAATAATTATTTTGTAAAACATTGATTTTTAAAATTAATTTTTATTGTGTGTGGTAAGTATATTTTAAATTTTGTACACTCGAACTTTCAAATTTAAATTATATAGAACTATATAAGTGAGATTTTGTTATTATGTATTTAAATCAAAATATATTGATTATTATTATGTGTATTTAATTATTTTGTTAAAATTTTTAAAAAATCAAATATTTCGGGCCCAATCTGAACCCCAAAACCTCAACCTTAATCCGATAATTATCTGGTCAACTCGGGTCGGGTTTAATTTTGACACCTCTAAACTGCACAATAAATAATAATAATATTTTCGTTAGGATTTTTTTTGAAAAAAAAAAAAACAATTGTATGTTGAAAATAAAGATATTTTTAAAAGAATTTTGATATACTTACCTAATTTAATAGAGCGTGTAACCCTCTATGTAAAACTCTATGTACATATAGCATTATCCATCTATTTGATTCAAAAATAAAATAAATTGTTTGAAATCTCATTTATGTCAACCATTTTCTGTTTCGATCTCAAATCCATTCTTCAACCTATACTTAGATTTCAACTGTTTTAAAACCTCCCAACAATGCAATCTTAAAAAAAAAAAAAATTGTCGTAGCGACAAACTACATCAACTGTTAGTCTGTTGCTGAACATTCACCCACGTATACCCATAAATTTATACAAATACTACATAATAATGCACAAATCTTATAGTAACTGGATAATTTAATAGATGGACAAAGACACCCTTAAAATTTCATCCAATAAAACTTGTTAGCAAAGATATTTTTAAAAAAATTAAAAAAAAAGTAAATAATTCGTTAATTATAATTATTATCTTAAAGATTTTCTTTAAAAACTAAGATTTTTTTTAAAAAAAACATTTAATTGGGTGAAAAATCCATGCACGCACATGCATAGTTTGCTTCTAAGTAGAATAGACGGATGTAACAATGTTAGGGGAAAAAATCGGAAATGATCAACAGGAGACCGAGTAAAAAATCGCAATCAGACATTTGTATACCAACAAATATAGGTGAATAGAGGAAATCAACATGACCTGAATTTTAAAATTGACGGGCAGGGTTATGAACAAAAGATTAATTTTTTCGAATTGGAATGCAAACTTGCATGATTGATTGATACAATTGCCATGGCAACCCCTCCTCCCTCGTCTCCACGAAATCCCGATGAGCTACACCGTGTCCAAGCCATTTTTCTTTCCATGTAAAAATTTTAAACAGAATTCTAACCTCAAAAAATATGGGCCTCCCTTGTTCTTATAAAACAAGCAACTATACATTTCCATGCTTGCGAGCTGCTCTAAGGTTATAATCATGCTTGATAAGGTTTGCTCTCAAAAGCATGGCTCTCACTTCACGATCAAATTCACAGCCAGTCTGCAGGACACGTTGGAACGTGCCTTTCCTCAGATCTGCATGCCGAGCATAGAGAATTTTGTTGTGGGAGTCAATCCGCGCCTGCAACAAAATTGGACAATTGTTGAAAATTTCAAACTAATCTGAAACTTTTATGTTGATCTCAAACTTTGGAGACTCGGGTTAGACCAATTAAATCAACCGAGGATTTGGTGCTTATTACCTGTATTTGGTCATTGGTAATGAGAGTTTCAAGCTCTTTCTCCAAGCCCGCAACAGTTGTGTTGAAAGCATTTGCCATCATGTGCAGATCAACAGAGACAAATGGGTGAGTGTACTGGATCAGAGCTTTGTTGCGAATTTGTTCGTATAGAGTTTCCACATGGTCGTGTAAATGGATGTCGAGTAACAAGTTCGTCTTAAGGTTTCCAAGATATTCAAGGCAGGAAGCATAGTGGCTGCAAAAAACAAAATAAGACAATTATTATATTGAAGTTGTTTTATATTTGAACAAGCAACCAAATTGCATTTCAAGGATGCCATGAGCAACAAAGCCATTAACCCAACCGACTCTTGCACCCTCTTTGTGTGCCTGAGCGGAGGGTGTACAAGGGTGGCGTAGCAATAATAGCATAAGCACTAGAGTATCTCGCCCTTTGCTGCGTGTGTGTGTGTGTGTGTGTGTGATTGTGCGTGTGTGTGTGCACCGTTTAAAGACAACAAAGTCCAGTTACCTGGTATAGAAATCATTAATTAGCTCCCTAATTTCAGGTACTAATTCCAAGAAACTCTTGAAGTTACTGTTGTCAATGACTTTGCTCTGCCAAACAGAAAAATACCATAAATGAGAAAATTAGAATGCATAACTAAAACAACTTGAGCACGGAAAATTTGCCTTCAGTTCTGCACGATCAAAACTTGCAAGTGCGCAAAGACCGCCATAGGTTGCAACATCTTGTGGTGCAATAACTTCTGTGTAGTTATTCCCTAGTTCAGGACCAGTTTCTAGGAACTGCAAGTAGCATGCAACTGTCAGAAACAATAAATTTGGCAGAAGGTATGTACCACTACGTAGTCCATTCTTAATTTTTCAGTTAAAATGGACACAAGATGCTTTCAAAACATAAATCTTAAAATAAAACTATCATTAATTTGTAGGAAAATATTCAAATATCACACCTTACGAGCAGCAAGCTTATACTTTCTGCTTTCCAAATGAGCCAAACCAGCAGCACATCGTAATTTCGCATTTGTAATGGGGTCCGAGGTATCTTGACTTTGCTCAGCCTTGTTAATATAGCTAGTAACATGGGTGAACTGGCCCATCTCAATGCTAACCAAAATTGCATTTAGACACATATGAATGATATGTTTGGATGTAGTGCAATAGTCACGCGTGCGGACATAATTTTTGAAAGCTTCGCCAAGATGACCATGGGCGTAAAAGAAATCTCCAAAATCATTATAACCCATTCGAATGCTCTCTTTGATCAAATTTGTCTGCAACATGGATAATGGGTAAGGAGAAATGTGTAAAATACAGATCAGTTATACAGAAAATAATGTACACAAGTTTCTAGAACACACCAAAAGGTAAATAAATTTGGACTAGTTGAGTGAGAATAACAAATTAAAATCAGGAAAGTATGTTGACGGGCTGGGGTTTGAAATATTAAAAGATTTAAATCTTGAGGGGTGAGCCACTGCAAAGTGACGATTAGGATTTAAGTAAAATGATCGAACAAATCAGCAACAAACACTCTGACAACTAGGTATAACAGTTCTCTTTTGTTGCTTCGAGAAATCGTACCACCGAGTCTGACCAACTATAAATAATACTCAAATTCATTCCATAATATGTCCTGGAATATTGCAAATAATGTTGGTTGAAATAAAATTCCTTCAACTCTAAAAGCTATTTGAAATAATAAGATGATGGTTTGTTAAATAGTTCAAAGTTCATCAAATCTTTACATCGCAAAAAGAAATCCGCTAAATTTACAGGTAACATTCAGAATAAAACAGTTCCGAAAGCCAAGGATGTTATATGTACTTATCAGTAGCTACACTATGCAATAATCTTCCGAAAACTATAAGCAAGGAACAATCCAGCACCGCATACAAAGAATGAACAACATACAAGAACTCAGTAAATCCACAATAAATGGATAATCAAAGATAATGTCAATTATTAAGAACAGAATCCAAAATCAACGCCAAGATAAAAAAGGATAAATGTTCCTCCCACGTAGCTCCAATTGCATCACACAAACACAGTACACTTGTTAGTATCAGCAATCTATGTGTATTTACACCTATCAGGCTACGAATGGGCCACTTATCTTTCAAACTCAATCGGAAAGGCATCAATAAAAACCAGCTCGGAAACCCAATAGAGTGTTGAAAGTACAGTGAACCCAATCATAATAAACCTAAGAAAGAAGTATCAAGGAGTGATTTTTGGTGTGCTCGAGTTTAGCACGCGAGAGAATGGAAAATTACGCTACCCTGTAAGCATTGAGTTCATTCTCGAGCTTCTCCTTCCGAAGCTCAGCCCGTCGGTCAACCGCATCAGCCCACCCATTATCCGGTCCATAACTCGGGCCCAATCGCCCATCGATCTTCGCAACCACCTCCCTGAACAGCTGCGTGTTCTCCCCCTTCTTAATCTCATCATACGCCATTCTCAAAGCCTCGAGCTGCATCGAGGGGACGCCACTTTTCTCAGCAATAAACAGCAGCCGAGTGATCTTCGTCCGGCCGGAGTACAGAGCCGCATAGGCCTCGACGTCGAGTTGCTCGCCGCTTATGATTGGTCTGTGCCGCTGCGACTCGCCGTCTAAAACAGCTCCATTTACGCAGATATCTTCGTCGTCGATCATCGTTCCAGCAGCATCATCTTCGGCTTCCATAGCAATGGGATGAACTAGTAAACCCTAACCCAAAGAGAAACTGAAAATGGTCAGGGTTCTTTCTTCTTTACCTCACTTGCATCAATTGTGTGCGTGCGAAAGTGAGAGAGCCATTAGTAAATGGGCTTCGCACGTGCGAGTTGTCATCTGTGGACTGGGCTCAGCCCATATCTTCAATCTTTAAATTCAAATTGAAAATGGGCTATTCATGTTAAATTCCCATGTCTAAGGCGAGACATCAGATTTGAGATCTAATTTCAACAAATTATCTCTAGGCTCGAAAATTGAAAACATGATGAAATAAATTACATTTTTTTATGATAAATATGTGAAATCTATAATTGGTACCTAAAGAATTGAATGAAATTCATTACCTTTAAAACTTACTATTAAACGCGTTGACTACAGAAAGTAATAATTTTTTATGCGTAAGGTCGAGTAGAAGATCCGTCTTACAATTCACATGTGACAAATGGTCTCATTGGAGTTTTAGGCCTAGACCTTTTAACTCAAAACAACAGCTCTTTCCCACTTTTATGTAAGGCCTAGACCTTTTAACTCAAAATACATAACAACATATTTCAATAATTTTCTTCATTGTCTATTTCCTTAATTATTAGTTCTCTCTACTTGTTTGAATTCTTGGGAAAAGCCAATCCTCCATGTTTTTTGTTACTAGATATGGATGTACTTCACGATGATGACAAATTACAATAAATTGTTGCTTTCATTTGTCAACATTAAGCTAATCTTAAATGTTAGCTCAAACTGGCCGGCTTCAGCCTTCTTGTCCAAAGTTGTTTAATTTATAATATGCTGTAAAAAGATTCTGAGATATATACCATATCACTAGCTGTCTGTTTCTTTGGCAGCAACGCAGTAAATTTACGCGAAACAACGTCGAAATCTTTCCTACAAATACACTAGAACTCCATTTCTGTGATGGCAAGTCATATGTCATATGTTTCAAGAAAAAGATTTACTTGTATAATTTTCATGTAGTTTTTTTACTTGGTGTTATATAGTGGTCTTGCAAGAATCTGTCATGAAGGATTCCAAGGGGGTGGATCTTTTTCTATTTATGCTATCCATTTCTCTTTCCACACTTCCTTTCTGCATAGCACAAAGCGACACGGTTAATATTCAAGTTGGTGTCATTCTTGATATAAAATCGAAGGATTCTCTCGTGGGACGCATTGGAATGAGTTGTTTGTCACGGGCACTTGAGGATTTTTATTCGGAGCATGGAGACTACAAAACTAAGCTGGTTCTAAATGTCCGAGATTCGAACGATAGTGTCATTGATGCTGCTGCTGCAGGTATGCTTCTACTTAATTCTTGTGTTATTTCTTGGCAATTTACTGCTTCGAATCTCAGTCGACGTGAGTGTCGTTTGTTTCTGAGATGTTCGCGCAAATGTTTTTTTTTTCCTGATCCTTATCAGCTGTTGATTTGCTGCAAAATGTTGAAGTGGATGCTATCATAGGTCCTCAGAAATCGACACAGGCCAACTTTGTGATGGATCTTGGGGACAGGGCTCATGTTCCGATTATTTCATTCTCAGCCACAAGTCCCTCTCTCATTCCTCGGACGCCTTACTTTATTCAGACAGCACAAAGTGATGCCAATCAGGTCGAGGCCATTGCTTCCATCTGTAAAGCCTTCCAGTTCAGCCAAGCTGTTGTTATTTATGAAGACACAGAGTTTGGAAATGGAATCATGCCATATTTGGCTAACGCATTGCAAGATGTCAATACTCGTATATCGTATAGAAGCGTGATGCCTAGAACAGCCAGTGATGATGCTCTTTGCAAAGAATTGTACAAGATGATGACGATGCAGACTAGAGTGTTTGTGGTGCATACGTCCCAGTCACTTGGTGGCAGGATCTTCTTGAAGGCCAAAGAACTGGGAATGATGACTAGTGGATATGCTTGGATTGTCACAAGTGGGTTAACTGATCTATTCGATATGATGGATTCAGATGTTATTGAAGCGATGCAAGGTGTTTTAGGGGTAAAACCTCTCATTCCGAGATCTAAAGAGCTCAAGTCTTTTGCTTGGACATGGATCAGAACTTTTATAAGGGACAATGAAGATGCCAAACCGGCAGAAGTTAGTATTTTTGGACTTTGGGCATATGATACTTTGTGGGCTCTTGCTATGGCAGCAGAAACATTGGAAAAAACTGGGATAAATGGTGTAAAGAATGCAGCCCGTGTAGATCCCCAGGACCCGTTCACCTTTCGAGTTTCGGAAACAGGTCCTCTGCTTCTTGAAGCAATATTAAATACAAAATTCACAGGACTCGCTGGAGAGTTTCATCTTGTCGATGGACAACTGAAACATACACCATATCAGATAGTCAATATTGTTGGGAAAGCCCAGAAAGAGGTAGCAACTTGGATGCCGTATCTAGGACTTAACATAGAACTGAATCCAAATATCACAGGTTCATACCCTACCTCAAAGGAGAAGTTTAAGAGTATCATTTGGCCAGGGGACTCGACTACAGCACCGAGAGGATGGGAAGTCCCAGTAAGTGGCAAAAAACTGAGAATCGGAGTGCCGGTGAAGCCTGGTTTCAACGAGTTCTTGAAAGTGGAGATGGACCCTGTAACTAAAGCCATCGAAGTCACTGGATACTATAAAGAGATTTTCGACTCTGTCATGACATCATTACCTTATGCTGTGCCACATGAATTTGTTCCCTATTCATTCTTCAATCCTGATGGTTCAAGAGTTGGGAATTACAATGATCTTGTATATCAAGTTTCATTGCAGGTGAAATTTATGATAAAACATCTCAGTTCTCTGAACTTTTTTATTCTTTTTTTCATTTTTGGTGACGATGATAGGACAAATACGATGCTGCTCTCGGAGATATCACAATCACAGCAAACCGTTCGCTATATGCAGACTTCACATTACCATATGCTGAAGGAGGTCTTACAAGTGTAGTTCTGATTAAATATGAGGATGAGAATGGTATACTGACTTTTGTGCAGCCTCTAACCAAAGAACTGTGGCTTGCCACTGCTATATTCTATACCTCCACTGCTCTGGCAGTATGGATACTTGCACGTAGGATAGCCGATCCCCCCGGTCAACATGCTGGCCTGATTGCCTATTTTCCATTCTTTCCAGGTGATTCTTCCCCAACCTGCCTCTTTTTTCTTCTGATATTAATGTTCCCCGCTTCAATACTCTCAGCTTTCTTCCCTTCTGGAGCAGAACTAAACAATAAGTGCATCTGGACAATGCTCTACTTGATAGTGTTTGGGATTGCTTCCAAAGGAAAAGCTCATAAGTACTTTTTGGAAGCAATCTCAAACACTGGTTTAGTCTACTCTAACGCCAATGTAC
Source organism: Henckelia pumila (assembly GCF_033568475.1). Taxonomy (NCBI): domain Eukaryota; kingdom Viridiplantae; phylum Streptophyta; class Magnoliopsida; order Lamiales; family Gesneriaceae; genus Henckelia; species Henckelia pumila. The sequence continues at coordinate 12,169,296 of NC_133121.1, forward strand.
CTTTATTTACATGTAGGCGAAGGATTCCAAGCCAATTTACTCTGTCTGGTGTTAGTAACATGGGCATTGGTAGCTAGTTTACTGAACTCGACTTACACCGCCAGCTTGTCATCTAGACTAACTCTGCAGAGTCTTCAACCAACCGTCACCGATGTGAATGAACTTATCAAGAGCGGACAATATGTGGGGTGTCAAGAAGGTTCGTTTCTTGTCAGTTACTTAAAAGGGTTAGGATTCAATGAATCAAAAATTAAAACGTTCGGTTCTGCTGATGATGTCGACGAAGCTTTAACATTGGGAAGCAAGTACGGAGGTGTATCAGCCTACTATGATGTCTTGCCTCACATCAGGCTCTTCTTGGCTGAGTACTGTGGGAAGTACATGACTATGGGTCCTATCCATCGAACCGATGGATTCGCTTTCGTAAGCATCTACTCTTTCGATCAATCTTGAAGCATGATCAAAATGGAGCTTGTGTTAACCAACATTCTCTCTTATGTTTGTCCACCGGCAGGCGTTTCCTAAAGGTTCGCCGGTTGTTGCTGATATATCTCGCTCAATAGTCCAGCTGACCGAAGACGGGAAGATCCAGGAGATCGATCAGCGTTTGTCTACCAATCCACAATGTGCAGGTCCAGATAATTTGAGCTCTTCCACCAGTGTCACATTAAGAAGCTTTGTGGTACTTTTTGCCATTACTGGTTGTGTTACTCTTGCTTGCCTTATTATATCACTTGTCCTACACCTGCGCACAAACGCAGATTTCACTCAAAGAATGTCAGATTTCAAAGCCAATCTCCGATCGACAAATTTTCCTCAAAGAATGTCGGATTTTAAAGCTCTCTTGAGGCAGAGAATGGGAGCATTCTTCAGTTACCTTAAACAAATCAACCTTCTATTTCGGCCCAAGGCTACAGATTCTGGGGATAGACGACCAAGAAATTAAAGAAATTGTTTCTTCCCAAGTCTAAATGTAAATCCCCCCTTCCAGCTACTAATCCAAACTGAGCATTTTAATGCTTGAAAGTTTCCGTCTCAGCGCTAATAGATCTCACGAATCTTTATTTGTCAGATGGTTAGCTCTACCCATATTTAAAATAAAATGCAATATTTTTGACATAAAAAATAATATTTCATTAATGAACCAAATAAGAGATCGTCTCACAAAATATTAACCATCGAGACCCCAGGAGTTTTTGTGTTTCTGCAAATCTATGGTGGACGGTGATTCCATCTTACATTGGAGAAATCATTCGAATTTTGGGTGTAGTTATGGAACATGTTTTGTACATAGTTATCTGGCCCTTGTGGAGTCCTTTGATTTGTACAGATGAGGACCTTCACTATTGAAAAACAATACCCTTTATCCTAGGTATGGATTTGATCTTTCGTTTCACTGCACGTATTCTTTTCGGCCATACTCAATATATTTAAAATTCAGTCTCCATACGGCTATGGGGCATAAAAATACCCAATAAATCTAATGTGTATCAGCTTATACATAAATCTGTTGCTAGACATTGCTCAATCATACAGTGACTAGCAGTCATTTTGTTTGGTTTCAGCTGATCACGCAAGTAAGCTACAAATATATTATTAATACAGTGTTTTTTTTTCACTGGAATGAGCAACAGCTACAGTTGACATTAAACAAGGTGACGATTGACGAACCACACCCGACTGTCCAGCATCATGCTCAGATTTCAGATTCTTAACTGAGAGATGTGGACAAAATAAATTTCCTATTTTCAGGTTGTTTTTGCCTTCTGTGGTGAAGGAAGCAACTGCACAAGAAAAGGAAACATCGTTGCATTAACAACTAGTTGTATCATTCCGAACTGTAGAAGCATATAAACGAGACACGAAAAAAGAAATACCTGGTACAAGGAGATGAGAGAGCTTGCAAATCCAAAGGCACCAGTTACCCTAGGAGTGACTTTCCTGGGTGCTAATTGAAGCAAGCCAACTGCAACCACCAAGTCCATGCTTGCTTTTACAAGAGCTATCGATCTGTCGTTGGATTTTTTTACCGTACTTTGATAGTTTTCATTCTGTATGAAACAATAGAAGAGGATAGCCAAAAGAATGTATTAACAAGACAAATTCAAGGTTTAGATAACCAAATTATGTGAAAGTTGTCGTCATAGCCACACAGCGAACCTTATATTTATCAGTATTCTTCAGTTCCTTCTCCAACTTCTTAATTGATGCTGAAATCCTACCAAGCTCACCAATCTTAAGCAATAAATGTAAGCACACCAAACATGTCAGTTGATTCATATGATTTTCGGATAGACAGAAATCAAAGCCCATAAGATGTAATCACATTTAATGTTACCTACATTAATAGTTGGTTTGATTTAATTGTGATTCATACATAGTAAATACCTCTGCCATACTTATTTTTAAGCCATTTTTTCACCCATGAGAAAGTGCTTGTTGCATCCAAAAATTGAGAAAGTATAATAAGAATTTTTGTAATAGCCCTTGTCCCACATGAGTTAGAAAAATAAGTTTAAAATTGTTTATAATGGAGTGCAATGTACTCCTATAGCAACTTAGATTAACCGATTTAGTAAAGCGAAGACAGACACAAAGTGGTTTCTACAAGAGTCCACTGCACATTTGCGTTTGCGCGGGCCTTAGCCCGGGGCTTGACGGTGTGTTATTTTTTATTTATTCCTCTCCATATCTAAATTCAACAGGATTCGAACAAAAACTTCATACCCAAGCTACAAAATTGAAGTGGAAGGTCAGCAATATACCTCAACCAAAATGGTGCAGACAGAAGCGCCTAACCAAGAGAAAAGAGATATCCTTCCAATTAGTTCTATACGTTCTTCGTTCTGCATCAAGAAAATTCTTGCTCACCCACAACAATTTTTTACCGATAAGGGCTGAACTAGAGAAGTTTTAATGCATACCTTATATATTCCTGTCCTACCCAACCATGAAATTTGATCCAAAAACAAGAACGTGGACAAGAGTGCATTTGTTGACTGCATTTTGCACCAACTAAAATGGTAAGTGCCAGAAGAAGGTCAAATGAAATCATTATCAAAGATTATATACCTTTCCCAACAAAATCAGAGGAAGTGGAGTCCCTGGAGCGCTTGGACTGATGAGAGGATGAAGACAATTGATAAACTGTAAAATATAAAGGGACATAGAAACTCTGTCAAGATTGTGAATGCAACAAAAATAAAAGATCTCATCCGTAACATTAGATCAAAATATCTCTCTGGAATGAAAACTACACTTTCCTTGTAAAAACTACTTAAATTGCTGCACCTTAAACAAACGGAAAACTTTTCGAGCCGAGCTAGTTGATTTGTCAACATCTTGAGCCGTCCCAGGTTCTCCATTACTCAAGAATTTCGAACCATATTGTATGGCCCTACATACCTTATCCCTGGCTTCAGCCTTGTTCAGATAAAGGATAGCAAGAGCAAGCTCTGATCTGGCAACATCTAATGAACTCATCTTTAATCCTGATTACCTGAAGAAGAAAAAATGACTGCCATAGGCCATATTCAAGTTAATCAAACAGCAGGCATGGGTATCAAGTAACAAAACACTTAAGTAGAACATGTAATCCAGCTTTGACATGATATATTCACTTTTAGCATAGTCCAACAACTCGTATATAAGAAACAGCTGATCGCTATATTCAATATCCTTCAAGGCGATCCTACACAGTATACACAGCTAGCTTCTTGTGTCTTTAATTGGTGCTCATGATTTTAGGATATTAGAAACAAAGCATGGATTAAGAGCCACCCAAGGTGTATACTCCATGGTTCCCTTTCTCATACACAACATCTTACTTCGACTCAAAAATCATTTAATTCTTTCAATTTTTTTTTAAGTACTTAACACTATAAAACTGCTCCAACAGCAACAACTGAATGTGGATTCTTCAAAGAATTGTTATCTATATGCAAAGTCCTCGAGAAAAAAAAAGGTTTCACGGTCATAATATCTTAGTAGAACAACTTTCAATATCAACTTTTTCCCATGATTGACAGAAATAAAAAAGATAATACGCATTCATTTCAGAACCAATCCTAAAAAATTCAGCAATCTAAAGTATCACAGATGAATGATCAATAATCCAAAAACATATCGAAAACCCGTTGACTTACTCTGACAGGAAGATACAGCAATTCATATAATCAGGCAACAAAAAGGAAGAAACATCAAATTTCTACTGATTTCAGAGAAAACCCATCAGTGAATCATCGGAAACAACTTCACAAAACCATCAACCACCAGAGTAGGCGTGATTATTACCGGGTTTTTTTTGCCGATTATGTAGCTTAAAATTCACAATGTTATTGTCTATTCTTACCCCTCTCTCTCTGCTACACTCTGAGCAAACAATTCTAGTCCGGCGGCTGATCTTGTTTCGCTCGATGGAGAATTCGCGTCATTAAATGCTGGCAAGATTGACCCATCGCTTTTTTTTTTAAGAAATTCAGAATTGCATGATGCACGGATTTGGCCGGCGTGATTTTACTATGTTTTTTTTTTTGGGTAGACAAGTTTATTTATTTAAATTAATTTAATTTAATGATAATAGGTTAATATTAAGTAGCTCAGATTCATGTACTATTCTTCACCTCTTTGTGCCGAGTAATGACTTTTAGAGCATTGTGGATATTTGTTTTGAATCTTCCCAGTTAGATCGAACCTTCCTATGATTCTCATGATATTAAGATCTAGAATGGTGAATTATTTCATGTTTCTCCATTTTTTTTAAAGAACATTCTTCTCTATTTCGTTAAACGGGATGATGGAATATATCACCTTCTTAAAAATAAAAATAAAAATAAAAATAAAATAAAATAAAATCCTTGTATTAAATTAGTATTCTTTTATATATTTAGTTGTACTACACGAATAAAATGTGTGTAATTGTAACTATAATTGTGTAAGAGAGGAGTTTTATGTCTTATTTTTAAAATTACGGGTGTATAAGAAAGCATTAATTTAGTGCTAGTAAAAATGCACACACTTTGTCTGTGTAAAAGAGAAGTTTTTTAAAAGCAAATTATGGAGATATTGGGAAGTTTTTAGAGCAATATTGGATAGAAAAAGATAATTTTGGAATACATTATTTTGGTTTTCTCAAGATAGTTACTATGACATACTCATCTTTTATAATATAAATAGATAGATAGATAATATAGATAAATAGATAGATAGATACACCATGTTTTTGTTGTGAAAAAGTAAAAATTTACGGTAAAAAGTAAATACTCCAAAACTCAAAATATATCAAACTCTACACTTTATAATATTTTTTTCTCAACTCAATTGTATTTTTCATCACAAATGAAGACCTATTTATAGATCCACATTTGAGATTAGTCCAAAAATAAATACATCATCATCTACATCATCACACACTAATTTTCCACATTTTACAACTCAATATTCAACATTCAACATTCAACATTCAACATTCAATATTCAACATTCAACATTCAATATTCAATATTCAACATAATAATAATAATAATAATAATAATATATTTTTCAACACTCCCCCTTGTGATGATGATCGTGATATGATGACTGTCTTCATTACGTGTTTTATATTGCCTCGTTAAAAACCTTACTAGGAAAAACCCAGTGGGATAAAAACCATAGTAAGAAAAAAAGAGTGCAGCCACGTAAACTCCCTCTCATGTTAACATGAGTGATTCTTCACATATTCCGTAGATTGCGCATCCCAATGTTATATATATGCTTTCTGAATATCGTCGTGGGAAGTGCTTTTGTGAAGAGATCTGATGAGTTTTCACTTGATTGAATGTAACAGATATCAATATCTTTATTCTTCTCAAGCTCTTGAGTGTAGGCAAAGAACTTTGGGGGTATATGTTTTTGTTCTGTCACTTTTGATGTATCCTTCTTTAATTTGAGCAATACATGCAGCATTGTCTTCATACAACGTCACAGACTTCTTGTCTACTGATAATCCACAAGAAGTTTGGATATGTTGTGTCATTGATTTTAGCCAAACACATTCACGGCTTGCTTCATGTAGCGCAATAATCTCAGCGTGATTTGATGAAGTTGTTACGAGTGTTTGTTTCTGTGAACGCCAAGAAATTGCGGTGCCTCCACGAGTAAATACATATCCGGTTTGGGAACGTGCCTTATGTGGATCAGATAAATATCCAGCATCGACATAACCAATGATACTTTGATTGGTGTCTTTTGAGTACAAAAGTCCCAAATCTGTCGTTCCTCGTAGATAACGAAATATATGTTTAATTCCGTTCCAGTGCCTCTTTATTGGATAGGAACTGAATCTTACCAATAAATTTACAGCAAAAGATATATCTGGTCTAGTGCAATTTGCAAGATACATAAGGGCACCAATGACACTTAGATATGGTACTTCTGGACCAAGAATAACTTCATCATCTTCACATGGACGAAATGAATCCTTTTTTATGTTTAATGATCTTACAACCATTGGAGAACTTAATGGATTTGATTTATCCATATTAAAACGTTTAAGGATCTTTTCTGTATAATTTGCCTGGTGAACAAAAATTCCACATTCTTTTTGTTCTATTTGCAAACCCAGACAGTACTTGGTTTTTTCAAGATCCTTCATTTCGAATTCTTCCTTCAAGTACATCATAACCTCTTGAATTTCTTTATTCGTTCCAATGATGTTTAAATCATCAACATATACAGCAATAATTACACATCCGGATATTGTTTTCTTGATGAAAACACAAGGGCATATTGGATCATTTACATATCCCTTTTTCATCAAGTGCTCACTTAGCCGATTATACCACATTCGGCCGGATTGCTTCAACCCATATAATGATCTTTGCAATTTTACAGAATAAAATTCTCTGGGTTTTGAACTTTGTGCCTCATGCATCTTAAATCCTTCAGGGATCTTCATGTATATATCACTATCAAGTGATCCATATAAGTAAGCCGTAACAACATCCATCAGACACATTTCCAAATTTTCAGACACTGCCAAACTAATCAAATATCGAAACGTAATTGCATCCATAACAGAAGAATACGTTTCTTCATAATTAATTCCAGGCCTTTGAGAAAAACCTTGTGCAACAAGTCTAGCTTTATATCTTACTATTTCATTTTTCTCATTTCGCTTTCGAATAAAAACCCATTTGTATCCAACAGGTTTTACACCTTCAGGTGTGGGGACTATAGGTCCAAAAACATTACGTTTGTTTAGCGAATCCAATTCAACCTGGATGACATCTTTCCATTTTGCCCAATCATGACGAGTTTTACATTCACCAAAGGTTTTTGGTTCATGATTCTCGTTTTCATTTATGATGTCATATGCCACATTATAAGAAAATATCTCATCAATATCTTCAATATCTTTTCGGTTCCATATTTTTCCAGTATTAATATAATTGATAGAGATTTCATGATTCTCGTCAGTTTGTGGTTTTGACAGAACATTTTCATCATCAGGTATTTCTTCTGAAACATCATTTTCTATTTTATGATCATCGTGTTTCTCTATACCTTTTCTTTTCCGAGGATTTTTATCCTTGGAACCGACTGGCCTTCCACGCTTCAAGAGTTTTATGACATCATGAGTGTCTTCAATTTGTTTCTTTGGAATTTCAATTCGAGCAGGGGCATTTACAGCATGTATATATGATTTTGTTACCCCTTTTGTGTCTGCAAATGCATCTGGCATTTGATTTGCAATTCTTTGCAAGTGCACAATTTGTTGTACATCTTTCTCACATTGTTTGGTCCTTGGATCCAAATGTAACAATGATGGTACATACCATGTGATTTATTTTTCGATGTGTTTCTTTTCTCCCTCTAACATTGGGAAGATTTCTTCATTAAAATGACAATCAGCAAAACGTGCTGTAAACACATCGCCTGTCTGAGGCTCAAGATATCGAATGATTGATGGGCTATCATAACCGATATAAATACCGATTTTTCTTTGAAAACCCATTTTTGATCGTTGAGGTGGTGCAATAGGCACATACACCATACATCCAAAAATTCTCAGATGAGAAATATTTGGTTCTTTACCAAATGCAAGCTGCAATGGGGAGAATTTATGATATGCACTTGGTCTGATGCGAATTAATGCCGCAGCATGTAAAATTGCATGTCCCCATATAGAAATAGGAAGTTTTGTTCTCATAATCATTGGTCTAGCAATCAGTTGTAGACGTTTAATCAATGATTCAGCTAATCCATTGTGTGTATGAACATGAGCAACAGGATGTTCAACAGTAATTCCCATTGACATACAATAGTCATTGAAAGTTTGGGAAGTAAATTCTCCAGCATTATCAAGTCTTATTTTCTTGATTGTATAATCGGGAAATTGATTCCGCAATTTTATTATTTGAGCCATTAATCTTGCAAATGCCACATTTCGAGTTGACAATAAGCATACATGTGACCATCTGCTAGAGGCATCGATTAATACCATAAAATATCAAAATGGTCCACATGGTGGATGAATTGGCCCACAAATATCACCCTGAATGCGTTCAAGAAATATGGGTGATTTTGTTTGGATTTTAGCTGACGATGGTCTTATAATAAGTTTTCCAAGAGAACATGCTTTACATTGAAACTTATTATTCTGAAAGATCTTCTCGTCTTTCAATGGATGACCATGCGTATTTTCAATAATTATTCACATCATTATTGAACCAGGATGTCCCAATCGATCATGCCAATTGATTAATATTGAAGAACTATTAACCACCATATTTGATTCGATTGGCCTTATATGTGTATAATGCAATCCAGTAGGGAGCATTGATAATTTTTCAACCACATATTTCTTTCCCGATTTATATGTGGTAAGACACATATATTTCTGATTTCCATCAGTTATCGTCTCAGTATCATATCCATGAGAATATATGTCATTAAAACTCAACAAATTTCTTTTCGATTGTGGTGAATATAAAGCATCATTTATCAGAAATTTTGTACCATTTGGTAACAAAAATTGTGCTTTACCACAACCTTCAATCAAGTCTACAGGACCTGATATTGTATTTACCATTGTTTTTGTTGGTTTTATTTCCAAGAAATATCTTTTATCTCGCAGAATAGTGTGCGTTGTACCACTATCCGGTATACAAATTTCCATGATATTATTTCCATGTTTGCTCATAGCATTTTTCATATCAAACTTCACAAAAATGCAATAAAGAAAAATTAAGTACAATACAAATGCAAAATATAACATGCTTTATAATACAAGAATGCATAAAAATACAAATTTGTTACAATCTAATCCCACCAATCTTTTAATCAATGTCTTCGAAATCATTCAAAAAATCTGCAGCATTGAAACTAGTTGAACCAATTAAATGGTCACTATTTTCAACAAAATTGGTCTCTTTTCCTTTCCCCTTTGTCGATTCTTTATAGAGTTTACATAGGTGCTCAGGGGTTCGACAAATATGTGACCAATGTCCTGGAGTGCCACATCTATAACAAACACTCTCAGATCTTTTTGAGTGATTTTCATTTTCACTCGTATTTCATGCTGCCTTTTTGGTGGGTGGTTCGTGACGTTCTTTTGAGATGAGTTATTGAAATAACTATCTCGATTATTTTCATATCCACGGCCACGACCACGACCGCGATAATTTTTACGTCCATGTCCACACCCACGCCCACTTCCTCGACCTCGTCCACGACCAAATTCTGGTCTATGTTTTTGATTTTGGTTTTCATTTTTCATTAAGACATTTGCTTCAGGAAATGCCGTTGATCCAGTGGGTCGGGATTGATGATTTCTTATTAACAATTCGTTGTTCTTTTTCGCCACAAGAAGAAATGCAATGAGTTCAGAATATCTCGTAAAACCACGCACTCTATACTATTGCTGTAGAGTTATATTTGATGCGTGAAAAGTGGAAAACGTTTTCTCAAGCATTTCCATCTCTGTGACTTCAAGTACATATAATTTTAATTGCGAGACTATTCGATACATCGCAGAATTATAATCACTGACTTTTTTAAAGTCTTGGATTCTCAACGAATTCTATTCATCACGGGCGGTCGGAAGTATCACTTCCCTTATATGCTCAAATCTTTCTTTCAACCCTTTTCATAAAATCATTGGGTCTTTTTTTGTGAGATACTCACATTTCAACCCTTCATCAAGATGTCGGCGTAAGAAAATCATTGCCTTTGCTTTATCTTGTGAGGTTGATATATTAATTTCTTTGATGATATCACTTAGACCCAATGACTCAAGATGCATCTCTACATCGAGAGTCCATGGCATATAATTTTTTCCAGTGATATCGAGCGCAACGAATTCAATCTTTGCCAAATTTGACATGGTGGATCTAAAAAAATAACAATGCATTTTATTAGTTAATTTTTATTAGTATGATAATACAAAATAATGGAAGGACGAAAATTACAAGTGCGTATATAAATAGATAAAAAATCTGTGGTGAAAAATTGCCGGTGAGTACAAAACTCGTGAGCATGATGATCATAGTCGTTATGAAAAATAGCCTTAGAAAGGTCAAAAACTCCATCTTCTTCTTTTTCGAAAAAAAAATTGAGGAGAAAATATTTTGAGAGAAAGAGTGAATTTGGTGTGATTGAAAATGAGTTTGAGTGAACATATTTATAGGGCAAAAATTTAGCCGTTTGTGACCGTTGGGGGTAAAGAAAAAAATCGAGTATGTGTTGAATAAAAATTTGTGATAATGATGCAATGCATATAATGATAATCATAATTAAAAAATTATGTATATCATATCACATTATTATAAGGTCAGTGTCGTAGACAGCCTTTTATATAATGTTGTGAAATTATACCAATATAGTTAGTATAAAGTCAGGTATAGTATATCATATCACATTATTATAAGATCGGTGTCGTAGACAAACTTTTATATAATAACATGAAATTATACAAATATGATTATATTGTTTAAAAATCTTAGAGGCTTTTATACTTGTCGTATCCCTTACCGGGAGTGTGGGATATCGTCTTAACATCCTCCCAGGATTTATAACAAGTTTTTGAAATTCATAACATGATATTATACACAATAAAAATATATAAACAGTAAAAGTGAATATTCTTAATTGTTGATTATTTTTGACTTCTTCTTGTATTTTGGAGCGTCGGAAATTATAGAGAACCTTCGAGCGATCGTGCTGATAACGTGTTGTGAAAAAGTAAAAATTTACGGTAAAAAGTAAATACTCCAAAACTCAAAATATATCAAACTCTACACTTTATAATATTTTTCTCTCAACTCAATTGTATTTTTCATCACAAATGAAGACCTATTTATAGATCCACATTTGAGATTAGTCCAAAAATAAATACATCATCATCTACATCATCACACACTAATTTTCCATATTTTACAACTCAATATTCAACATTCAACATTCAATATTCAATATTCAACATAATAATAATAATAATAATAATAATAATATATTTTTCAACAGTTTTGACTTTTGTCTCCCTTCGTTATAAAACTAATTTGTTCAATATATTTTTAGTTATTAAATTAAAATTAAGAAATATTTCACTCTCATTGGAACAACTCTGGTCCACACTATACTAGTTATGATCATATTATAAGTTGACAATTTGAATGCATGCTTATAGTTGTTACGTTTTTAGAGAGCAGTAATCTTGTGAGACATTTTCACGAATTTATATATGTAAGATTTGTCGATCCATTTATATTTATAATGATTAGTAATATTTTTTCATTGGTTGAATCGAATAGGATATTTATCTCACAAAAATGATCGGTGAGATTATCTCATATAAAATATATATATATATATATATATATATATATATATATATATATATATATGGACTTAAGAAATATGAATTTTGCATTTGAAGTCATATTCAATTAATTTGTTATATGTTATTAATAAATTTTCGATAATACAAATAAACATTTATCTGTGAGAACTCGTAGAGCTAGTATTATGTAAACTATTATTTTGATAGTAAAATATACTAACAGACGTTTATTAAATATAGGAGAAAAATAAGGTTTTGATAGTAAAGTATAATAATAATTTATTTGAATTAACTAGTGTTTTTTTGTACATGTTGCGTATTTAATTGGTTTTATGCATCATCGGAAAACTTTTTCAGTGGGAGGAAAAGAAACTTTGATAAATTCAGTACTTCAGGCGATCCCGACTTATGATATGTCTTGCTTCCGTATCTCTACATCAATCTGTAAATAAATCGAGAATTCTTGTGCTAATTTCTGGTGGAGGACTGATGAGGGGAGAAAGAGGATGCACTGAACCACGTGGACAGATTTACGCAAGCCTAAGTGCATGGGAGGTATGGGATTTAGACCCATGGAGACGTTTAACAAAGCTCTTCTAGCAAAACAATTATGGCGTATCATTAATAAGCCTGACTCACTAAATGCTAGAGTTCTGAAAGCGAGATACTTTCGTCAACAAGATATAATGGATGACGGGTTAGGGAGTAACCATTCTTATATATGGAGGTTGATTATCTAGATCCGGTCGTCGGTCGGTGCTGGAAAAGGGCTATATTGGCATGTGGGTAATTGTAGTAGCCCGATTCTATTTTACAATATTAAGAATCTAAATGTGATTAAGGAATTAATTAAGGGACTAAATTGCAAAATGTACTCGGACAGGATCGGACCGTCCATTCTATGATCGGATCATCCGATGGTTATGCCATGCATTTGTTGAGGTGTAAGTTGGAGCTGACACGTGGAGGAGATCGGAGCGTCCAATCAGTTATCGAGACAGGTGTTAACAGGATCATGACACGTGGCAATAACGTGTAGATCGGAGCATCCGTTCCTGAGATCGGAGCGTCCAATCTGTGTCTATAAATAGGGACGGATATGGCTCATTTTCAAACGTTCAGAAACATCTCCTCTCCCATAATGGATCTATTTTAAGGGCTTTGGGACTCTTTGTTTAAGAGTTGGAGTAGGTAGTAGTATTTTTATAGTTAGCGGACAGTGTCCGTACTAGTGGCCAAGCAGCGGAGCTTTGGCGAGGTGTCCAGATGTCGTAACAGGGCTGTGCCCAAGATCTGGGGCATTCGACATCATCGGGCTGACGATGGACGGAGGTATAACTTTGGCTCCTAATAGTAGATAGGGAGTATGCTATAGTTTAATTAAGACTTTTAGAGCATGATATATGAAGTTTGGCTTGTTAGATAATGCTTGGTTATTATGAATTGTAGTGTTGCATGGTAGGCTTGGAACCTAGATGAAAGCTTCTAGGAATTGTCTTAGAAAGGTACGTAAGTACTGACTGAGATTGCCAGCGGGTATGCATGCTTATATGTTGCATTTATGTACCATGGTTATTATGGATGCATGATCCATGTTTTACTGCTTTGAGATATTATGTTGCATGTTCATTTCATATTGAGCTTGGATATCTTTTGAGATAAGCTTGTGTTATAGGGTGCTCAGCCCTTGTTAGGATGTTTTGGGGCACTGAGAGTCACTCGACCGATGGGTCGTTTCGTCTCTAGTGTTTTCGGGGGACATCCTAGGTCCACGTCCGGTTAGGAGTGAGTGGTTGGGTCCAGTGGTTTGATTTCCCGAGGCTACAGCTCATGTCCTGGGCGCCAGTCTGAGCAGTTTCTGATTTGTCTACCCAGATATTATTTCCTGTTCATTACATTGTATGCATCATATGCGTATGTTTACCCATACTAGCGTACTTTTATGCTCACGTCCGGTTATTTTCTATTGTCTGGACATCCCATTCGACAGAGCAGTTGCAGGTAGTTTTCCTAGAGATCTGTAGATTTGGTGGTGACCAAGGCAGGATTGCAGGGTCAACCACTAGAACTTACCATGCTGGTATTTTAGTTTCCGCAGTTTATATCTGATTATGATTGATTATTGTTTAAATTGCATGACTAAGTTCTGATTAGTAGGTGATCACGGTGCGGATCACTACATTTATGGTATCAGAGCATGTAATAAAATTCTTTGGGACATATAATTGATATTTGGGTTATCCTTGTAGGTTATGATTTGGATTCGATGATGATAGCAGTAACAGAAATTGGAATGGCAGGATACCTAGGCTTTTCCAAGATTGTCATTGCCAAGATTGGCATCAGAGTTTTGTATTATGTGGATTCCAGCAGGGTGGAGCTGGAAGAGAGGATCTAGTTTTGAATTTCAGGCACTTCTCCGGGTTGAATGAAATGTGTGACATGTAGTCATCCATTCAGCTTAGACCAAGGAAGCCACCCCTGAAGATTGGTTGGAGCGCATGGTGTGTAACTACCCATTTGGCTTTAACCAAAGGAAGACTCTCCACGAGTAGTTGGATAGATTTTCAGAAGATCCTACTAAGAGAATGCCTCATGAAGCTTTTGGCATCTCTAGTAGGATAAGGTCTTTTAGATCTTGCGAGGAGCAAGTCTGCTGACGTGTTTGTATCGATGCTTTCGTGTGTGGCAGACGAGAAAATTCACGTTCAAGATCATTAGACGGAATGACATAATTTCGCAAGAATTTAAATATTGTATTAAATTTTGTTGTAAACAGTATTTCAGTTATAAGCATTTGAATCAGTTGTATTAAAGATTTCAGATATTTGATGTACCAGTTATTGTTGTATTGTACATATTTTCAGTGTAATCTTTTGGAAAAGTTGTTTATTACATGAAATTGTAATAAAGATTGTATAGAACCTGGGTTATTGGTTCAAGTATTGTAATTGTAATCTTTGAGATTATCTTGATTATATTTCAGGGATTATTGGATTAGATATTCAGTGTATTGTTTTGGCATGTGTATAATTGAGATTGAATTAGGCATGTTTTCAGATGAATAATTCTAGACGTATTTCCTAGAATATTCTAGTAAATCATAGTGTTTGCCAAGGATGATGCGTTTTCATTAGGGGCACAGTAATGAGTTATACCAAGTTTTGTGGAATGTGTGGATATATGACTAGACAGAGAGGAAATGCGACCCCATTTTTATATTACTCTGGAATCCTTTCGTGCTTCAGAGGGTGTCTGAGAGATTTTCTTGCTTCAGATGGTTATTCAGGGGGAGACTACCTCAGTCTGGTGTTTTGAAACAATCACAATAGGGGTATAGATATTTGATATTTGGATTCTCTTGTGAAGATTTAGTTGATACTGAGATTTAGTATCCAAGAAAATTAGTTATCGTCTGACTTCATCAGAGATACAGATGTTGAATTTCTGCTGTCAGAATTAGTCTTGGAAAGAATTTTCCTTGACGAGGGATAATTCTGAGCATATAGGTTTTGTTTTCGATATTGTGATATTCCTAGACATATATATCTAGAAGGTGGAAAGATTTCTACCAAGTGGTTATTCAGAGTATAGTCTAACTTCGTCAGAAATACAGTGTGACATTTCTTTGGAACAAGGAAAATACCAGATATCGGATTTGGTAAAAATCTGCTTGGGTCTTTGTTCATTTTGGTATTCTTTTTTATGGACATAAGCAGTGGTAGTAAGTTCAGATTGGTACGGGATTGGTGCCAGTAACTACCTTTAGCTATCGTATGACTCTGTCAGAAATTAAAATGTTAAGTTTAGTGCGAACTTTGTAATTTCGAGTGTTAGGAATTAGCGGACTTATGGCAACGAGATCAAATTTGTTGACCGAGCCATGTAAGTTATCAATGATCATTAGATTATCGTCTGACCCGTCAGAGATAAGAATAGTGAAACTCGTGGGAATTTTGTTATTCCAAGTATTTTGAGTTTAGATAGTTTTCGTTGAACAGAATCACAAAGATCATGGTTGTTGATCAACGGTATGAGGTTCTGATGAATCGAGAAATTGTGAATAAAAGATTTAACTGATTAATTATTTTGGGCTAAGTATGAGCTATGATGGATCAAGGATTATGGAGGCGGTTTCTAAGTCTAATCAGTATTGATTGAGATATATTCAGAATTTCTTAGTTTTTTGGAATTTTCAGGATTGTGTTAGTTCATCTTTTGGATTTTCTTCTGTTAAGAAGGAATGATAAAATGTAACATTTGTGATTTTGAGAACCCGATAAACTATTTTTTTGAATTATTTGTGGCAAATAAAGATGTTGTAACCCAGTAATAGAGAAGATGATTGTTTCTTTTATAGAAAGAGCATTTTTGAAATGGTCATTGCTTGGTGAATAGAAATTGTTAACTCAGTTTTCAGAGATTGAACTGAGAAATTTTTATTCGTTGAGAAACTGATAGGATGAATACGATACTCGGGTATTCAATACTCATGTATGTATTCGTGGAAAATATTCATCAGATCTTGATATAGCAAGTTATTGGAATTCAATAAGTAATAACAGGATAACATCAAGTGTTTAGGCGTAGAAAAAAAGACAGCAACTGAGATCTAAAGTTACCAGGTCTAGCGGAATTGTTGTCACTGATTTTTCGGGATGTCTATTGGATGCATTAGACCATTGATGAATATATGATTGAATCATGGGTAAGCTAGATTGTTTTGATTTGAGGATTTTGCAAGGTTTGGAATGAAACGGTTTTGTTCATCTAGTAGCGCAATTCAGAATTCAGCAAAAAAATATTATTATCCGTGACAAGATAATCCGTATTATTGTTTTGAGAATTATCTCAAGTTATGAGCTAAATGTCACTATTCAACTTGGAATATTAGTACTAGGGATTGTACTAATCGACTTTTGAGTCAACAGAATGAGCATTGATATTTTCAAGATGAAAACCTAAAAGGTTCAAGAAATCAAAAATTGTGGACAACGACGTTGTCACATGTGTGAGTGATATGACGGGGTATTAGTCATTTTCACTATTAGTAGTAGAATCCTTTTGATGTACAAGGACTTGTGTACTCAGTTCTAGTGGAAAGGTATAAAGCACATTTTGTATAAGTATGTTTCCTAGTATTGGGTGTGTCAACAGATTTATATTGAACATCGACAACCTGGAAGTTTGTATCATAGTTATTGATTTCTGAGCGGAAATGGGAGTTATCACGATGGACTTTGTGACCCATTTTCTAGTATTCTCGAGGGATTATTGTGAGGCCTAGATTCTAATCATGCAATCTCAGGGTAATTAAATTAATCAACTCAATTAAAAGAATAGGATTAAAGAATTCAAATTTTGTTTTTTAAAAGGTGGTGCTCGCTCGATCGGTAAAATCTTACCGATCGAGCGAGCATAAAATTCACATACACTGCCTCGCTACTAAGGTGCTCGCTCGATCTGCAAGAATTCGCCGATCGAGCGAGACCCTCTGCCCAGAAAAATTCTGGTTTTCTTCTCCAATTTTCAATTCCATTCAATCCACAATAACAACATCAAAATCTCATTCAACAAGATACAACATATATGCAATGAGTTATACAAACCTCACAAATAAAGCATGCATAATAAGGTCCATCTAGTTCGGACTCAATACAAAAAGGAGTTCAACTACAAAGTGACTCCTAACATCCAAGCCTCACTCTATTCTTTCAATCCTCTAGCCATGTTGTCTCTGATTCATTCCTGCCCTACCTGTTGCCAAGTACACATACAAACAAAGACAACAGCCGGATAATCCGGTGAGAATAATATTCCCAGTAAAAGAGACTGACATGCAATCAAATAAACATATCAAGTCATATAAAAACTCGTTCCCCATATAATCAAATAATCCAATCAAGTACTGTATTTAAAATGATATGCATGTCTTTAAACTTCTGGATTATCAGACTCAGACAATCAATGAATTTCTTCCATTCTTTCTTTCTTCGGTTTGGGATCCCGAGGCTAAAACATCCACAATCACACCGACTCCCCTCTCGAGGTGGACATGGCATGCTTTAATCCTCTAGACTCAAGAGCATTATAGTGAGCTACTCGACAAGGTAGTAAATCGCCTACCAAGCTACTCGACTACAATCCCTAGATCGTCTAATTCAAATTGAACAAATCAAGGCTCAATATGAATGCAATGTAATCTAATGCACTCAATATAAATTCAATCATATAATCAAATAAGAAATCAAAACATGCAATATGTGATTTCTTCTAGGACACTCGAGTCAATCCTGATTCGAGTTAATCGTCCCATTCCATTACGAAGTCGTCTTATACCTCTTCTTTGTCGTTCCAAACTTCAATCTGAAAACAACAATTCTCATTTCAAAAACTATCCAATCAAGTTCATTAATCGATATAGAAAGACATCGATACTATACCGGCTCAACTCTTCCAAACTTGCCAAAAGCTGCAACTCTAGTGTAGTGAAAATTCCTCGCAAGCGTACGAGTGTCAAGTTTTAATATAGTGAATAATTCAGATATCGATCCCACAGGGAGTAAAATGAAAATATTTAGTACTCGTAATTAGAATAGTCTAAACTTTATCTAGAAAATCAAACTTTGAGAATTTTGCAATAAAAATAAATAATCAGATGATTTTAGATAGCACGCACACAACTTTCAGATAAATATCAATCAGAGAATAATGGTCTAGAGGTATAGATTTCATCTGGTTTCAACAACAGTCAATCCTAAATAATTAATCTTCATGAATTTCAGTCAATTAATAGCCAAGAACACTTAAGTTTATTATTTCCCTCTTTCGAGCAACAAATAATGTTTATCAACTACAATTAAATTCCAATATTCCTATTAAGAATTTTTCGCAGTGATCTATCACAAAACAATGTTCTTTTTAAAAGCTCTGTTAAAATCATACACTCTCCCGAGCTGTATAAATAATTAACAGTGTAGTTTCTAATGTCCTATTCAAAATCCCCTCTCCCGAGCAATGATTTCAAATAAATATAACAAATCAATTATTGATCAGATAATTGAAAAGACAATCAATTCTAGAAAAAACAATTAATCTAGAAGAAACTCAATCCAATAAAATCAAGAATTCATGAAAGCATCTACACCAGGTTCCATCCGACCTCTAGACTCTAAAAAATTAGTTCATAATAAAATTCTGAATAAACCAAAACATGTTCAAAAATCCAAACATAAATTCAGAATTAAATAAATAAAGATAAAAGAAACAAATCCGTCGTCGACGCCGTGTCCGGTCTATCGAACTCCGTCTTTGTTCTTCAGATAAGCTCCAGAAAATCTCAAAAGTTCACGATCAATCTCTGATATCCTGTATTAATGTTGTGGCGGCTCTCCCCCCTTTTCTCTGACAAAGAATTTCCTTTTATATCGCTCAAGAAAAAGCCCACTCAAAAGCCCAATAATTAATTGGCCGAGATAATAAATTTCCAAATCACGATCACGCGGGCGCTCTAGGAACGGCGCGGGCGCGCCTTAATCTTGACTCCAATTCTCCCGAAAACAAAGCAGTAGCGCGTTAGCACATCTTGGAGCGCTAACAACAAACGCTGAACCTTGGCCCAAATAAGAAAGCCCACTTTGTTCCTTCTCTTGATCTGTACGTTGTTTCCTTTTCTTTTCTTCTTTCTTCTTTTCTTTTCCTTTTCTTTTCTAAATTCTCTTTAATTCATTTTTCTTCTCTTTTTCACAATAATTCAATAATTCTATGCAAACACAAAAACAACAAAACACCCACATAAATCTGCTCGAAACTAATATTTAACAATTAAAATCATATATAAATTAAGTATATAAAATACACTTATCAAATACCCCCAAACTTAGACTTTTGCTAGTCCCGAGCAAAACAATTCAAATCAAATATCTTCCAAAACTCATTCTATCAAACCAACAAGAATAGCCAAGAAATATTATGGAGCAATGATTTTAGCAATGATTTCAAAAAAATTCAAATCCAATCTCGTCACACCCAACTAACATTTGAAAGTTTCAGTCACAACAAAATAACCGCATAAAATCACAATCTCCGCAACTCACATTCAAAACACCATTCTCCAAGTTCAATTCAAACATTCATAGATCATGAGGACTTTTCAAGGTAGCATGGGATCAAAAATAGGATATTTATCAAAAACACTCACAATTAGATAAATGCAAAGAATAATAGTGTGTGCGTGTTTCGATCAAAATTCATAATCATGAAAAGCATCAATCAACAGTCCATATGCTAAATTCTCGCAACTCTTCTCCACTAGTATATTGGGCAACTGAGACTCGGTCAATAGGACTTATTTGGCTCATAATGTAAGGTCTGGCTCACGGCTACAAACGAAGATAATAATTCAAAAATAAGGAGTAATTTATAATTTTCTCAAACTCTAATTACGACTCCTTTTTCATTCACAATTTCACACTTTTTCTCTTCAATTCACTTCATTAATTTTTTCTCAACTTCATCTTCTTTCACAACTCTTTTCAACTTTCATCATTTTTTTTTCTACTACCTTTTTCATTTTTTTCTTTTCAATTCATCCACCACACCATTCCATTTTTCACAAAATAAACGAGGAGCATACAATATTTTAGCATTCAAATTACTCCATTAAAGGTAGGAATTGGTGTTTAGGCTATTCAGGTAGTCAATGTAGGACCTTGAAATAATGACGAATGGGGGTTTAATCACACGTTTACACGCATGCCATTCGATTTTCAATTAGGCTCAAACAAGGTACTAGGGATAAAATTCATTACAGGGTAGCTTGAAAGACTCAAACGAATTCAGAAAAATCGCCTAAATCATTCCTAATCTCAGTTTTGCCCGTATTTCACCTCGAAGAGTGTCCGAACTAGTTCTAGACAAGTCTCAATCCACAATTAAATCATACAAATTCAATCAGTGCAGAAAAAGAACACTCATCAACAGTTAATGATGATTTTCACAAAAATTTCAGATTTTCTCGTACCTCAATGTACTAATATATGTGTAGGCTCAACTAGGCAACTAAGGATAAAATTTTTCAATAAATATCAGGCCCAAAAAATCCAAACAATGCCTCAATCATATCTATGTCTGTATGTTTCAAAAATCAGATTCAAGCATTAATCACAGAGTATATAGGAAATTGTTCATTCACTTGGTTCCATTTTTTCTCAAAAATATTTGTCAGAAAGGTAGACAATCATGGATTTCAGTAATAGCACCTAAAAAAATTTTTCTTTCTCAGCCATGCATCCATTTATTTCTCGACTTATTTTAAATTCAACTCAACTCAATTCAAACAAAAATTTTATCAATAATGCACACATAAAATTCCACTACTCAACTAAATCACAAAATGATTCATCCCCCCAAACTTAATATAATCATTGTTCCTAATGATTAAAAATCAATAAAAAAACAAGGGACACATACCTTCGACACCGAGCATCAGTACCCGGTGTTATCAAAATTTCCATGAGAAAGAGTTCGCAACCGCAACCATTGGAGAGATGATAAGTGCAACATTGGCATCCATTAACCTGAAAATAAGACAAGCACACTATAAAGATACAAACATAAAGCCCAAAGAAATCAAGAAAATAACAAACTCTTAATGGCTAAGTAAAAAAAGAACGAGTGCTAGGTATAGTAGCCATGAAAGTAGATGGTGTATGGAAGAATGGCCATGAAGATGAGGTTGTTTGCACGCTGCTGGGAAACACGATCGCACATGGGACTTGTTGGCGCATGACGATGAGAAGGTGATGTAACAACTGCTTTGCGTATGTGATCTCTAGGTCTTCATGCTGAAATTTCTTGTTAGCTGTCATGCAAGGAATGTGGGCACAGCTAATACGCTCGCTTGTGATGAGTCCTTAGGATAATGCGTGGTGCATGTGAGTGAGCAGCTGGATTTCCCGTTGTCTCATGGTGAAGCGCAAATGGGAGCTGGAGGTGTTGGGGAAGATGGGATGCGCGATAGCGCGGAAGTAGGCGCATATGAAGAGGCCAGGAGCGCGATTGCGCTGTGGTGTGGCGCTGATGGGAATCGTTGGCGCAGGGTTGTGGGCTAAGGAGCAGCGCAGATGAGGGTTAGAGGGTTGCGCGTTAGAGCTTAAACAAGCGCATATTAGGAGTTGTATGCGCAAGGAAGGAGGCGCGATTACGCTATATGAAGCGCAGATGATGAGCGCTGATTATGGTGTGGTAGGCGCGTTAGCGCTCTGAAAGGCGCAGATGGGAATGTTGGTAGCACGATAGCGCAAGGTTAAGCGCTCTTGGGGAGATTAGTTTGCGCAGAGGGCTGGGGAATGGGAAGATGCGCGATTGCGCTGGTTGTTGCGCGAACGAGTTGCGCCTTTGCGCTATGAGTGGCGCTATTGGATTCTTTGTTTGCGCAAGATTCCATCAGTGTATCGAGGAGTGAGCGTGGGCGCTCGATAGGAATGGCGCGGGCGCGCTTCAAGTTCGCACTTCAACATTATTTTCTTCCTAGGTGTAGCGCGGGCGCTCAGATTAACGGGGCGGGCGCGCCTCTTGCTCGAATTTGAGATTCTGAGCCTGAAAAAAAAATTAAAAATTAAGGGAAAAAACAAACTCAAAAATTTAAAATAAAAAAAACTTAAAACAATTAAATAACAAAAATTAAATAAACTGAAAATAAAATCAAATAAAAGAAAAGAAAAAAATCTTGGGTTGACTTGGTTTAAAGTCGTCAGCTCGACTTTCACCGGTGTTAAATCTTCCCTTTCTCTTTCACTCGCCAAATAAATTCCACGACCCGTCTTTTAAATTTTGATTTCTTTTTCTTCGTGTTTTTATTCGTCGATAAGTTTGGCGCTTTACTCTTTGCTGCAACCTCAATATCGGCTCTTTGACATCTCTCCAGTTTCATAATCGGCTCTATCAAGCACAATTTTTCAATAGGGGTGTTAGATGACTTCATGAATATATAAAAAATTACACTCTCACCGTCTACACCCATCGACAACGCACCCTTTTTCACCTCTATCTTGGCATCGGCAGTGGCCAAGAAAGGTTTCCCCAATATTAGAGGCATATTTGCATCCTCCTTCATATCTAACACAACAAAATCCGCAGGAAAAATAAATTTATCTACTTTTACCAGAACATCTTCAATGATTCCAAGCGGATATGTAATAGATCTATCAGCCAACTGCAATGCAATAATTGTGGGCTTCACCTCACCAAGTCCTAAGCTCCTGAAAACCGATAAAGGCATGAGATTAATGCTAGCTCCTAAATCGCAAAGTGCATTATTAAAATAAGAAGAATCAATTGTGCAAGGAATAGTAAAACTCCCTGGATCGTTCAACTTTTGTGGCATCTTCTTTTGAAGCACGGCACTGCACTCTTCAGTTAAGCTCACCACCTCGTTCTCTCGCAGCCTCCTCTTCTTGGACATCACCTCTTTGATGAACTTTGCATAGTTTGGCATTTGTTCCAACGCATCAGCAAAGGGGATGTTGATGTGAATTTTCTTGAAAATCTCCAAGAATTTGGAGAACTGCTCATCCAACGCCTTCTTCTTGAACCTCTGCGGGTAGGAAAGTGGAGGCTTGTACATCGGTTTCGGCTCAGTTTTAAGCTCCTTCTCTTCGACTTTCTTCTCAAATTTCTCCTCTTCAACAGCAGGTTCTTGGACTCCAACTTCTTTCTCACTCCTCAACTCTATGGCATTACACTGCTCTTTTGGATTTACCTCAGTATTGCTAGGGAATTTGCCGCGGTTGTTGTCCTTCAGTGCATTCGCCAACTGTCCAATGCTAGTCTCCATGGATTGCAACACCGCGCCCATGTTGGCCATGTGCTTCTCCAAACTGTCAAGGCGAGACTCAGTTCTCGTCATCCTCTTACCTGATTCCTGCACAAAAGTACTAACCACATCCTCCAAAGATGGCTTACCATCACCCTTATTAGTATTGTTAGCATATGAAAAATTTTCATTATTTTGCAAATTAGGGTGAAAAGTATTGGGAATAGGATTACCTCTGTAAGCTCCATAACCTCGGTAGCCATTAGGATGGATATAATTAACTTCCTCTGGGTTATGTGATCCTTCAACTCCAATGGAATCTGCAACAATGATCTTATTCAAAGAAGCTACCTGTGTAGTCAGTGCAGATAATTGGGCCGTGATAGATGTGAGAGGATCTACTGCATACACTCCAGCTGGCTTCTTGACTCCCACACGCTCAGATGGCCATTGAAAACTGTTTATCGTCATCTGTTCCAGCATATCATAGGCTTGAGCGGGGTCCTTTGCAAAAATAGTTCCTCCAGAAGCAGAATCGACATTCATCCTTGTAGGCGCATTTAGTCCGTTGTAAAACCACTCGATCTGTTCCCAATCTGCAAAATTGTGGTTAGGACAACGTCTAAGTAGTTCTTTGTACCTTTCCCACGCCTCGTAAAGCTGTTCAGAATCCATCTGCCTGAAAGTGCTGATCTCGATCTTCAACTGGGTGGACTTGGCAGGTGAAAAATATTTAGCAAGAAATTTTTCTGCCATCTCCTCCCAAGTAGTGATGCTTCCAAGCGGCAGTGATTGCAACCAACTTCTGGCTTGATCCCTGAGAGAAAACGGAAACAAGCGTAAACGAATAATATCCTCAGGAACACCGTTAAATTTTACCGTATCGGTAATTTCTAAAAAGGTCCTGAGATGCAAGTGAGGATCAGCTGTGGCACTCCCATTAAATTGGTTCAATTGAACCATGTTGATCAAGGCCGGCTTTAGCTCAAAATTGTTTGCATTGATAGTTCCACGAGCGATTCCAGAATAGTGAGCCTGGATCGTCGGCCGAAAGTGATCTCTAATTAGCACCAAAGGAGCTTGATTCACATTCTCTTCAGCCATGTTATTAATTTCTTCTCTTCTCTCTCTTCTCAAAGCACGTGCAGTGCGCTCGATCTCCGGATCAAAAAGTAGAGAATTAG
This sequence comes from Henckelia pumila, assembly GCF_033568475.1. Classification (NCBI taxonomy): domain Eukaryota; kingdom Viridiplantae; phylum Streptophyta; class Magnoliopsida; order Lamiales; family Gesneriaceae; genus Henckelia; species Henckelia pumila. Next base: position 12,194,116 of record NC_133121.1, read on the forward strand.
AACTTTGAGATCGTCGCATAGACTGCAATTAAAAATAAAAAGAAATTAATTAGTAACTTAAAAAAATAAAATAAAAAAACTCTAAATTAAAATCTTGACTAATTGGTAACAAGACTAAAAAAAATAATCAAAATTACTCCCCGGAAACGGCGCCAAAAACTTATAGTGAAAATTCCTCGCAAGCGTACGAGTGTCAAGTTTTAATATAGTGAATAATTCAGATATCGATCCCACAGGGAGTAAAATGAAAATATTTAGTACTTGTAATTAGAATAGTCTAAACTTTATCTAGAAAATCAAACTTTGAGAATTTTGCAATAAAAATAAATAATCAGATGATTTTAGATAGCACACACACAATTTTCAGATAAATATCAATCAGAGAATAATGGTCTAGAGGTATAGATTTCACCTGGTTTCAACAACAGTCAATCCTAAATAATTAATCTTCATGAATTTCAGTCAATTAATAGCCAAGAACACTTAAGTTTATTATTTTCCTCTCCCGAGCAACAAATAATGTTTATCAACTACAATTCAATTCCAATATTTCTATTAAGAATTTATCGCAGTGATCTATCACAAAACAATGTTCTTTTTAAAAGCTATATTAAAATCATACACTCTCCCGAGCTATATAAATAATTAACAGTGTAGTTTCTAATGTCCAATTCAAAATCCCCTCTCCCGAGCAATGATTTCAAATAAATATAACAAATCAATTATTGATCAGATAATTGAAAAAACAATCAATTCTAGAAAAAACAATTAATCTAGAAGAAACTCAATCCAATAAAATCAAGAATTCATGAAAGCGTCTACACCAGGTTTCATCCGACCTCTAGACTCTAAAAAATTAGTTCATAATAAAATTCTGAATAAACCAAAACATGTTCAAAAATCCAAACATAAATTCAGAATTAAATAAATAAAGATAAAAGAAACAAATCCATCGACGCCGTGTCCGGTCTATCGAACTCCGTCTTTGTTCTTCAGATAAGCTCCAGAAAATCCCAAAAGTTCACGATCAATCTCTGATATCCTGTATTAATGTTGTGGCGGCTCTCCCCCCTTTTCTCTGACAAAGAATTCCCTTTTATATCGCTCAAGAAAAAGCCCACTCAAAAGCCCAATAATTAATTGACCGAGATAATAAATTTCCAAATCACGATCGCGCGGGTGCTCTAGGAACGGCGCGGGCGCGCCTTAATCTTGACTCCAATTCTCCCAAAAACAAAGCAGTAGCGCGTTAGCACATCTTGGAGCGCTAACAACAAGCGCTGAACCTTGGCCCAAATAAGAAAGCCTACTTTGTTCCTTCTCTTGATCTGTACGTTGTTTCCTTTTCTTTTCTTTTTTCTTCTTTTCTTTTCCTTTTCTTTTCTAAATTCTCTTTAATTCATTTTTCTTCTCTTTTTCACAATAATTCAATAATTCTATGCAAACACAAAAACAACAAAACACCCACATAAATCTGCTCGAAACTAATATTTAACAATTAAAATCATATATAAATTAAGTATATAAAATACACTTATCATCTAGCAACTTCAAGGACTCCCAATCAATCTATCAGAAGAAGTCACGGATCAAAACTCAATCAAAACTCAATACGATCAAAATATCAAAACGATATCCAAAACTCAAATTGACGGCATAACGGCTATAAACTGACCAATCCGGAAATGCAGACAGCAAAAAAATAGCTCAACATACTCATTCCAATCCTCAACATCAAATCCAACACAAAATCAACACATCTCAAAAACATCATTTTCGAAAATGACAAGAAAAATCATAACAATTCCGATTGTCGTTAGATCTTCGAACCGTCTTAGATAAACGATCACTGCTAACTCATAATCATCCTCTCCGAATATAAACAAATTCTGACAACATCAATAAATTCAAACTTCTCATAATTAAGATAAACTTACTTCCAAACGGAGCACTCGTCGCTGTGATCGCAGATATCAAGTCAGAAATCAATTCTATCGGACGGATCGAGCTAGAAAAGAAATCACAAAAGCTTAAAAAGCTTTCTCTCGCCTTCCATGGCTGTAAACGAGTTGGAGGAAGAAGATGGAATGAAAAAGAATGACTAAGTCAAGTAGATAATATAACAAATCCCAAATTTGCATTTTAGTCCCTGAAATTTCCGAAAATTGCAAAAAGGTCCCTGATTAATAAAAAGTCCGATCTCGAATTCTGAAATCACCGAATATCTCAAATAACATAAATTAAGATAAAAACGGGGCGTTACAATTCTCCCCCTCTAAGAAAAGATTTCGTCCTCGAAATCATCGATATCAACTCATAAGAAGATAATTAAGAATTCAAGAACAGAATTAAAACTCACATCAGACGAATAACTCAGGAAATCTCTGTCTTATGTCAGATTCTGTCTCCCAAGTCGCTTCTTCGACTCCGTGACGACTCCACTGAACTTTCACCAGAGGAATCATTTTGGTTCTGAGCTGTTTCTCTTTTCTGTCAAGGATCTGAATCGATCTTTCGAAATAACTCAGAGTTTCATCAAGTTCGGCTTCGTCAGGCTGAAGTACATGAGAAGGATCGAGATGGTATTTCCTCAACATCGAGACGTGAAAGACGTCATGAATACCAGATAAAGAAGGAGAAAGTGCTAATCGGTAGGCTAGATCGCCTATCTTCTGTAAAATTTCGTACGGACCGATGAATCTCGGTGACAACTTCCCTCTTTTCCCAAATCTAACAGTACCTCTAAATGGAGAAATCTTCAAGAATACACGGTCTCCCTGATCAAAAGATAGAGGTCTGCGTCTGATATTCGCATACTTCGCTTGTCGATCCTGAGCAGTCTTCATTCTCAATCGAATAATCTTCACCTGCTCAGCCATATCACGAATCATATCTGGTCCCAAGTCTGGGGACTCAGATATCTCATCCCAGTACAGAGGAGATCTGCACTTCTTTCCGTACAACGCTTCAAAGGGTGCCATTCCTATACTCGTCTGAAAGCTGTTGTTGTACGAAAACTCAACGAGAGGCAATGAATCTTGCCAAGTAGTGCCAAAGTCAAGCACCACTGCTCGTAACATATCCTCCAGAGTCTGAATCGTTCGTTCTGATTGACCGTCGGTCTGAGGATGGTATGTTGTACTCAAGTGCAATCTAGTACCAAGAGCCTCTTGCAGACTGTGCCAGAAGTGAAAAGTAAACGGAGGATCTCGGTCAGAAACAATGGATCTCGGCACACCGTGCAATCTGACGATCTCTCTGACGTACAACTCTGCCATCTGGTCGTGTCGATAAGTCATCCGATACGGAATGAAACAAGCAGACTTCATCAACCTATCAATCACAACCCAAATAGCATCACAACCCCGAACAGACCGGGGTAGTTTTGTGACGAAGTCCATCGAGATATGATCCAACTTTCATTCCGGAATAGAAAAACTGTGCAGAAGACCTCCCGGCCTTTTTCTCTCGGCTTTCACTTGCTGACAGTTCAGACATCGGGAAACAAACCTCGCAACATCACTCTTCATCTTCTTCCACCAAAACTGACTCTTCAGGTCGTTATATATCTTTCGGCCTCCGGGATGAACACTGAACCAACTGCAATGCGTCTCTCTCAGAATACGTTGTCTTAACTCATCAATCTCAGGCACAACAATACGGCTATTCACAAACAAAACATCATCCCTGACCTGAAACTCAGACTGGTGTCCTGATCTCACTTTCTCTATCGACTTCTGAATACTCTCATCTGATTTCTGTGCTTCTCTGATCGACACAAACAACTCTGGCTTGGCCTGAATCGCACAAACTCTTATCGGATTTCTATCTGACTCAAACTACAACCCAGAAGTGCAACAGTCATCGATTAAACGAGAAACACCGATCATCGAAAGAGATAAAGAGCAAAGCTTACGACTCAAAGCATCGGCAGCTGCATTCGACTTCCTCGGGTAGTACTTAATCTCGCAGTCGAAGTCCTTCAATAAATCTAGCCATCTTCTCTGCCTCATATTCAACTCAGACTGTGAAAATAAATACTTCAGACTCTTATGATCCGAAAAGATCTCAAAAGACTCACCGTACAAGTAGTGAAGCCAAATCTTCAAGGCAAAAACAATAGCAGCAAGTTCAAGATCATGAACTGGGTAGCGAGTCTCGTGCGGTTTCAACTGCCTCGACGCATATGCTATCACTGCTTCCTCTGCATAAGAATACAACCGAGACCAAGATGAGAAGCATCGCAATAAACTGTGAAACCTCCAGTACCAGATGGAATAAAAATAATCGGAGCACTGGTTAATCTCTTCTTCAATTCAACAAAACTGGCTTCACAATCATCTGTCCACAGAAAAGGAGCATTCTTCTGAGTCAGCTGGGTGATAGGCTTCGCAATAGAAGAGAAACCCTAAATAAATCTACGATAGTAACCCGCCAAACCCATAAAACTGCGGATTTTTGGCACAGAAGTCAGCCTGCGCCAGTTCTTCACTGCTTCTATCTTGCTGGGATCCACAGCAATCCCATCTCCTGAAATAATGTGCCCCAGAAAGACAACTTTGTCAAGCCAAAACTCACACTTCGAAAGCTTGGCGAATAACTGTTCTGTCCTCAAAATCTGCAACACAGTTCTCAAATGTTCTGCATGCTCGGTACGACTCTTAGAATAGATCAAGATATCATCAATGAAAATAATCACAAACTCATCAAGAAAACGCTGAAAGATTCGGTTCATCAACCCCATAAAGACCGCTGGGGCGTTCGTCAAACCGAACGGCATGACAAGAAATTCAAAATGGCCATACCTCGTTCTAAACGCCGTCTTAGGGATATCCTCTTCACGAACTCTCAGCTGGTGATACCCAGACCTCAAATCTATCTTCTAATAGATACACAAACCCTGCAATTGATAAAAAAGATCATATATACGCGGTAAAGGATACCTGTTCTTAACTGTCGCCTGATTCAGTTGGCGGTAGTCAATGCAGAGACGCATAGAGCCATCTTTCTTTCTAACAAACAGGACAGGAGCACCCCAAGGCGATACACTGGGTCGGATGTATCCCTTGGCAATCAGATCTTCCAACTGCTCCTTCATTTCCTTCAATTCGATCGAAGCCATTCTGTACGGAGCTTTCGAAATTGGTTGAGTACCTGACATCAGTTCGATGCCAAATTCAATCTCACGAATAGGTGGTAATCCCAGAATCTCATCTGCAAACACATCAGGGAATTCCCTAACCACTGGTATATCGTTCAGCTCAGGGCTAAACTTCAGAATATCGATTGCAAAAACAAGAAATTCTTTGGCTCCTCTCTGTAATAATCTAGTAATAGATAAGACAGATATCAAAGGAATTTTAGAACGAGAGCCCTTACCAAAGAATCTCCACTCTTCCGACATCTCTGGTCTGAAACGTACTATCTTCTGAAAACAATCTACTTTAGCCCTGTACTTAGTCAAAACATCTAATATGAACTGTAGTGCTGCATGGTAGGCTTGGAACCTAGATGAAGGATTCTAGGAACTGTCTTAGAAAGGTGCGTAAATACTGGGTGAGATTGTCAGCGGGTATGCATGCTTATGTGTTGCATTTATGTGTCATGATTATTATGGATGCATGATCCATGTTTTACTGCTTTGAGATATTATGTTGCATGTGCATTTCATATTGAGCTTGGATATTCTTCAAGATAAACTTGTGTTATAGGGTGCTCAGTCCTTGTTAGGACATTTTGGGGCACTGAGAGTCACTCGACCAACGAGTCGTTCCGTCTCTAGTGTTTCCGGGGGACATCCTAGGTCCACGTCCAGTTAGGAGTGAGTGGTCGGGTCCAGTGGTTTGATTCTCCAAGGCTACAGCTCATGTCTTAAGCGCCAGTCTGAGCACTTTCTGATCTGTCTACCCAGATATTATTTCCTGGTCATTACATTGCATGCATCATATGCGTATGTTTATTCATACTAGCGTACTGAGCATTTCATGCTCACGTTCGGTTATTTTATGTTGTCTGGACACCCCATTCGATGGGGCAGTTGCATGTATTTTTCCTAGAGATTTGGTGGTGACCAAGGCAGGATTGCAGGATCATCCATTAGAATTTACCATGCTGGTATTTTAGTGATTTTAGTTTTCGCAATTTTTCTCTGATTATGATTGATTATTATTTAAATTGCATGCCTAAGTTCTGATTAGTAAGTGATCATGGTGCGGATCACTACAATAATGGTGAGCACATTGACATGTATAAGGATCGATGGGTACTGGGATGGGAGGCACAAAATCCAGTAAGGCAAGACAGAAGACAAATAGTGTGGTATGCAATCTCATGAGGGATGGGAATTGGAATGAGCAGATGGTTAATCATCTTTTCCCACCTTATATTGCAGCAAATATACTACCATCCCTATCTCGAGTACGAGCAGAGAGGATTCTCGATATTGGACTTTTGATCCTTAAGGAAAGTACTCGGTTCGAGAAAGGACTTTGATTTTTTTGCGATGCACACGTACACTATCTAGACAAAGAGATTGAAACTAATACATTCCAAAGACAATCGGAGGGGAATGATGTGTGCGGAGTGGGGCATAGCAGCGCTGCAAGAATATCAACATGCATGTCGTTTGGTGAATAGCGTAACTCTAAACAACATAGCAGCAAACTCTCCATGGTCTTGGAAGGCTCCATCGCCTAATCACTTGCGTTTTTGGACGTCGATGCAGCATTTAGTGATAACACCAACAACTATGCTATGGGGGGTGGTTCGTGACCATGAAGGTCAACCGGTTGTTGCTTTTGGAAAAGAGATAGTAGACCTCCATCAGTCACATATGCGGAACTTCTAGCTATTCGCTTTGGCATTCAGATTGCACAGGAAAAAGATCTACGAATCAACCAGATTACTTCGGACTCTCTTCTGGCTGTGCAAACAGTCATGAGGCTAGATGAGGATATTAGCTATGCTGGACATCTTGCGACAGATATTAGAAGAGTTTTGGACCAAAACAACAACTTATCGCTGAGCCACTGTATGAGATCAGCGAATATGGTGGCACATTCACTTTTTTTTTTTTTTTGCTATTTCTTCTCCGTTCTCATTTGTGTGGACGAAAGAGAATTTTCTTTTTTGGTTAGTAAATCTTGTAATTAAGGATATTTTTCCTGACAATAAAACTACGAGTTTACTTGTAAAAAAAATCTAATAATATAAATAGATAAATATATATATAAACACTTTTTATAAATTTAAAAGATTTTTGAATGGATAAGATATATGTTAGATTTGATAAGTTATGAATTTACTAAAATAGATTTTTATGATATATTAAATTAAAATAGTAATTCGATAGTTTTGTAATTTTGGTAAACATATTTTCGGTACTTAAAAACGTTATACCAAATATATCAAAGAAGGTTAGTCTAAGAGCATTTACATTGATGCATTATTTGATGATTAATAACATCAATTAATGTTCATGCACCGGGTGCATGAATTATTAATCTGTCAACCCAAAAATTCATACATATTAATCCCGTTATATACCATAAATAAAATTAAAAAAAAAAAAAGAAACAGACTGCGTTTTTTTGTGAGTATTGATATTAAATGAATGTGTGTGTGTATTAATAATGAGAATGTGTTAATGTAATGAGTATGTTTCATGTGGATCCCACGTTTTTTAAGGAGGTGGATGATGAAATAATAAGGATTAATAAGTACCAATGCGGATGTCCTAACACCCTAGTACTATATAATCGTATCATATTTTGAGAGCAAAAACAAAAAATAAATTATTTGAATTTTAAAAGTAAAAATAAAATAATAGAACTAGTTTCAAGACACATTTACACCGCTTTAAGATTTTTTTCGATCATAAAGCGGATGGGTGCTTCGACCCTACAGAAGGGGTAATATCCCCTCTGCATTTTCATGGCCATGATTGGCCAATTTACATGTGGGCCCACAATTTTCATGTGGCCCAATCATGGCCATGTAATTTGCAAAGGGGTATTACCCCTCTGCAGGGTCGAAAAATCCGGATTGGTGCTTCGACCCTACCCCCTCTGTATTTCCATGGTCATGTTTGGCCAATTTACATGTGGGGCCCACAATTTTCATGTGGACCCCACATGTAAATTTCATGTGGCCCAATCATGGCCATTCAATTTGCAAAGGGGTATTACCCCTCTGCAGGGTCGAAAAACCCGGATGGGTGCTTCGACCCTACAGAGGGGGTAATATCCCCTTTGCATTTTCATGGCCATGATTGGCCAATTTTTATGTGGGCCCCACATGTAAATTGCATGTGGCCCAATCATGGCTATGCAATTTGCAGAGGGGGTATTACCCCTCTGCAAGGTCGAAAAACCCTTTTGGATTATCCATGCACGCTTTGTTCGATCAATACCCTTTCGATCTGCAAGATCGAAAAACCCTCCTGGATTATCCATACACGCTTTGTTCGATCATACCCTCCAATAGAGCTGAAGACGTAATCCAAGAGCACGTTGGATCACCCTTCAAGCAATGTCCACTTTAGTCACTACAACGGTTCTTCAATTCTACTTGCACATCAATGTAATAAAAAATGCTCGAGTTTTTCGGAGATGAAATATTTTTATCATATTTTAAAGGAAGTTTTTTTTAAAAAAATTTAATTATTGATGGAGGGAAAAAATCTAAAATGGACAAAAATAAATAAATTTTCTTTAAATCTCTAAACCTAAACATAACTTTTCATTTATTGCCTGTCAAAAAAAAATATGTTTGAGCTCCCTAAACCATAACAAAATATTTCTGTATTTCCTAGGCCCACATGTTTTTTTCAGATGAAAATCGATACAAAACATTGAAAATACAATATTAATACATGTTTTTAGACCATAAATTGTTTTAAATTTGATACTAATATATGATTTTTTTAGTACTCAAAAGATGTCTGCAAGTATTGGTATTATTTACATATTTGTTTTTTTTAATTTAATTGAACGACGGTACATAACATTGGAAATATAGTATTAATATATGATATTGAAATATCAATTGTTTTAGATCTGTTACTAATATATGATTATTTTGTATCCAAACATGTGTTGTGAGTGTTGATATAAATAAAACAAATCTTGTACCCAAAATTTTATCTTTTGTACCAGATCTAAATCAGTTAGTATTCAAAAATCATATATTAATATCATATTTTCAATGTTTTGTATTGATTTTCACTCCTAAAAAAACACGTGGGCCAGAGATTGCAGAAATATTTTTGTGTAGCTTATGGAGTTCAAAAATATTTTTTTCATGACAAGATTGACAACAATATTATATTTGGGTTTGAGGATTTAAAGCAAACTTGTCCAAAATCTAACCAAGGACACGAATATTCGATCCTAAGTATAGTTAATTTTATGTGGATTTGTCTTATACATGGAATCCTTAATTATTTCTTTTAAAAAAAAATTATGCATTCAACCCTTTTATATTTAATAATAAAAAAAACTCAACCAGAATCATTTTAAAAGTCAATTTTATGAGTGAAATATCATGTTTGATTTTATTTATAAAAAAATATTACTGTTAAAAATATTATTGGAATCCTATCTTGCTAGTAACTTGGATGTTGGGAGACCTTAATTCCAGATTGAATCGTATCCACCGGTCTAAGTTTTTCACGTGGCAAGCTTCTGAATCATGTTATAATTTTTACCTAACACAAGTGTCCAATACAATTTAACGTAAAAAGCTAATCCCTGTCAAGAATCAGCCTTTCTTTCCAACTTCACAGTGGAATCCCACAGAATCCAACATTATTTTTACAGTTGGAAGTTTCTTATTTCTTCCCTTTAGCCGCCAAATCCCGAGGACCCCTCTCCTCAACCGTCGATTTATATACATCCCGTAACAAGTAGGATCCCTTCGCTAAAGTGGACCCCATTGTAAATGCAAGTCCACATACACGAGCCAAAGGAAATATGGTAGACTCTTGTTTACTTCGCACTCTCATCCATTATGTGTGACGGGTTTCTTCTTAATCCACTTTTGAGTCCACTCCAAGGGCTTTGGGATCCATTTAGAGGAGCCAATCTTGTTTCTTGTTTGCCCCTTTTGTGGATACTGGTTTGTCAGTGGTCAAATCTCCCCATTTGTTGATGAATCTTGATCTTTCCCTTCTGAAGATTGTGTCTTTTTTAGTGCAGCATTGTTTTTGTTGCTGAATCTTGAATTTAATGAGTATTGAGGTTGCTTTGATGTGTTTTTGACGTGGGATTCACTAATGGTTGACTTTCAGTATACTGTTTCAGTTCTCGATAATCTCATTGTTTCATGAATCTTGATTTGGGAATTTGTCGGTGTCCCGTTTGGCTTTTGTTTTCTTTGCAAGTATTTTGCTGGTTTACCCTTTGGTTGTAGAAACAGGAATACAGAGATGTTAGGCTCGGGGATGAATTTGATTACCACTATTGTAGGCTTTGGTATGAGTGCCACTTTCATTATTTTTGTGTGCACTAGAATGATTTGTAGGAGGCTCCGCCGGATGGAGGAGCAGCAAACGTTTGAGATCGACCCGAGAATCGATCTTGAGCTGGTATGTTTCCTACTAGTGCTTTGAGGATACTTTTACAGTAATGCATCGCTGGTTTTCCTCAACTCTTACCAGAAGAACCCTGAGCCTGAGCCCTGAAGCATGCCAAGTGGCTCGGTTTTCGGTGGAGTTTATTGAGAATAAATATACTATCGACGTAGGCAACGTGTTCAGCAATTTGTATAACTTTATAAATGAAAGCAGCAATGATTTGTTGTTTTGACATCTATAGTGTGCACATAAGTTAAGCTGCATGTCTATGGTGAAGTTAAAATGATTTTAATTGGCGACTCTTCCGTACTAAAAACAAGAATTCATTTGATTTTGTACTTAGCAAGTCCCAAATGAGGCAGTCCTTGTATTCTTTTTCATTTTCTTTTTGGCAGCAAGAACATGGGGGTAATTACCATGCTCCGGTTGTAGTTGATGCGATACCGACTATGTATTTCAATCAGGAAGCATTCAGTTCAATGGAAGATGCACAGTAAGTCTAGCTAGTATGAATTTCAGATACAACTGAAAATTGTTTTCTACTCGAGAAATTCATTATTCTTTATCCAATGCAGATGTACAATATGTTTGGCAGAATACGAAGAGAAAGAAGTGCTGAGAATTATGCCCAAGTGTGGTCACACTTTTCACCTGTCTTGCATTGATATTTGGCTGAGAAAGCAGCTGACCTGTCCAATATGCCGTCTATCGGTGGACGAATCTTCTGAAAGAAAGCAGTGTCACACAAATACAATGTCTACTGCTGAATATTTTGACAGCTCCGAGATTACAGGTGAGCATTCTCAACAGTGGCTGCTACCGGCTATTGCTCACGCAGTAGGCAACCGAAGCAACCAAAGGAATGCAGATTCTGTTCCTATCGACGTCGACTCAAGGGTCGATGGAGAAGCAACATTGAGGTCATAATATATACACGTTCGAAAGTTTGCTTCAATCTGATCGTTGCGTCTGAAAACTCGCAAGGAACCTATTGGAATGATGGTCAATTATGTTTCACATTTCACAGGTTTAGGCTTGTGTTCAAAATTTCTTGTTAAGGCTTGGATGCCATAACAGTATTCACTGGAGATGGAGTGAAACATGTGTATATCCCCTGTGATTATTGTGCCAATAATCATCTTATGATATTTAATCTGATTTTTCTTTCACAAATATGAGAATTGATAATTGTTTGTCACTGAATGATTGATTTCTTTTTAAAAAAATGATATGATTTCTGTGACATCAAAGAACACACACACATGAATGGTTGGACGATTTTCGCGCTGACGTGGTGGTGAAGCTCCCATGGTGGTGAAAAGATGAAGTTTTAAGGTGAGGGAACAAAAAGGGTTGAATCTTGAAAAACGGGTATGTGAGATTCTAATAATACTGATGATAATACTTTTCATATTTCTCTGCTAAGTTAGCAAAATGAATATCAATTTTGAAGAAGGAATACATTTACATGTTTGATGGATATGTACCATCTTGATTAAATACTTCATCCTCGAATTCTTGCCAATACATTTGAGGAAATGTGTCTCCTGACATATCCATCAGGACATCCTCAAATCCTTCTTGCTGTTCCTCTGCCAACAAATTTTGCACGAAATCTTCGTTCTGGGTTGTTTCCCTTGATGGGAAATAAATTTCTTGATCCAGATTTTCATTCCCACGAGTCTCCGAAGTCAATGGGCTATGAAACAGCATCTCATTCTGCAAGTTTATTTGCTGATCGAAAAAAATTGGGGAGACTGATGTTTTGGTATTCCGATCTTCAGTACACAACACAATCGACTTCTCATCGCTTGTCAACCTGTATCCCACAAACCTGAAGGTAGGTTCAGAACTCGTAGAATTGTTATCATATGTGGATGATGTTTTCTTATTTGTACTCAGAAGCATGTTCTTTGTCCGATCACTATATATTCGGAAGTTGGGATGTAACTGAACGTTCTGCAGCCGGTTATCTGTTAATCGTGAAGCTCTAAAATTCGTGTAATTGTTCATCTCACCGAAGTGACGTTTCTTCTGTGTGTAATTGTGTTGCATGATGGATCTTCTTGCGGATTTTTCAGTATTGTTGAGCATGCATGATCTCTTGATTTCATCCATTGTGCTCGTGCCAGGTACTGAGTCGAGAACGACTTCTTGAGCTCGCTTCAGGCCATTGCGAAATTTCTGCAGAAAGATTAAATTTCCTGTTTCAATGAAGAATTCTAATTTCTACAGCATGTTCGCTGGAAGCAAAACCATGCGTGGATTTCACATAATCATTATTTATGATTTTGTTATTGAGAGAGTTATTGGTGTTATACTGTCATTTATTAAAAAAATTGGGAATTTAAATGCTAATGCAATCTTATCAGATAAGCATTTAAAGTAAAGATTTCATTATTGTAGATGCTCATCTCAAAGAACCTGTAAATGACTGGCTACGTTTTCTCTTCGAAGCCCCGGTATCCCCATAGCCTCTGCGATTCTCTTCGGAACTGCTCCTGCTTTCAAAAATGTACAAAACAATTGTCACGAGAAACAGTTATCAAGAAATTTAAGATCGAATTTTGGTGTGCAAATAACACAAAAATCTCACTTTCATATCCTATCATTTTAATGGCATCCAAGAATTTCTGATGCATCTCTTTTGTCCAAACAACTCTTTGTTTCTTGTCCATTACCGGAGGTTCATCTCTGCTGCATTCACCGGCTGATAATCGAGTGATCTGCGATATTTTCTCGGACTTTTCTTTGTCTAAAGCAAATTGCCAGAGCTTATTAATGTCATCACTGCTCAAGTTATTCAAAATATATGCTGAGAAGTTGCTTAGTTGGGTTGTAGACTCCATCTTTCCCTTTTCAGGAGACATCACTGCAAATAGCATGCGCATAACCGCTTAGTCGAGGCCGAGTTTTGCGCTATACTGGAGTTAAGACTCGATCAAGCAATCAAATTTGATTCAGAATAAAAAACATGTAAAGAAGAAATCATAATCACTTGTTCATTATTAAAATACCCCATAATACCATTAATTAAATATTACATCACATATTCAAATTTAACCTATGCTTACATGAAATTCAAAGGAAATTGGTGTGGGGAATCCAAAGATTTGAAGAACAAAATGCATGCTTACATGTGACAGGAAGATGAAGCTTCTTCTTGATATGTTTCACAATCTCAATCCCATTTGGTCCTAACTTTTGAGCATTTGTCAGGACAAGCTCTATCCTCTCCTTTGTCTCCCATATGGAATTCAAAACATCTAAACCACTTCCAGTAGCCAACACTGTCACACAACACAAAAACATCAACTAAAACACAAATTTTCAGAAATATCACCTAGATTTTCTTTTTAGAAAAAATCATTTGGAAAGAACGACGGCCTCTATTGGAATACTCCACCGGCTGTTCAGTGTTCTACCTTCATAGCTGGTGTGTCGAAGCAGATCGGACACAATTTGAGTGCAAGTAAGATCACCATTAGCCACGAGAATGCAAATTCCTTTGTTCCCCATGTAAAAGTTGAGATTCCTGGATGTTTGCTTCAAATGTTTTGAGCACGGAGAAATAAAATAATCTTCTTTGTTCTTTTTTCCCCTAAACTTGTATATATATGCATGTATGTGTGTACATACATACATGCAAACGCACATACGTACATGTGTGTGTATACTCACATGTCATCATAACATTTCTTACATCCCTCACCAGAATAACTGAATTAACGTCGAATGAGTAATTAATACAGGATAGAAGAGAAATCTTTGCGCGTGACATGCAATGAAAAATGATGACAAAATCTGGACCGTTGAAATCCACAAGAGTGAATTTTTATCTAGTTCACCAAACGTAAATCCGTAAAAAAAAAATGGCATTATTTGTTAACTAAAAAAGGTCATTTGTGTAAATAAGTAAACGATTTTACCATTCATGCCACTTAAAGACTGCTGCTTCCAATAAATGAAAAGATTCAAGCATATAAAGAAAACCATTTACTCAAGAAAAGCTGAGACAGAGCAAATCACGAAGGATTATTTACACTTTCAAGAAGTATCGTCGGACAAAATCCACAGCCTAGGCGCTCACCTGAGGATTTACAGATAACAATAAACATAATAAAGTGATTTAGCCAAACAAGAGACGACGCCTGACAGACTTGGAATATCTTGAACCAGGCTCTTTCCTTTTGCCTTCGGTCGAACCATGACCATTCCCTGTGTTTTCCTCGTTCTTGTTTTGGCAAAGAATTTTGGAGGAACTATAAAACTCGGTAATGCTTAGCTGCACACTTCGTGATGGTGATTCCGAAATACCGGTTGCTGCTTCAGACCCTGAGGTGCGTTTCTTCTTTCGTGATTTCATTTCCTTCAAATTCTGTTGCAACAAACTCAACATCTTAAAACAAATAAAGAGTTGCTCTATTTTTCACTTGAGGGGGAGGAGATGGATACTAACCTTTTCTTCCAAAAATTTGGTGGCTTTTTCGGGAAAAGCGTTTTGAACGAGCTCAATATCTTCATCCGTGGACAAAAAACAACAGCCATCTTGAAGGCGAATATGAGGAACGTCTGGCTCTTCAAGAAAATCAATAGATTCATCAACTTCCCCAGATTCCTCCTCTTGTTGTACATCAGACTCTTCAAGGATTGTGTGTGAAGCAGCACCAAGCGTATTAACAGCTTTCTTCCAGTTAACAACAAAGAATTCATGCCCATATCTTATTTTTACACGCTGAATGCTGTGGAACTCATACTGTTCATACAACAAGTTATCCATCGGGCCTGAGGCCACATCCCGCAGATACAGCGTTGATAACATTGGAAGCAACATTTTCTTGATATACGATGGTTCCCAGTTTTGCATATAAGTCAGGTAATCAACCAGCAATTCCGTCTGCGGGCTTGCGAATCTTATGGACGGGTAGTCATCTGCCACAAGCCAAAAAATATGTATTCTAATTCCCGCCAAAAGACTCTTAACAAACATTTTGAAAGAAACAAAGGCCTTTATCACAAAGCAACATGATGAGATGCCAGGTAGAGGATTTAAATAAGTGTTCAACAGCAATTATGAAGGCCCGATCCTTCTTATTTCTTCATTATTATTATAATGGTGTCCTTATTAATGCATGAAATACACAGCAACTATAAGTCACGTACCAATCCCATTATTTTTGCTCAAATACATATGGATAATTTCATCAATGGGAAAATCTCTCTCTGAAGCAATTTTTCGACAAACATTAAACCTCCAAGCCTCGATTTTCTTGTTTTCTTTTTCTTTCCTGCTCTGGCATCAAACACCAAACTCAAATTAAGATCAGAAGAGCAAAGGAAAATGTATAATAAAAAAATGGCTCGTTTAAGAGTAATGATTTAGTGTCAGAAAAGGACGACAAAGCATGAATAAAGGCCTACAAAATCGCATGATGAACAGCCACATTTGAATCCTGCTGACTTCTGCCAGCAACTCTGGCCAGCAGGCGAACTGCAATACTCACAAGAAAATTTGAGATGAGCCCTTTTGTTGCCTGGATGTCCACAGTGCGAACAGTGAGGAACTTTAGGCTTTGGTGAATACTCATCAGAACTTCGTGCAAGTTCATCTCCAGATTCAATATTTCCCTGGAGTACCAGTGGATCTCCTTTTGCTATCTTATTCAACCTGAACAACATGAAAGGAATTTTCAAACTTCATTCTGATTTAATTTCCAATGACTAAAAGATAGATACAAGAATGTAAAAGGCAGAGAATGCATATGCACATGTGGTTGAACACAAACCTATCCAATATTTCTTCTTCACTAAAACATTTGACAAAACGAAGAGCAGTATCAAGCCCAATTCCCTGGATACCACTTAAATCATGATCACTTCCAACCAACAGAGAAACAGCGATCAAATGCTTCCTCTTAAGCCCAAGACCAGCCTCAATGTCAGCTACATGGTAGCATTCAAATGGCTCCTGTTCATTATAGGATAAGAGTGTCGTGAATTTTCTTTCTAAAAAAAGAACAGAGAATAACGCCAACAGATACAAATTACAATTATTCTTTAAAATTTATATTCATGTGACTATGTTAAGCGCAAATACGATCTACACGAGCATTAGAGGAAGTAAAAGATATTTCTGAATGACATTCAACTCTCTTTCACTTGAGGTCTGCAACAAGAATTTAGCATGCCTTGTAAATATCAGATAAGAAAAAAATATATATTTTGAAACATATCAAATACTCACTTTTGAGTTGGGCTGGAATCGTTTGATTACACATTGGGCCCCATAAAGAAAGGCATCGCTGTCGGCGGTAATACAAGCATCAACATGTCCTTCACTATTTAACTGTGCACAGAGTGCTTCAGCTTCCCCTTTCGCTTTTAAAACTGGCATTCCCAGGAGTTCCAGCAATTCCTACCAGTACACAGTTACAAACTCTGAAAAGGTTAAATCCTTTTTATGAAGGACTTCTGACATCAGAAAGCAGTCAAGGCATTAACTCACTCCACAAATAAAAGCACGTGGAATAAAATTCATTTTTTTTCTCAAAGAAAACAGCTTGAAATAAACTACATCTAGAATTTATTCGATTAAATAATAATCCGTTTGGAATTTTGTGACAAGATAGCTGACAAGTGATGAACAACGAAATGAGCATTTGCATTTATCTATAAGTAGCATTTGGATGGAAGAATTTCAAACTTAGCAATTTCCAATCCATGATTTAAATGGATCTTATTTGTTTGGATGCCTTTCAATTCTGCGAACTTCAAATCCTTCCTCTTCGGATTTCAAGTTTTTTCAGTCAAAATGATTGATTCCAAATCCTTCATCTCAAATCCCAAGTTCAAATCATCTTTCGAAATGCAAAATTTTCAGTCCAATCATAACTTAAGTTGCATTTCCAGTAAATTATAACTATCACAATAAAACCACACAGCAACTTCACTCACCACACATTCTTCCACGCATTTCCTAAATGCCCAGTTTCTCTCAACCGAGACACCCTCTTCCGCCTCGGGCTTGCTTGATAAGTCCAAGCCAGATGCTCTGAAATACCGTGCTATCCTTGCCCGAGACTTTAACGGAGATGGAGTCCCATCAAGTACAAAAACAGGGTAGGCTCCAAACTGCAAAGTAATCACACACAAATCAAACCCTCGTTACCACCAAACCAATTTCAAACTCCCCAAACAAACCTACACATACAAGATTGACAAGGGTGGCACACTGGAATCAAAACCAGTGAACTTCACTCAATTAGTCAAAAGCCCCCTTCACATAGAGCCTCAAATAAACTTCTTGTTTCAATCAAGACAAAATCCAACAACTAAATCGTCAATTCATGAGGAAGAGAGGGTTGTACGTACCTTGCTGAAAAGATTGATGGTACGGAAGAAGGTGAGGCGAATGTGGGGTTTACGAACATACCCTTTAATGGCAGTTTCATGCTGGACAATCCAGTACGACAGGTCCACCGCAACCCGTTTGTTCCTCAAGAAATCGAAGCCCTCGTATCGGGCATAGGGTTTGAGCAAATCCCAGAAATTTCCCCCGACTCCCATTGTATTTCTGGCGCGAAAGGAAGGAAATTGCAGATACGCTGAGCAGTGAGTGGATCGATGTGAACTGAGGGAAAGGACGAGAAAGGAAGAATTGCCCCAGCCCCAGAGCACTAGCCGTTATTATTGGACTTGGATCTTCTCTATTATCTGGGCCTTAAAACGGAATGGGCTCCTGTAAAGCCCACACACACAGTTTTGGGCTCTTCCACAGTTTGTTATTTGATTTTTTCCCCTTGTTATAATATGGTGACGACCGTGGGATTTTGTTTCAAACTTGTGATATTTCTATTTTGTGGGCATTTGTATGAATTCTCTGAAATACAATGTATCGATTGAATCCAAGCAAAGATATTACAAAGAGTAAAAAATTTGTCTTCTTGGGGTGTCCGAATTGGTGAAGTAGGTGTGCGCTTGAACAGAAGTCAGGAGTTCGATTTCTCTATCAATGCGCATGAAAAGTTAACGGTTGCGAGTTTTCACATCATAAAAAATTGATTAGAATTCAAATTTTTCGGTGTCAATAATATAAGGAACTTAAATCTCTTAATACGCAACAAGAAGAAGAATAAGTTCTAACAAACAGTGAGGCCATCTCTCATATTTTTATTCAGGATTACAACTTCTAATGTACTTGAGACGGATTTGAAACCCTAACAAATTTTTTTCACAACTAAAAAAAAACGCTAAAAGTACAACAAACATCGTGTACAATGATATTTACAACAATAATATTGTGAGATTTTGTTATTTTATCACGATATTTTGTATAATGCATTGTTAGATTTTGATAAATGAAATTTTTGTATTAAATATTTTGAATCTTAAGATTTAGAGGGTGTTTGGCAGAGCTTAAAAGCTTTTTCAAACAACTTATAAGTTGTTTTAGAGCTTTTAAGCTCTGAAAATGTGTTTGGAAAATTTTTTAAAAAACAGCTTATAAGCTGTCAAAATAAGTTGTTTGACAGCTTATAAGCTGTTTTTAAAAAATTAAGGGGGAGGTATTTTTTAAAAAAGATCTTATTTTAATATTATATCTCTCTAAAATATCCTTAAAGATTTTAATAAATCTTCATCTTATCCTCCACTCATTAAATATTAAATATTATTTTTAAAAAATTACAAATCATATAAATTTTTCTAAAAGTAAAATGTTAAAACATTTTATTTTTAATATAGGTTTATTCTAAAATTATTTTCGTATATATATAACTCGAAACATTATTTTCATAGAATTATACATTTTTTGGTAATTTTGACAATAAAAAGATCTTATAATACCAAACATATCAACATCTTTAAGTTGTTTAAAATAAGTTTATCCAAACATTTTAACAGCTTATTTTTAAAATAAGTTCTAACAGCTTATAAGCTCATAAAACAGCTTTTAAGCTCTAATAGCTTATAAACTCTGTTTAATAAGCTTAGTCAAACAACTTCTTAATACACAAATTTTGTTGTACTTGTAACATTACCAAAAAAATCATTTTCTGAAACGCTATATAAAATAAAATCAAGATACCCAACCATATATATGTATGTATATATTATTTATTTTTTTCCAAAAATGTTTGGAAAACCAATGGTAAATAAATAGGTTGGCATCATCTCATTTACCTATACATGGTACTTTGACATTTTATCGTGTAATAAATGAGTGTACAACTTTATTGGTGCCTAACTTTCTCTTCTCTTGCCTCCCAAGTGGTGTGTTCTAGGGTTGAAATCTGGTGGGCTTTAAAAAAGGCACGAATGGGCTTGTACTTCATGGATGGATATGTGTACCTAACTATCTCCTCTGGCCCCACATTTTAAAAAAAGGCATGATGGGAATGTACTTTTTTTTAGTAAAATTTGTACCTACTTATCTCCCCCATCTCGTTTTCAACAAGATATTACGGATACGAAGAATCTTTAAAATCAATCATACATTTAAAAAACTATAATTTATAATTCAGTCCCCAAATCTAAACTTAAATTGGTAATCAGTCCCTATAAAAAAAAAAATTAAACTCTCTGGGCCCACATGTTTTGTTTCGGATGAAATTTGATACAAAACATGAAAAATATGGTACAAGTACATGATATTTGAGTATCAAATATGTTAGATCTAGTATAAATATATGATTTTTGAGTACTAAAAAATATTGATATTAATAACACATTTATCTTATTTGGATGAAAATCGGTACAAAACATTGAAAATATGATACTCATATGTTATTTTTGAGTACCCAATGTGTTAGATCTGGTACAAATTTATGATTTTTGAGTACTCAAACACATGTTGCAAGTTCACATTAATAAAGATGTTTAGATTTTATACTCAAAATTGTGTTTTTTTTGTATTCGATCTTGAACAATTAGTGCTCAAATATCATGTATTTGTACAATATTTTCAATGTTTTGTACTTAATTTTATCCGAAAAAAATAATGTTGGCCCAGGAAGTACAAACAAATTTTTTCTGACAAGGGACTAATTCTTAATTTGATTTTGGATTTAGAGACTGAACACCAATTCACCTTTTAAAAAATCGAGCTTCCAAGTGAACACTTGGACTAGGTTGCGATCGTAAATAAATCGACTCGATTAGAAATTATTTGAATCGGCATGAAGTATATGTGATCCATGTTTGAAACTATTGGATTCCAACCAAATCGAAACTTCTTTGATTTTTTTTGTCCGTACTAAACTCAAGCTTAAATTATTTTATTCGATAAATTAGTAGAAGCTCGTGAGGTTTTGATTTTTTTTACCGAGCAATCTTTTGAATAATTCATAAACATACTTGAGTTCATGTCTTAAATTGATTAGTTATTTTATGAGACAATCTTACGAATCTATATTTATGAGACAGACCGGTCTGAACTATATCGAATGTCTATAATGAAAATAATATTTTTTTTATGAGTCGAACATTTATCTCACAAAATTGACTTGTGAAACGATCTAATGAGAACTTTTGTGAAAAAAAAATACTTTTCAAGGTCACAAAAATTTCTTAATGTTGAAAATATATTATTATTATATAATGTTAATGTTGAAAATTGAGTTGTAAAATTTGGAAAATTAGTGTGTGATGATATAGATGATGATGTTTTAATTTTTGAACTAATCTCCAAATTATATCTATAAATAGATCTCTCAATTTGTGTATAAAAACACAATTGAATTGAGAGAAAAAAATTTGTGAAGTGAAGAGTTTGATATATTTTGAGTTTTGGAGTTTTTACCATAAATTTTTACTTTTTCAAAACACGTTATCAGCACGATCGCTCAAAGGTTTTCTATAATTTCCGACGCTCAAAATATTCAACAAGTAATAATATTTATTTTACTATTTATATATTTTTACTATGTATATATATATTAAAATGATGTATATATAAAATGATGTCTATGACACCGAACTTATAATAACGTGATATTATATATATTTATTATGTATATATACTAACTATATTAATATATAATTTCATGTTATTATATAAAAAGATGTCTATGGTACCGACCTTATAATAACGTGATATGATATATATTTATTATGTATATATACTAACTATATTAATATATAATTTCATGTTATTATATAAAAGAATGTCTATGACACCGATCTTATAATAACGTGATATGATATATATTATTGTGTATTTATATACTAACCA
This sequence comes from Henckelia pumila, assembly GCF_033568475.1. Taxonomy (NCBI): domain Eukaryota; kingdom Viridiplantae; phylum Streptophyta; class Magnoliopsida; order Lamiales; family Gesneriaceae; genus Henckelia; species Henckelia pumila. The sequence continues at coordinate 12,215,919 of NC_133121.1, forward strand.
TATTCATATAATTTCATGTTATTATATAAAAGGATGTGTATGACACCGACCTTATAATAATGTGATATGATATACATAATTATTTAATTATGATTATCATTATATGCATCACATGATTATCACAAATTTTTATTCAACACATAATTGATTTTCTTTCTCCCAACGGTCATAAACGGTCATAAACGACTAGTGTTTTTTTTTGCCTATAAATATGTTCACTCAAACACATTTCAATCACACCAAAATTCACTCTTTCTCTCAAAATATTTTCTCCTCGGTTTTTTGAAGAATAAGATGATGACATTTCTAAGGCTATTTTTTATAACTATTATGATTATCATACTCAAAAGTCTTGTATTTATCAGTGATTATCCACCGCGCACTTTTTTTTTATTTTTAAACATACTTGTACTCGTCGTTTATCCATTGTTTTGTATTGTCATAATTATGAAAATTAATTAATAAAATGCATTGTTATTTTTTTAGTATCACCATGTCAAATTTGGCAAAGCTTGAATTCGTTGTGCTCGATATCACTGGAAAGAATTATATGCCATGAACTCTTGATGTAGAAATGCATATTGATTCATTGAGTCTAAGTGATACCATAAAAGAAAATAATATATCATCCTCAAAAGATAAAGCAAAGGCTATGATTTTCTTACGCCGACATCTTGATAAAGGATTGAAATGTGATTATCTCACAGAAAAAGACCCAATGATTTTATGGATAGGGTTGAAAGAAACATTTGAGCATATAAGGAAAGTTATACTTTCGACCGCCGGTGATGAATGAAATACGTTGAGATTTCAAAATTTTTAAAAAATCAGTGATTACAATTATGCGATGTATCGACTAGTCTCACAATTGAAATTTTGTGGACATATTGTTACTGAAATGGAAATGCTTGAAATAACATTTTCCACATTCCACGCATCAAATATAACTTTACAACAACAGTATAGAGTGCGTGGATTTTCGAGATATTCTGAACTCATCGCATGTCTTCTTGTGGCAAAAAAAACAACGAATTGTTAATGAGAAATCATCAATCCCGACCCACTGGATCAACGGCATTTCCAGAAGCAAACGTCGTAATTAAAAATAAAAATCAAAATCAAAGGCATAGACAAGATTTTGGTCATGGACGAGTTCGAGGACGTGGGCGTGGGCGTGGACGTGGACGTAAGAATGATCGTGGTAATGGTCGCGGCCGTGGATATGAAAATAATTGAGATAGTTATTTCAATAACTCATCTCAAAAGAACGTCACGAACCACCCACCAAAAAGGAAGCATGAAACCACGAGTGAAAATGAAAATCACTCAAAAAGATCTGAGAGTATTTGTTATAGATGTGACACTCCAGGACATTGGTCACATATTTGTTTAACCCCTGAGCACCTATGTAAGCTCTATAAAGAATCGATAAAGAGGAAAGAAAAAGAGACCAATTTTGTTGAAAGCAATAACCATTTAAGTGGTTCATCTCATTTCGATGTTGTTGATTTTTTGAATGATTTCGAAGATATTGATTAATATATTGGTGGGACTAGAATGTAACATATTGTACTTTTCATGTATTTTTATGTTATATAATTATGAAACATGTTATATTTTGTATATGTGTTTTCATTAATTTTTCTTTATTGCATATTCTCTTTTGAAATTTGATATGAAAAATGCTATGAACGAAGATAAACACGGAAATAATTCCATGAAAGTTTGCATGTTGGATAGTGGTACAACACACACTATTCTCCGAGATGAAAGATATTTTTTGGAACTAAAACCAACAAAAATAATGGTGAATACAATATCAGGTCTTGTAGACTTGATTGAACGTTGTGGTAAAGCACAATTTTTGTTACCTAATGGTACAAAATTTATGATAAATGATGCTTTATATTCACCAAAATCGAAAAGAAATTTGTTGATTTTTAATGACATATATTCTCATGGGTATGATACTGAGACGATAACTGATGGAAATCAGAAATATATGTGTCTTACCACATATAAATCAGGAAAAAAAATATGTAGTTGAAAAACTACCAATGCTCCCTACTGGATTGCATTATACACATATAAGTCCAATCAAATCAAATATGGTGGTTAATAGTTCTTCAATATTAACCAATTGGCATGATCGATCGGGACATCCTGGTTCAACAATGATACAAAGAATTATTGAAAATACACATGGTCATCAACTGAAAGACCAAAAGATCTTTCAGAATAATAAGTTTCAATGTAAAGCATGTTGGAACACGTTTTCAGATCATAGATCTGATACCCGGTGCATCGAAAGTTTAAAATTTTTTTTTTATATGGAACGATCCCATATCATGGGTATCAAATCCTAACGATTAAATTATGCAAGTAAAATAATAATAACAATTAATATTTTACCTCTTCAAGCTATGGCTTGATTATGGACTCCAACAGATTAAATCTGCTCTTGTTGTAAATCCCAGGAACTGATGACTTGCTCGATCAATATCCGGAATTAGGTCCACGAACAGAAAACTAAAACCCTCTGATTGATTGCACTAGAAATCAATCAGATGTTTATCGAAAAGATTAAACATATTTGATCTGTCAATTCAGAATGTAATTTTCATAAAAATCACAGACTGAATTCTCTCAAAAAGGAGACAGGATTTTCAAAAAATCCTTATTTTATTTTGTGTAATTTTCGAAAATACAACTTAGAATAAAAACATGAGATTTTCAAAAATTGCACCTTATATTTATAGATAATTTCTAGACTAGATTAAGTTATAAGTCTATTAGGACACTAACTCCCTAGGGCCCATGATCCATAGCTTAAGCCCAACAAGCCAAGTCTGTTATTATAGAAATTAATATTAAATTCATCATGACTCCGATTGATAAACCGATTTTACCAATGTGCACAGAAACCATTTCTGCACCTTTTAAAGTCAAGATAATTTTTCTGAATCCGAATTCAGTGATTTTCAAAAATGCTCATCCATATGTCATTTTAGGAAATTCCACTCCCTTTAGTTAAGAAGTCCAACTTCTCTTTCATTAAATTTAACTTTTTAAATTTAAATATCTCAACGGGGATTAGTAATCCATTACTTAAGTGACCCTCAATGGTTCAGGGATACAGCTAGCCGTGGGCTCACAACTCCTTGTGACTAGGAACAACAATTTCCGACTTACCCATCGAATCATGGTAAGAGCGCCTAGCAACATCGCCTCATGATTCCCTAGGTATCACTGATAGTGCCTGCAAGAACCAGTAGGTTTTGGTTAGCGTACATACGGTCCCTTCATCCATATATCCCGATCGAATCAACAACCATTGGTACATCGAGAGTCGTTCGAGATTCGATAACTATGCAATGCATCTTGAAGATCAAATAGTGACATTGCATGTGCTACTAGGAAACCAAGTAACCTAAATCACATCGAGTACTCTGGCCAGAGATTTGTCACACTAATATCTTCTCAGATCGCATAGGATATCCACACTCGCAAGCGTGTGGTGAATCCTTGACAACAAAGCATCGACTCCTATATGTGTCGTAACTGTACCCAATCCCGACACCTGATGACCCTCATAGAATCGGTAAACGAGTCAAAGTACAGTACTAGCATATAGAGTTTCCATGATGTTTCAAGTAATAAGGACTAATGGTGTACAACCAAAACCGCGGATTTATCCACTCAATTAATAATAACCACTTGGAAAGTCCGAATAGGGTAGTTCGATCATTCATCATATGAATATCCATTTGCATGCTTTGAACATCTCTATGTTTCATACCAATGAAACGTGATACTCAACATCGCAAATTCTAGTCTCAATCTCGAGCGATCCTTATCCTTATTTGCGGACGGCTCAATTGACTAGGAACTGTTTAGAATATACAGTGACTATAAGATGTGTTTCATGATAGTGATCTCTCTTTATTCACTATCTCATCTTACTTACACTATAGTATATTCAAGGTCTTTATCAAAACAACAATAGTATATCACAATATAACATTATGAAGAAAGATAAAGAAAATGCCATTAATGAATGTAAATTATATTAAACAAAGATTATTTATACATAGAGTCATAACAGCCCTTAGCCACAAGTTGGCTAACCGGGCACCCACTCTTTCAATCTCCCACTTGCCCTAAAGCCAACTAGTCATACTACGTAGTCTCATTGCTTCGCGATGTTTGTCAAACAATGGTCCTGGCAAGGGCTTAGTAAGTGGATCAGCGATATTGTCTGCAGAGGCCACTCTCTCGACAGTGATGTCTCCTCTTTCCACGATCTCCCGGATGATGTGGTATTTCCTCAGTATGTGTTTGGATCTTTGATGAGACCTTGGTTCCTTTGCCTGAGCAATGACACCTGTGTTGTCACAGTACACCGGGACTGGACCAACAGCTTCAGGAATTACGCCCAACTCTTGGATGAAATTCCTCATCCAAATGACCTCTTTAGCAGCAGCTGATGCTGCAATGTATTCTGCCTCAGTGGTGGAATCCGCTGTGGTGTCCTGCTTGGAACTCTTCCAAGAGACAGCACCACCATTGAGCATGAATACAAATCTAGAGGTTGACTTCGAGTCATCCACGTCACTTTGGAAGCTAGCATCGGTATAACCTTTCAATTTCAATTCTCTTCCTCCATAAACGATGAATATATTCTTAGTCCTTCTCAAGTACTTTAGAATATCCTTCACAGCTTTCCAATGCATTTGACCGGGATTGGCCTGATATCTGCTCATGACACTCAGAGAAAAGGCTACATCAGATCTGGTAGATATCATCCCATACATGATACTGCCTATGGCTGATGCATATGGTATGTGTGTCATTTTCTCTATCTCTTCGTCAGTCTTGGAAGACATAGACTTGGATAGAGAAACTCCATGACACATAGGTAGATGTCCTCTCTTGGACTCATCCATAGAAAACCTTTTCAATATGGTTTTGATGTAGGTTGCTTGAGTGAGTCCTATCATTCTCTTAGATCTATATCTATAGATTTGTATTCCTAGAATATAGGACGCCTCACCCAAATCCTTCATCGAGAATCTACCTGATAACCATATCTTTGTTGACTGCAACATCCCTACATCATTCCCAATGAGTAGGATGTCATCAACATAAAGTACTAAGAATGTCACAGCATCCTTAACTACTTTCTTGTACACGCATGGTTCCTCCGAGTTCTTGATGAAACCAAAATCCTTTATTGTTTCATCAAATTTCTGGTTTCAACTTCTTGATGCCTGTTTGAGACCATAAATTGATCTCTGAAGCTTGCATACCTTATGCTCGCTTCCCATGGATGTGAATCCCTCGGGCTGCATCATATAGATTTCTTCCTTAATGTTTTCATTAAGAAATGCAGTCTTCACATCCATTTGCCATATCTCATAGTCATACCAAGCTGCTATGGCAATAAGGATTCTTATGGACTTGAACATTACGACTGGTGAAAAGGTTTCATCATAGTCAACTCCTTGTCTTTGAGTATAACCTTTTGCGACCAATCGTGCCTTGTAGGTCAGTACCTTACCATCAGGCCCAAGTTTTCTATTGTAGATCCATTTACACCCTATTGGAACAATTCCATCGGGAGGATCTACTAAAGACCAAACTTGGTTTGTATGCATCGAGTCTATTTTCGACTGCATAGCTTCAAGCCATAAATTCGAATCCGCATCATAAATTGCTTCCTTGGAGTTTCTTGGATCACATCCAATGTCAGGTTCACTTTGATCCCCTTCAAGAAGTAGACCATATCGAATAGGAGGTCTAGAAGTCCTCTCGGATCTTCTAGAAAGAGGTGTGTCGTTTAATGGTTCCTGAGGTGTGGGATCGTTATTTTGTATCTTGGGTTCTTCTAGAATTTCTTCAAGTTCCATCATCTTGCCTTTCTTATCAAGTAAGAACTCTTTCTCCATGAAGGTGTCATTTCTCGAAACAAACACTTTTGTTTCAGTAGGATGATAGAAATAATATCCGATTGAATTCTTCGGATATCCTACAAAATAACATAAGGTGGATCGACTATCCAACTTATCTCCCACTGTCTGCTTTACGTAAGCAGGACATCCCCAAATCCTTAAGTACGAATACTTAGGAGTTTTGCCATTCCATAACTCGTATGGAGTTTTATCCACTGCTTTAGTGTGGACATTGTTCAACAACAATACCGCCGTTTCAAGTGCATAGCCCCAAAACGAAGGTGGGAGCTCAGTGAAGCTCATCATGGATCGAACCATGTCCAACAAAGTTCGATTGCGACGCTCCAAAACACCATTGAGCTAAGGTGTCATAGGAGGAGTCCACTGAGAGAGAATCCCATTCTCTTTTAGATAACCCAAAAACTCGGTACTTAAGTATTCTTCACCTCGATCTGATTGAAGTGCTTTAATACTTTTACCTAGTTTATTTTCTACTTCAGCCTTGAATTCTTTGAACTTTTCAAATGATTCAGACTTATATTTCATCAAATATAAATACCCGTACCTAGAATAATCATCAGTAAAGGTAATGAAGTAGGTGTGACCAAATTTAGTATCAATACTAAATGGACCGCAAACATCTGTATGAATCAAATCCAACAAATTTTGACTACGCTTAGGTTTTCCTTTGAAAGGAGATTTAGTCATTTTTCCTTTTAGGCAGGACTCACAAGTAGGTAGAGAGTTAATATCAGACATATCAAGCATGCCCTCTCCCACTAGCTTGTTCATCCTCCTTGAGGAAATATGACCTAGCCTAGCATGCCTATCATTTTTCCTTTTATTTGTTGTTGCCGGTTTATCAACATAATTAATTGGAACGTCTTTTAATTTTAATTTATATAGATCATTTTTAAATTGTCCATTTCAAATCAAACATTCATTCTTGTAAATATTGCAAATCTCATTCGCAAAATTGCAAGAAAAATCTTCTCTATCAAGAATAAAAATAGAAATAATGTTTTAATGAAATCTTGGCACAAATAAAAAACATCTCTCTCAAAATATAGCTTAAAATTGTTTTGCAAAATCAAACAAATGTTTCCCATAGCTTTGGATTCAACTCTGGAATCATTCCCGAGCCTTAACTGGGTCTCACCCATCCTTAGCCTATTACTACTTGTCATCATCTGCAACTCATTGCAAATGTGAGATCTACATCTGGTATCCAATACCCAAGAAGTAGTATTAAGTGAAACATTTATTTCATTATAAAATATATCCTTAGCCGTTTGTAACTACTCGATATATATATTCTTTGCAGTTGCACTTCCAGTAACCGGGTTTCTTGTAGTGATGGCAAACTTATTTAGACTTGTCCATCTTTGCATGTAACATTTGGCCTTGAGATCATGGTCCTACCATTTCTCTAGTTCGGCCAACCTTTCCGAAGTTACATCAGCCGGGGCAGTTTTTGGAGGAGCCTTTTCTAGCACGTAGAAAATCTTCTCCGAACTCATGACAATCTTTTAGCTTACGGAACCATTCCGTATAGTTTGCGCCAGTCAGTTTGTTTTGTTCGAGAATTGAGACATGTGAATTACGAAGATTCATCATAATGATATACTGAGATGAAAGCAGATAATTATCGGTGATTGCTTAATTAATTTACTAAGACATAAAATATGGCGAGATTTATTTTATGAATTTCACTCCCACTATTTTAACGATTTCACTACCCTCTAGTGAAAATGAGAAACTATTTTCTTTAGTGGGAACATGGAGTCCAATTGACAAATCATAGTCCCGAATAATATCAGCCAACCATAATTTTCAAAAGGTAGAGCCCAATTGCTTCCAAAGCAACCCCCATGTTTTTACCTCATGTCCAATAAGGGCCCAATAATATGACGTCGTTTATTGTGACATGTCAAGATGACCCATCAATATTAAGTTGTGATGGACGATCGCCATGTGGATCCCCAATAATATGAGTCAATTCCATGGGAGTTCCATCCAACTTACAACATGTGTCGATCCAATGTACAGCTTTCCGACGAACGGGCTCCCCCAATAATATGAGCCAGACCGTGCCCGCGGGTAGCATCTCATACATTGATCGTTGATGGAAGATAGGAACATTTAAACAATATTTAAATTCTCTTTTGTTTATCTTGATATCAATTTTAAATCATATTTAAAATGAGAGATTTTTTAATTTTGAAAAATTGTCTCATCATATCATATTTGTATGCTTGCAGGATTCATGAAATTTAGTCTAAATATGCATACAACAATAATATCATATATTATATTTAGGATGATCGACCCCAAAACTAATCGACCTGTGGTTGCCAATCACGATTCTAAGTCCAATCCTAGGTGATATGCAAGTATGCAATGCAATCCTATTACATTGAGCTTCCAATTTACATTTCTTCGGTCTTTATTATCTGCTGGGCCCACCTTTGTCTTCAAATCTTTATCTCTCACTAAGTCTAATAAATTTACAATAAATTTCGATGACAAGTAGGAGATACATATTTAAGGGTGGGAACGAGTCATAAACCAGACCCACTTTTAATTACAAATGACAATTCAAATTGGGTCATAAACCAAGCCCATTAATAAAACTCAACAACAATAAAACCAAATGTAAAAAACCTAACATATACCTACAAACTTGGTCATGGCGATCGATCATCATTTTATCCAATAATTAATTCAATAATTAAATAATTAGATAACATGCAATGACATCATAATAAAAAAGATAAAATCAAATTTTATCTAATCTTTTCATAAGATCATATCTTATCATCAATTGTACCAAAATAATCAATTTTATAAAATCTAATTTAACGGAAAAATTTATAAATTTTCCAAAAATTCAAATTTATCCAAAAATCAATTTTAAAAATTTCAGACTCAAACAATTTGACCCGATGCCTCGCGGACCAATCAAAAACAATTTTCGATCGGATCAAAAACTAAAATTTCGAAAATAAAAAATTCTAAAAAAAATGAATTTTAATTTTCCGGGCTGCCCGGGACGTTCCCGGGCAGCCCTGCCTCCACGTGGGACAGGGCTGCCTACGTGGAACTGGGCAGCTCGTCGCTGCCCTGGGCAGCGACGATCGCTGCCCGTGTTGCCATTCAAAAAAAAAAATTTAATTTAAAATTTTGTTTTGTTTCAAAAATCGAGGCTAAAATTTTTTTACAATCGATTAATTTTAATCGTTTGATCTGAGAGCAACTGGCTCTGATACCACTGTTGGAACACGTTTTCAGATCATAGATCTGATACCCGGTGCATCGGAAGTTTTAAATTTTTTTTTTATATGGAACGATTCCATATCATGGGTATCAAATCCCAACGATTAAATTATGCAAGTAAAATAATAATAAAAATTAATATTTTACCTCTTCAAGCTATGGCTTGATTATGGACTCCAACAGATTAAATCTGCTCTTGTTGTAAATTCCAGGAACTGATGACTTGCTCGATCAATCTCCGGAATTAGGTCCACGAACATAAAACTAAAACCCTCTGATTGATTGCACTAGAAATCAATCAGATGTTTATCGAAGAGATTAAACAGATTTGATCTGTCAATTCAGAATGTAATTTTCATAAAAATCACAGACTGAATTCTCTCAAAAAGGAGACAGGATTTTCAAAAAATCCTTATTTTATTTTGTGTAATTTTTGAAAATACAACTTAGAGGGTGTTTGGGAGAGCTTAAAAGCTCTTGCAAACAGCTTATAAGTTGTTTTAGAGCTTTTAAGCTCTCAAATTTTGTTTGACAAAATTTTTTAAAAACAGCTTATAAGTTGTCAAAATAAGCTGTTTGACAGCTTATTAGCTATTTTTAAAAAAGTAAGGGGGGAGGTACTTTTTTCAAAAAGATCTTATTTTAATATTCTATCTCTCTAAAATATCCTTGAATATTTTCATAAATCTCCATTATATCCTCCACTCATTAAATATTAAATATTATTTTTAAAAAAATTACAAATCACATAAATTTTTCTAAAGTAAAATATTAGAACAATTTTATTTTTTAATATATGTTTATTCTAAAACTATTTTCGTATGTGTATAACTAAAAATTTTATTTTCATAGAATTATACCTTTTTTGGTAATTTTGACAATAAAAAGATCTTATAATACCAAATATATCAAAATCTTTAAGTTGTTTAAAATAAGTTTACCCAAACACTTTAACAACTTATTTTTAAAATAAGTTCTAACAGCTTATAAGCTCGTAAAACAACTTTTAAGCACTAGGAGCTTATAAGCTCTTTTTAATAAGCTTAGCCAAACACCCTCTTAGAATAAAAACATGAGATTTTTGAAAATTGCACCTTATATTTATAGATAATTTCTAGACTAGATTAAGTTATAAGTTTATTAGGACACTAACTCCTTAGGGCCCATGATCCATAACTTAAGCCCAACAAGCCAAGCCTGTTATTATAGAAATTAATATTAAATTCATCATGACTCCGATTGATAAACTGATTTACCAATGTGCACAGAAACCATTTCTGCACCTTTTAAAGTCAAGATAATTTTTCTGAATCCAAATTCAGTGATTTCCAAAAATGCCCATCCTTATGTCATTTTAGGAAATTCCACTCCCTTTAGTTAAGAAGTCCAACTTCTCTTTCATTAAATTTAACTCTTTAAATTTAACTATCTCAACGGGGATTAGTAATCCATTACTTGTGTGACCCTCAATGGTTCAGGGATACAGCTAGCCGTGGGCTCACAACTCCTTGTGACTCAGAACAACAATTTCCGACTTACCCATCGAATCATGGTAAGAGCGCCTAGCAACATCGCCCCATGATTCCCTAGGTATCACTGATAGTACCTGCAAGAACCAGTAGGTTTTGGTTAGCGTACATACGGTCCCTTCATCCATATATCCCGATCGAATCAACAACCATTGGTACATCGAGAGTCGTTCGAGATTCGATAACTATGCAATACATCTTGAAGATCAAATAGTGACATCGCATGTGCTACTAGAAAACCAAGTAACCTAAATCACATCGAGCACTCTGGCCAGAGATTTGTCATACTAATATCTCCTCAGATCGCATAGGATATCCACACTCGCAAGCGTGTGGTGAATCCTTGACAACAAAACATCGACTCCTATATATGTCGTAACTGTACCCAATCCCGACACCTGATGACCCTCATAGAGTTGGTAAACGAGTCAAAGTACAGTACTAGCATATATAGTCTCCATGATGTTTCAAGTAATAAGGACTAATGGTGTACAACCAAAACCGCGGACTTATCCACTCAATTAATAATAACCACTCGGAAAGTCCGAATAAAGTAGTTCGATCATTCATCATATGAATATCCATTTGCATGCTTTGAACATCTCTATGTTCCATACCAATGAAACGTGGTACTCAACATCGCAAATGCTAGTCTCAATCTCGAGCGATCCTTATCCTTATTTGCGGACGACTAAATTGACTAGGAACTGTTTAGAATATACAGTGACTATAAGATGTGTTTCATGATAGTGATCTCTCTTTATTCACTATCTCATCTTACTTACACTATAGTATATTCAAGGTCTTTATCAAAACAACAATAGTATATCACAATATAACATTATGAAGAAAGATAAAGAAAATGCCATTAATGAATGTAAATTATATTAAATAAAGATTATTTATACATAGAGTCATAACAGCCCTTAGCCACAAGTTGGCTAACCGGGCACCTTCTCTTTCAAAGCATGTTCTCTTAGAAAACTTATTATAAGACCATCACCAGCTAAAATCCAAACAAAATCACCCATATTTTTTGAACGTATTCAGGGTGATATTTGTGGGCGAATTCATCCACCATGTGAACCATTTCGATACTTTATGGTATTGATCGATGCCTCTAGAAGATGGTCACATGTATGCTTATTATCAACTCGAAATGTGGCATTTGCAAGATTAATGGATCAAATAATAAAATTGCAAAATCAATTTTCCGATTATACAATCAAGAAAATAAGACTTGATAATGCTGGAGAATTTACTTCCCAGACTTTCAACGACTATTGTATGTCGATGGAAATCACTGTTGAACATCATCTAGCTCGTGTTCATACACAAAATGGATTAGCTGAATTATTGATTAAACGTATACAACTGATTGCTAGACCAATGATTATGAGAACAAAACTCTATATTTCTATATGGGGACATGCAATTTTACATACTGCTGCATTGATTTGCATCAGACCAAGTGCATATCATAAATTATCCCCATTGCAGCTTGCACTTGGTAAAGAACCAGATATTTCTCATCTGAAAATTTTTGGATATATGGTGTATGTGCATATTGCACCACCTCAACGATAAAAAAATGGGTCCTCAAAGAAAGATCGGTTTATATCGGTTATGATAGCCCATCAATCATTCGATATCTTGAGTCTCAAATATGCGATGTGTTTACAACATGTTTTGATGATTGTCATTTTAATAAAGAAATCTTTCCAATGTTAGGGGGAGAAACGAAGCACATCGAAAAAAAAATCACATGGTATGTACCATCATTGTTACATTTGGATCCAAGAACCAAACAATGTGAAAAATATGTACATCAAATTGTGCATTTGCAAAGAATAGTAAATCAAATTTCAGATGCATTTGCAAACACAAAAGGGGTAACAAAATTATATATACCTGTTGTAAATGTCCCTGCTCGAATTGAAATGCCAAAGAAACAAATTGAAAACACTCATGGTGTCATAAAATGCTTGAAGCATGGAAGGCCAGTCAGTTCCAAGGATAAAAATTCTAGGAAAAGAAAAGTCATAGAGAAATACGATGATCACAAAATAGAAAATGGTGTTTCAAAAGAAACACCTGATGATGAAAATGTTCTGTCAGAACCACAAACTGACGAGAATCGTGAAGTCTCTATCAATTATATTAATACTGAAAAAATATGGAACCGAAAAGATATAGAAGATATTGATGAGATATTTTCTTATAATGTGACATGTGACATCATAAATGAGAATGAAGATCATGAACCAAAATCTTTTGGTAAATGTAAAACTCGGCATGATTGGGAAAATGGAAAGATGTCATCTAGGTTGAATTGGATTCGCTAAATAAACGTAATGTTTTTGGACCTATAGTCCTTACACCTGAAGGTGTAAAACCTGTTGGATACAAACGAGTTTTTATTTGAAAGCGAAATAAGAAAAATAAAATAGTTAGATATAAAGCTAGACTTGTTGCACAAGGTTTTTCTCAAAAGTCTGATATTGATTATGAAGAAACGTATTCTTGTGTTATGGATGCAATTACATTTCGATATTTGATTAGTTTGGCAGTGTCTGAAAATTTGAAAATGTGTTTTATGGATGTTATTACAGCTTACTTATACGGATCACTTGATAGTGATATATATATATGAAAATCCCTGAAGGATTTAAGATGCCTGAAGCACAAAGTTCAAAACCCAGAGAATTTTATTATGTGAAATTGCAAAGTCATGATATGGGTTGAAGCAATCCGACCGAATGTGGTATAATCGGCTGAGTGAGCACTTGATGAAAAAGAGATATGTAAATGATCCAATATGTCCTTGTGTTTTCATCAAGAAAACAACATCCGGATGTGTAATTATTGTTGTACATGTTGATGATTTAAACATCATTGGAACGAATAAGAAAATTCAAGAAGTTATGATGTATTTGAAGGAAGAATTCGAAATGAAGGACCTTGGAAATACCAAGTATTGTCTGGGTTTGCAAATCAAACAAAAAGAATGTTGAATTTTTGTTCACCAGTCAAATTATGCAGAAAAGGTCCTTAAAAATTTTAATATGGATAAATCAAATCCATTAAGTACTCCAATGGTTGTAAGATCATTAAACATAGAAATGATCCATTTCGTCCATGTGAAGATGATGAAGTTATTCTTGATCCAGAAGTACCATATCTAAGTGTCATTGGTTCCCTTATTTATCTTGCAAATTGTACTAGACCTGATATATCTTTTGCTGTAAATTTATTGGCAAGATTCAGCTCATATCCAACAAAGAGGTACTGAAACAAAATTAAACATATATTCCCTTATCTACGAGGAACGACAGATTTGAGACTTTTGTACTCAAAAGACACCAATCAAAGTATCATTGGTTATGCTGATGTTGGATATTTATCTGATCCACATAAGACACGTTTCCAAATCGGATATGTATTTACTCATGGAGGTACTGCAATTTCTTGGCGTTCACAGAAACAAACACTCGTAACAACTTCATCAAATCACGCCGAGATTATTGCATGTAGTAAACCAGAACTCATTTTAAGATAATAATATGTTAAACATAATTAAGGGTTAGTAATTAACCAATTCCGGGATTTAATCGGACTTCAGAAGCAAGAAATGAAATTTCATTGTCTGAGCCAGTTCGGACGATCCGAAGAGGACTTCGGACGGCCCGAACTTGACCACCAGGGGCTCCGAAGGTGAGCTTGTTGACTTCGGAGTTAAGGCTGGTTCGGACGATCCGAACTCAAGTTCGGACGGCCCGAACTTGTTTGTGCCAAGTAGGCAGGATTACTCAGCAATGAATTTTGACAAGTGTCGGACTTAGAGCACTTCGGACGACCCAAAGTAGAGATCGGACGATCCGAACTCGATGTGTCTCGCATGCAGACAGTGAGTTGGATCGGACGATCCGAACTCAGGTTTGGAGGGCCCGAACTCATCCGAAACTTTTCCTATAAATAGGGCTCTTCGGAGTCATAATTTGAATACGAATTCCCGAGTTTTCTTATTCAGTTATATAGTGTGAGTTATACACTTGAGGGCTCTATCGGTTATAATAGAGGTTCTGGAATAACCAAGGAGTGGTTATAGTCATCCGGGACTAGCGACTCCAAAGGGCTATCTACGGACGAAGGTATGGTTCGAGAATCTATTTAAGTTTTGGGAGTACTTATTAGCTTAGTTAAGGCTTATAGAATTTATGTAGTGATACGGTGAACTTTTGAATATAGGCTTGGAACCTAGGATCCTACTATACTTGAACTAGCCTAGAGGTATGTACACATTGACTGAGATTGCCAGCGAGTATACATGTTTATATGTTGCATTTATTTGGCATTATTATATGGCATGATATATGATTTACCGCTTTCTATATTCATATGTCATGTGCATATACACGTTGAGCCTATACCTTGATATACCTGATTATAGAGCCGCTCAGCTCTATACTCGATAGTCTGTCACTGAGAGTACCGCAACGGCGGGGACATTTATGTCTGACTACTCTGGTGTACTTGATGAGTGTGGTTGCACCCAGAGGTTGATCCGTGCGATGGCAGCACTCATGTGGCGCCGGTACTGAGCATGACTTTTCAGATGACCCTTTACCAGTCATCATGTTGCATGCATCATATTTATACGTGTACTCATGTTTATATACTGGGCGTTAGTGCTCACGTCCTAGTTGTTATCTTGGACACCCTATTCCATGGGGCAGGTCGCAGGATGGACGGAGCTGGAGGTTCAAGGCAGGATTAGGGAGCAGGCCTTGAGGTGTTAATTATACAGCAGGATTCGATATAGCTATATAACGTTTACTTTTAAGTATTTCGATATGGTTGTATCACTACTGATGAATAAGCTTGACACTTTTAATACTAAGCTGATATGTAATTTATGGTTATGTTTCCGCACGTTTTACTCTGTTAAGTTATTTTGCTGTATTAAGTTTAATGTATGCTATTAGTTGCCAGTTAGTAGGTGATACCATGTAGGGTCACTACATTTTTTGTATCAGAGCATGCATAGATTTTGGGAATTAGTACTTGGGATTTAGTTTAGTCTTGAGTAATTCTTGCACATTTGGGATTTTAATGTTCAATTCTTTTCAGGATATGGCTGACGAGAGTCACGGTAGTATTGGCCAGGGAGGTGGTCATCATCATCATCATCGCCATCGTGATGATCATTATCGTCCTCATGAGGGTAGACGTCGGTACACTATCAATAAATTCATGCAAGTAGGACCGAAACCTTTGGTGGGAGGCGATAATCCTGAACAAGCAAGAAGTTGGATGTCTAAACTCGTGAGTACTTTTCGTGCTTTCGATTGTACTGAGGATCAGAAATTGGAAGTTCTAGAATTTGTTCTAGAGGATCGAGCACGTTTTTGGTGGGATGCCAAAGCTGCTCAGGCACGTACTGAGAGAGGACAGGTGGCTTGGGGAGATTTCTGTCAGCAGTTCCAGAAACTGTATTTTCCTCCAGCTGTTCGCCAAGCACGATCGATGGAGTTGCTTACTCTGAGGCAAGGATCAATGACTATTGATCAATATCAGCAACGATTTTTTGATCTGCTACCTTTCAGTCCTCATATTAATGAGAGTGATGCATCGAAGTATGATCTCTTTCTACAAGGCCTGAACCAAGATATCTAATCACAGGTTGTTGTCTGTGATGACCCAGTATCTTATGAGACTTTGGTGAACCGTTGCTGTCTTGTGGAGACCAGCAACAGGCGTGCACAGTTGTTGATGCCAGCACAGCTTAGTGGATCATTTGAGCCTAGAGCTCAATCTGTTGTGCAATCTGGACCTACGTCTTCTTCTACTCCTACTACTTCATCTGGATCTCGTGGTTCACGAGGTATGTTCCATTTTGGGAAGAAAAAGAAGAAGGAGGAGTTTTGTAGTCACTGTGGAGGGAAGCATCCTGCAGCTTCATGTCGAAGAGCTACTGGTGCTTGTTATATTTGCGGTCAGCAGGGACATCTGCGGAGAGATTGTCCTCAGCGCATGGGTTCTGCTAGTGGATCGGGATCACAAGTTGGATCTCAGGCTTCTACTTTTCCACGACAGCAGCCAGCACCATAGAGTTCTTCTGGTTACCGTCCCCAGACTCAAGGGCAGGTATTTTCTTTGTCTCAAGAACAAGCTACTGAGGGAAGTGATCGCATGTTGGCAGGTACCTTTCTGTTATGTGGTATTCCTGCACTTGTTTTAATTGATAATAGAGCGTCGCATTCTTTTATTTCTAGTCGCTTTGTTAAGAGACATAGATTACCTTATGTATCATTAGATATGGATTTAGTTGTATCTACTCCGCTGGAGCAGAAGATAGTAACTAAGCGTCTAGTGATGGGTTGCCTTCTAGAGTTTGAGGGTAATGTATTGTCAGCTAATCTGATGATATTAGCGATGGCAGATTTTGATTGTATTTTGGAAATAGATATACTGACTTTGTATCACGCTACTGTGGATTGTTATCAGCGTCTGGTACAGTTTCATCCTGCTAAGGGTGATAGCTGGTATTTTTATGGTGAGGGTGCGCGACCTCCGATGCCACTTGTTTCGGCTCTGAAGGCATGTCATGTCTTGGAGTCAGGTGGGGAGAGCTACCTTATATATGCAGTTGATATGTCCATGAGTAGTACGGGTATTGATCAGTTACCGGTAGTCAGTGAGTTTCCTGATGTATTCCTTGATGAGATTCCTGGTTTTCTTCCGGTGCGAGAGGTTGAATTTGGTATTGATTTAGTACCAGGAACTACGCCTATATCCCAAGCGCCTTATCGTCTAGCACCATCAGAGATGAGGGAATTGAAACAGCAGTTACAGGATCTGCTTGATAAGGGATATATTCGTCCGAGTGTTTCTCCGTGGGGAGCACCTATTTTGTTCGTCAAGAAGAAAGATAGATCGATGCGATTGTGTATTGATTACAGGCAGTTGAATCGTGTTACCATCAAGAATAAGTATCCTTTGTCGCGGATTGATGATCTATTCGATCAACTACAGGGTACTTCTGTTTACTCCAAGATAGATCTGAGATCTGGATACCACCAGATGCGGGTACGAGACTCAGATATTTCTACGACTGCTTTTAGGACCAGATACGGGCATTATAAATTTCTGGTTATGCCATTTGGTTTGACGAATGCACCGGCAGACTTTATGAATCTGATGAATCAGGTATTTCGAGAATATCTGGATAGATTTGTCATCGTCTTCATTGATGATATTCTTGTCTATTCTCATGACAAGGATGAGCATGCACAGCATTTGAGGATTGTTTTACAGACGTTACGAGATAAGCAGCTGTATGCGAAATTGAGCAAGTGTGAATTTTGGCTTGATCGGGTAGCGTTTCTCGGTCATGTGATTTCTAATGAAGGGATATCTGTTGATCCTAGTAAGATAGAGGCAATGCTGAACTGGTCTCGTCTGACGACGGTTGCTGAGATTCGAAGTTTCTTGGGTCTAGCGGGTTATTACCGTCGGTTCATCGAGAGTTTTGCACAGTTGGCAAGACCTTTGACACAGCTTACACGGAAAGATGTTGCCTTCATATGGTCCTCGGATTGTGAGGAGTCATTTCACGAGCTGCGTGGACGTCTTACTACTGCACCTGTGCTAGCTCTACCTTCTGGATCAGGAGGTTATGTTGTCAATACTGATGCCTCTGGTCAGGGGTTAGGATGTGTTCTGACACAGCATGGACATGTTATTGCCTATGCTTCTCGACAGTTGAAGACGCATGAGAGTAATTATCCAGTACATGATCTCGAGTTAGCCGCCATTGTATTTGCACTCAAGATCTGGAGGCATTATCTTTATGGCGAGAAATTTGAGATATTCACGGATCACAAGAGTTTGAAGTATTTATTCACTCAGGCGGAGTTGAATATGCGACAGAGACGCTGGATGGATCTTCTGAAGGATTATGATTGTGAAATCAAATATCATCCAGGTTCTGTTAATCTTACTGCTGATGCCTTGAGTCGGTAGGTGAGACTTTCTGCACTTCAGACTAGTGAAGTATCTCATATGATTCAAGAGTGTTGTTCATTGAGTTTTACGCTAAAGCACAAGAAAGGGAGAAATGGGATTCGATTGTATACTATTTTGTCTGAGCCAGCATTGTATTCTCGGATCAGAGATGCTCAGATATCTGATGTTAAGGCTCAGCGTTTGGCACGTTTAGCCAATGGAGTTAATACATCTGGATTTCATTTTCAGGCAGATGGTTTATTGTGCTTATCTAATCGAGTGGTTGTACATAATGTTGCGGAGCTCAGGAACGATATTCTATCTCAAGCTCACAGGAGTCGATTATCAGTTCATCCTGGAAGCATGAAAATATATAAAGACTTGCGAACTAGATTCTGGTGGAAAGGGATGAAGCGGAGTGTGTATCAATTTGTTTCAAGATGTTTGGTTTGTCAACAGGTCAAGGCTGAACACCGACGACCAGGTGGATTATTGCAGAATCTTGAGATTCTCGAATGGAAGTGGGAGCACGTAACTATGGATTTTGTTACTCACTTACCTATGAATTCACGTCAGTGTGATGCTATCTGGGTCGTTGTTGACCGTTTGACGAAATCAGCACACTTTATTCCTTATAACCGGGAGTATTATTATGATCGCATGACAAGTTTATACATCCAGGAGATAGTGCGATTGCATGGGATTCCAATTAGCATAGTCAGTGATAGAGACCCGCGATTTACCTCACGTTTTTGGGGTAGTTTTCAGGAGGCGTTGGGTACCACTCTGAGTTTGAGCACTGCATATCATCCGGAGACTGACGGACAGTCAGAGCGGACAATTCGTACATTGGAGGATATGCTACGTTCTTCTGTCATGGACTTTGGCTTATCTTGGCAGGATCAGTTACCTTTGATCGAATTTGCCTACAATAACAGTTATCATCGTAGTATTGATATGACACCTTTCGAGGCATTGTACGGTCGACGGTGTCGTACTCCGTTATTCTGGGATGAAGTCGGGGAACGACAAGTCGAGGGTCCTGAATTGGTGCAGCACATTGTAGACAAGGTAGATTTGATCAAACATAAGATCAAAGTTTCTCAAGATAGACAAGCCAGTTATGCTAATATTCGTCGCAGGCCACTTCAGTTTGAGCCTGGTGAATATGTGTTTCTACGAGTACCACCTTTCAGGAAGGTGATGAGATTCGGCATGAAAGGCAAGTTGTCTCCTCGTTTTATCGGACCTTTCCAGATACTGAAGAAGATCGGAGATGTTGCATATCGTTTGGCTTTACCGCCAAATCTTTCCAGTATCATAATGTTTTTCATGTGTCATTACTTCGACAGTATATAGCTGATGAATCTCATGTGATTCAGTCTACTGATATTCAGCTAGAGCCAGATTTGTCTTTTGTTGAACGACCAATCCGTATCTTAGACAGAAAGGAGAAAGTTCTTCGGAACAAGACTATACCACTTGTGATGGTACAGTGGCAGCGCCGAGGCGTTGAAGAAGCAACTTGGGAAATTGAGAGTCGTATGCAAGCAGAATATCCTGAGTTGTTTGCTTTGTATTGTTGATTACCATGTAGTTGTAATTACAGTTGTTGTAATAAAACGTGGTTTGATATTTCATATTGTTATCTTGATTTGTCTTTAGATGTTATTTCGCGGACGAAATATCTAAAGGTGGGGAGAATGTAGTAAACCAGAACTCATTTTAAGATAATAATATGTTAAACATAATTAAGGGTTATTAATTAACCAATTCCGGGATTTAATCGGACTTCAGAAGCAAAAAATGAAATTTTATTGTCTGAGCCAGTTCGGACGATCCAAAGAGGACTTCAGACGGCCCGAACTTGACCACCGGGGGCTCCGAAGGTGAGCTTGTTGACTTCGGAGTTAAGGCTGGTTCGGACGATCCAAACTCAAGTTCGGACGGCCCGAACTTGTTTGTGCCAAGTAGGCAGGATTACTCAGCAATGAATTTTGACAAGTGTCGGACTTAGAGCACTTCGGATGACCCGAAGTAGAGATCGGACGATCCGAACTCGACGTGTCTCGCATGCAGACAGTGAGTTGGATCGGACGATCCGAACTCAGGTTCGGAGGGCCCGAACTCGTCCGAAACTTTTCCTATAAATAGGGCTCTTCGGAGTCATAATTTGAATACGAATTCCCGAGTTTTCTTATTCAGTTATATAGTATGAGTTATACACTTGAGGGCCCTATCGGTTATAATAGAGGTTCTGGAATAACCAAGGAGTGGTTATAGTCATCCGGAACTAGCGACTCCAAAGGGCTATCTACGAACGAAGGTATGGTCCGAGAATCTATTTAAGTTTTGGGAGTACTTATTAGCTTAGTTAAGGCTTATAGAATTTATTTAGTGATACAGTGAACTTTTGAATATAGGCTTGGAACCTAGGATCCTACTATACTTGAACTAGCCTAGAGGTACGTACACATTGACTGAGATTGCCAGCGAGTATACATGTTTATATGTTGCATTTATTTGGCATTATTATATGGCATGATATATGATTTACCGCTTTCTATATTCATATGTCATGTGCATATACACGTTGAGCCTATACCTTGATATACCTGATTATAGAGCCGCTCAGCTCTATACTCGATAGTCTGTCACTGAGAGTACCGCAACGGCGGGAACATTTATGTCTGACTACTCTGGTGTACTTGACGAGTGTGGTTGCACCCAGAGGTTGATCCGTGCGGTGGCAGCACTCATGTGGCGCCGGTACTGAGCATGACTTTTCAGATGACTCTTTACCAGTCATCATGTTGCATGCATCATATTTATACGTGTACTCATGTTTATGTACTGGGCGTTAGCGCTCACGTCCTAGTTGTTATCTTGGACACCCTATTCCATGGGGCAGGTCGCAGGATGGACGGAGCTGGAGGTTCAAGGCAGGATTAGGAGCAGGCCTTGAGGAGTTAATTATACAGCAGGATTCGATATAGTTGTATAACGTTTACTTTTAAGTATTTCGATATGGTTGTATCACTACTGATGAATAAGCTTGACACTTTTAATACTAAGCTGATATGTAATTTATGGTTATGTTTTCGCACGTTTTACTCTGTTAAGTTATTTTGCTGTATTAAGTTTAATGTATGCTATTAGTTGCCAGTTAGTAGGTGATACCATGCAGGGTCACTACATTGCATTACATGAAGCAAGTCGGGAATGTGTATGGTTAAAGTCAATGATTAAACATATCCAAACATCGTGTGGATTGTCAGTAGACAAGAAGCATGTGACACTATATGAAGATAATGCTGCAAGTGTTGCTCAAATGAAAGAAGGATACATCAAAAGTGACAGAATCAAACATATCCCCCCAAAGTTCTTTGCCTACACTCAAGAGCTTGAGAAGAATAAAGATATTGATATCTGTGATATTCAATCAAGTGAGAACTCGTCATATCTCTTCACAAAGGCACTTTTCACGACGATATTCAGAATGCATATATATAACATTGGGATGCTCAATCTACTAAATATGTGAAAAATCATTCGTATTAAATGAGGGGAAGTTTACGTGGCTGCACTCTTTTTTCCTTACTATGATTTTTATCCCAATGAATTTTTTCTAGTAAGATTTTTAACAACGCAGTATAAAACACGTAATAAAGACAGTCATCATATCACGCTCATCATCTCAAGAGGGAGTGTTGAAAATATATTATTATTATATAATGTTGAAAATTGAGTTGTAAAATTTGGAAAATTAGTGTGTGATGATGACGATGTTTTAATTTTTGGACTAAAATCCAAATGAGATCTATAAATAGATCTCTCAATTTGTGTGAAAAAACACAATTGAATTGAGAGAGAAAAATTTGTGAAATGAAGAATTTGATATATTTTGATTTTTAAAATTTTTACTTTTTACCATAAATTTTTATTTTTTCACCATAATTATGATTTTTTGTGTTTTAATATTGGACTAATTTGGAACTTTTCTTTAAAAAAACTAAAAATAAAAATAAAAGATAGCACCATAATCTTCTAGACATAAAAAAATACTTGCAAAATCTTTCGTGGTCCCCATAGTGTGGTGCTGCGATTTCTTTGTTTTTTGATGTAACGTGCTGCGACTTCACATGCATTAATCCGCAATATTCCACCCAATTAGCCTTCGATTTCTCCCAAATTTGCTAAATTTCTTCCGACCCTTCTCTGTCTCCCCGAGAGCCGAGCCACTCGAGTTCAAAGAAATCTACGTTTTTGTCCTTTCACTCTTCCTTCATCCATACATATAATATTACACAAATGACAATAATACGCAGAATATTATATGTATTGGGGACTTAAATTATCATCAAGAAGTATCCATATTTGTGTAAATTCTTTGTAAGTTGACGTAGTGAAGCCGATACGCTTATCATAAATTAGCCGACCCATTTTTCCTTTCGCCTCCTGTACCTACGAAGCCGGAAGTCAACATGCAAGAACCCATAAAAACTCATACTTGAAGCAAATGCTAGGAGAGATTCTTTCGGCACAGAAAAGGGTTTTTTTTTAGGGATGAAGAACGAGGAGCAGTCGCGTTCTTTGTTCGGGATTTCACTCACAGACCGCCCGAGATGGCAGCAGTTCATCATTTGTTCTTCTGGGTTTTTCTTTGGGTATCTCGTTAATGGAGTTTGCGAGGTTTGTTCAAAATTCCCTTTTTTATATATATATGGATAAAAGATCGATACTTTATTGATTTTAGAGATCTGAAATCACTTCTGTGCCAGTTGTTCTTGTGCTGATTGATTGTGATGAGAGAGATTGAAAAATTATATATGTATATGTAAAAGGGCAAGCTTTTGCTTATTAGAAGTTTGAATTTTCTCACGTTCTTGTCTGTGCCAGGTGTTTGGATTTTTCGTTGTTTGATTATATAAAAAGTGATTAAAAATAAGCTATTCTGATAAAAGAATTGGGTGTTTTTTTTCTCTTTGTTGGTTCGAGTGAAAATGGTGTTTTTGTTTGCTAGTTTGAATTCTTGGCCATCCTTGTCAGTCAACTGCCATTTGGTGTTAAAAATATGACTTTGATGACATATTTGCAATATATATTTTCACAACTTTTGACCTGCTGTCATTTTGATTCTTACTGTCTATCTCAATATGTAGAAATTAGATTTTATTTGTAATTTTCGTGTACGTATGCAGTAAAAAGTTAGAGACTTTTTGTTCATCTATGGTGAGATGATAAATCATCTTTGTTGTGGCTACACCAGAAGAAGATCTTTCTGTGAATGTATAGGCCGGATGTGATCCACCTGTTGTCCCCACCTTAGAACAGATGGGTCTCGACCCGTCCAAAGGGCGGGACTACACTCAGAGATATTCGCCTATTGTAGCATAGTCCGAACCCTCTTGTTTTTCGCCATCTATCATGTATAGTAAATGGCATTTAAGTATATCTATATACATAACTTGCCAGCATCTGCCACTCTAAAAAATTAGCATATGTGATCCTTTTCAATCAGACAAGCTTGTTAGATGTTGGTCATAAGAGATCACAGTGGTCTCACTTAGATTAACAGGCAAACGACGGCTTAAATAAAAGTGAAATGCTCGTGTCATTTTATGTTAATGGCTTGCATTGAAAGTTATTATGAGCGCATCTGCTTGTGGCTGAAAGTGATCACACATTCAGGGCACACCTGGTGATGTGAAGACCTTGTGATCTAGGACTGACTTCACTTGTTTCTAAAATTTAATTTCCAAAACACATGAAGTCACTCCTCGATTATATTTGTTCGAAACACATGAAGCTTGTATTGTTTACTGCTTTATAACAAACTCTACCTGTTCTTTAGTTACAAGTATTGACTCGTTTTTCATCCATTTTTCAGGAATATGTGTACAATAGACTCCAATTCAGGTCAGATTCGGTTCACTTTAATATGTTGAATTTTTTGTTCGATCTTGAAGTTTATCGACAAGGCAGACCAATTGGGGGCTTGGGGGGGGACATCATCTTCCACGTTAAAAAATAATTTTCTAAATTATATGATAAGTTGCTCCTCATCTAAATTCCTTGCTCCCCCACTATTTTCCCTGCTACGTTGTTCTGATGAGTTCTGTAATTTGTTTGAATGTAGTTACGGATGGTACTTCACTTTTGTTCAAGGATGGGTATATATCCTTCTGATATATTTACAAGGATTCACGACCAAGCAAATGGTGAATCCCTGGAAGACTTATATTAAGCTATCAGCGGTGCTAATGGGTTCGAGTGGACTCACCAAAGGTTCTCTGGCTTTTCTCAATTATCCGGCACAACTCATGTTCAAATCGACCAAGGTAAAAAGGAGTGTCCTATTCTTAAACTCAACTTTCATTTTCTCGGCTCACGAGTTGGCCATTGATGATTTTCGTCTCAGGTTTTACCTGTGATGATAATGGGGGCCTTCATTCCAGGTTTGAGACGGAAATATCCACCACACGAATACGTATCTGCCGTACTTTTGATCGTGGGTCTGATTCTTTTTACCTTAGCCGATGCTCAGACGTCGCCCAACTTCAGTATTATCGGTGTCATCATGGTCTCCGGTGCATTAATCCTAGATTCTCTTCTAGGAAATCTCCAAGAAGTTATCTTTACCATGAGTCCTGAAACGACACAGGTCAGATAGCTGCAGATATATATTTACATGTAAAATCATATCATCTTGTGTGTGTCTTTTTACATCTGATACTTTGGCAGACGGAGATGCTCTTCTGCTCGACCCTTGTCGGCATGCCTTTCTTGATTCCACCCATGCTTTTCACCGGAGAATTATTCAAGGCATGGACTTCTTGTTCACAGGTATACCTTATATGTCCCATGACGTTTACTATGTACTGGATTTTTTTAATGACAACGAGCAATCGAGAAGTTAAATCTGACTTTTTATGCAGCATCTTTATGTATATGGAGTTCTTGTTTTTGAAGCCATGGCGACCTTCATTGGACAAGTCTCGGTCCTCTCCCTTGTCGCGCTGTTCGGTGCTGCCAACACAGCTATGGTACATTTCCAACCTTGTTTCGTTTCTGAGTCATTATTGCATCACAATTCATTCAAAATGAGTTAAATTCAAATCATTGGCTACATTAGAACAAAAATGGTGTTGCTACTTGCTAGAGTAGATGTTGGTGAAAAGAGATTTATTAGCCAACTCCACTGTAACAGATAACCACAGCACGGAAGGCAGTCACGTTACTGCTTTCGTACATTATCTTCACAAAGCCTTTAACCGAACAACATGGGACCGGACTGTTGTTGATAGCAATGGGGATCGTATTGAAGATGTTGCCCGAAAACAAGCCACCCCAGAAAAGGGTGAATTCTCAGCGCAGTGTCGAAAATGTCCTGCAGACTGAAGAGAGTTCGGATGAGAGATTTCAAATTGGAAGTGAGGTAGAGGAGGAAAGGAAATCTTTGGTTTGAGTCTTTTGCTATGGCTTCATGTTTTGTAAGCTAAGCCAACTTTAAGTTACCAATGGATGTGGCTTATTTAAAAGAGAGGAATATTACCAAAGAAAAATTGGTTGAAGAACTTGTGTTTCTACAAAATAGTCATTTAGTTAATTATTTTTTTAAAAATGTTTCTACCGTTCTGATTAAGAGATTTATTTTTATTATACAACTTAAGAAAAATCAATGAAAAAATGATTATATAAGTTTCTATTTTATTTCTATTTAATTCATTTAAAAAATAGTTGCATATCTTTCGACATGTAGTTAACATGTGTATATTATAATAAAAATATATAAAAAAAATTATTATTAAATATAATATAAATGGTTAATGAGATGTTAACCTAAGGGTGGTAGTGCATTAAAGATTGATATTTATCAATTATGTGGTTCTATCAATTTTACAGTGGATCTGTACCTTGTTATTATTTTATTAAAAACCTTTACCTTATAATAACTAACTTTCAATTAATTTGGTAAAACCAAAAACAGTTTACGCTAATGTCCATTTTTTGTGTTTTCACTTAAAAAATTTTTGATACTTATTTGTAATTTTTTATTCTTATCGTAATTTGAAATGTATTTTCTATTTCCTAAAATCTCATTTTTTAAAAAATCTTAGAATATCTCTATCTATACTTTTAAATCAATTATATTTTTATTTATTTTTAAATTTAAAATTAAAATTTTTGATTAGATAGTCTATACCTCCTAACTTTTGAATATTTAATTTATTAATTCAGTTCTGAAAATAACATAAAACTTAGTTAACATAAAAAAAATTATGTGTTCGAAAAAAATTTATGTATATATACACATAACGTGCAAAGGACGTTGATATGTTATTAAACACTACTGCTTCATGGCACGAGATGCGTGCATACATATTGAATTTTTTTATTTGATAATTTTTGTGTAAAAAATATATATTATTTTATTATTGACACGAGATGAGTGCATACATATTAATTTTTTTTGTTTGATAATTTTTGTGTAAATATATATATAATTTTATTAGGATGTGATATTTTATTGGGATATAACTTTGGAGTTACTTTATGCTACATTGAAAATATTCCTCTCTATATTTTAATACATTTTAGATTGTGTAAATCTCTGATATTTTTATGAAAGTTGGCATTTGTGTTATTATTTCAAGGGTAAAATCTGACAACATCATAAAAGAAAAAATATTAGCATGAAATCCATTTTAGAATTAGTAGAGAGATGTTGTAGTGAAATCTGGAAAAGATTGAAAGACACACGAAAATTACCGGGAAACTTACACCACCAAAGTTAAATAACAAATATAAAAAAATTTTAAACAAACTTTGGTGTTACATCGACATTCCAAAATTATTTATTATAAGGTGTTCGAGTTTAATAACATAGTATAAATACATCATTAGATACACTTTTAGAATACATCATAAAGATAAAATGAAATTTTTCGATATAAACTTATATATTTTGGACGCATCAAAAAAAGTTGTTGAGATATTAGCACATGTCTCGTATAATTAAGATATACGAGTAAAACCTAATTTGTAAAGATTAAACGTCAGTTGAAAAATCGTTGTTAAGCATGCATGAGAAGAATTTTAATTTATTTATATACTAGAAAATGTTATAACTTTTAATTTAATTTAATTTAATTATTTCGTTAACATTTTCGTCATTTTTCCCAAAATAAAATACTTTTCACTTTAAAATTTTTTAAAAATATATTATAATATTGTAAATGCCAAAAAGTGGAGCTAATTTGTTTTGAAAGCCCTTTTAAATATAATTTCTTTAGGTAAAAATACTTTAATGTTTAATAATCATATATAATTTTCACTTTTCACGTAGAAATTAAATATTTAACAACGTCGTCCCATCACTTTCAGACCGTATCCCCCGGTCCTTCCACCGCCACCGCCACCGCCTCCGCCTCCGCCGCCGTTGCTATCACAAATCGTAGGATAGAGTGTTGAATCTATTGCTTAGGTATCACTGACTTGACTATCTTCGTATTTCTTTTGTTGTCAGTGGTGCGGATTCGACACTTAAACGGTGATGACTGAACTTCTAAATACTATCATCAATTTCACTACTTCGATTCTAATTGTGTTTATGATTCTATCTTGGGTTTCGAATTTCGAAGAGTAATTTCCTTGCCATGTTGTTATGCCTTATTCCCTAACTGTAATTCTAAATGTCGGATATTTCTGCTTTTTTGTTATTCATTCAATTTTAATTTCATTTCCAGTTGTTAAAGCTTCATTTTGAATTATGAGGTTAACAGCCGGAGTCTT